>NC_050573.1:75880863-76201169 GCF_011100635.1 Trichosurus vulpecula
CTAACCCTCGCTCTTCTTTCTCTAGGTTCTGCCCTTGCCCATTACACCAAATCAGCATCGGCAGGCTGGGTTGGATGGGGAGTTTGGGAAGTATCATCTCTTCGCCAAGTGACCACTACCACCCCACCCTGCCTCCTGGCCTTGGAGGTCAGACACTCACCCATACGATGTGGTGGACACTATAAACATCTGAGTCACCCATGTAGACGCGGATAGCCCTGAGGGTGAAGCCGTACTTCTTGCCCGAACGCTGGATAGTGATGGGGGATCGCAGAGCGCTGACAGCGGGGGAGTAGTCACGGCTGGGAGACGAGTCCCTCGATGATGGGTTGGAAGAAAGTGACCGAGGGGACATAGGACTGGCCAGGGGAGAGCTGCCATGCTGATCTATTGGGGACACGGGGATTGTGGGTGGTCAGCAAATGGTCGACCCTGTGAGGGACACTGTCCTGCCGTGCTATGCTTCCCTCCCAATGCCGGACCTATCCCTGGTGCCCAGGCCCATGAGATTACCTGTTGGGATCATAACGGACAGAGCAGTAGCAGATGCTGACTTGATGACCTTGCCCCCAGGGCGTGAGGGCCGCTTCTCTGAAGGCTCTCCAGAGATCTGCTGTTGGTGCCTTGCCCGGCGAAGGACCAGGTCATTTGTGGCCTTGGGTGTTGATGGGTCTCCATCTTTGGGCGGTAGGACCAATTCACCTGGTTGGAAAAAACAGCCACTACAGCTCCCATGAGTGCAGTGCCTTAAGGCTGTCAAGTACACTCCTCACACCAACCCTGGACCTAGGGAGTAGATTAATATTCCCTATTTATAGATAATGAAATGGAGCCCTAGAGAAGTCCAGAGGCTTATCCAAGGTCAAGCTGGTATTTAAAACCAGGTCTCTTGACTCCAGTCCAGATATCTTTTTATTATACCTTTAAGGGATAGTATGGTGGAAGGGGGATGGAGAGAAAGGGAAAGAAGAATGCTCTGGGACCCAACTGGCACCATCTTTGGAGGGAAATTGCCCCCCTGCACCCTCTCAAGGTACTGGCAGCAGGGGAATGAACCTGAATCCAAAGGCAAGAAGAGAAGTCATTCCCAGGACCCTCAGGATCACAGGGTTTAGAGCCCAAGGGACGTCAGAGATTCCCTGATTCAACCCTCTCACAGACCCAGCACGAGGAAGGACTGGCACAGGGTCATCTAGCTAGGAAGCAACAGAGCCCTTCTGCTCGGGGGAGGGGTCAAGCGGTCACTGAGCACCTACTATGTGCCAGGTGCTTGTCTCATTTGATCCTCATGCCACCCTGGGGGAGGGGCGGCTCTTCTCTCCATTTACGGTGAGGAGGATTTGTTCGGGATCACACAGCTGGATTGGAACTCAAGTCTTCTGATTCCAGGCCCAGTGCTCAGTTCTCTTTGCCAGCGGCGGCCTGGGCTGTGGGGGAAGCGCGGAAAGACAAAAGTGCACACTCACCAGGCTCTGAGTCTCCAGTGCTGGGGGTGCTGTCCCCGGCAATTCCTTCCTTGGGGGGTCTGCTGTCTAGACTCCCAGGGGGGTCAGAGCTAGGCCGAGGAGGCCTCCGTACCCTCCCTTCATCCTCATCCTCCTGGGGAGCGCTAAACCGGCTGGGCTCCAGGAGAGCTGAAAAACGGCGGCGAGCACCCAGTGGGGGACTGGCCTCCCCCTCTAGGAAGGATGACTCTGAGGCTGACAGACGTTTGCTAGGGTAGGAAGGGCCAGGGAGTCAGAGGCAACATTCAGACTCAGTCAAAGACCTCCCAATTTTAAGTGGCTTCTTTGCCCCAACATGGAGAAGAAAAGCCAGAGGATCCCCACTCCTGCCCTGACTCCCATTCTCTAGCTCTCCTCCCCATCTGGATCCCAGCCCAATCTTCCAGGCCAACCTCTGCATAGTCCCCTCCCCCCATTTCAGAACTCAAGAGGACCCTTGCCCCCAGCCCCAGGTTCTGCCCCAGCTCACATCTCGGGGGACCCCCCCCTCCAACTCTTGTCACGAAGGGTAAGGCCGCCCAGCCCCTCCCGCTTGCTGGCTGCCTTCTCCTCTTGGCTCTTGGTGCTGGCTTCCCGCTTGCCACTTGTGGGAGGCTTGGGCTCGTGTTGGGACAGCTGCTCCATGCTGCTGTATACCTGGCAGGGAGGATGGGCTGCCCTCAGGATGGAGTCCTGGCTTTTTGCCCACAAAGCCTGGCTGTGGTTGGAATGTTCCCGTGAGCACACAAGGCGAGCCTGGAGGAGCTCCCCCCACCCTGGGCACAGTGTTGGTCCCTCCCCAGTCTCCTGTCTTAGGGGAGGAGAGCTTACTTTGCTGAATCGGGGAGAACAGGAGGAGAACTGGCGGATTTCCACAGGCTCATCCTCTGTCGTGTCATCTTCGTCGTATGAGTTGACATGATGATACCTGTCGGAGCGGGCTGGGGGCCACCATGAGCATTGGGGGCATGTTGGGGAGGTGGAGTGGCTCCTCCCTAGCCCTGTGCCCTTGGGGTGAGGGGGCCCTGGCCTCTGCCATCCCCCTCCCCCTCCCTCAGGCCCCAAGTGGATGTGCCCGGAGAGCGGCTGGGGCTGGGAACTCACTGTCAAAGTAGCTGGTGTCATCCTCTGACTCCAGGTTGGGGATGAACTCCGCTTTCTGCCGCAACAGGCCTGTCCAGTCCAGCTCCCGGAAGAAGCTGTGTTCCTTCACTTCAAATGCACCACCTGGGGTGGGGGCAGACAATAGTCCCTAGGCAGGGGGCCTAAGGGCTGTCCAGGACTTAAAGGGGACACCAATGCCAGGCAGCCCTCCTTACCTGCACCCAGGCGCACCAAAGGGTTGGTCTGTAAGAGGCAGGATATGAGGAGCTGGGCATCAGCAGGCAAGGCCTCCTCCCCCTCAGGCCACAGAATGTCATCTGCAAGGAAATGGAGGGAGGGATGAGGGAAGAAAGCAAAGAGTGGGGAGAGAAGGAAGGGGAAGGACCAAACTCTTGGGACCCACAGTATCAGCAAGGCCAGTGCAATTCCATCGTATCCTATTGGCGGGATTAAGTCCAATGTGTCAGGAAAGTGTGAGCTTGGGCAAAGTCCATGAGCCTCTTCAGCTCTGGCTCCCCCATTGTCCATGTGCTCACCCTCTGGACAAGGCTTGGGATTACTTTGTATTTAATTTGTGTACATGCTGCATCACCCTCCCTGTAGAATCCTCCCCTTGGTCAAGGCAGGGACCCTTTTGTTTTTGTCTTTGTCCCCAGAGTCTAGCACAGTGTCTCGCACACAAGGTGCTCAGGTTTGTTAGATGAATGTGAGCATAAGTGACTGCCCATGTGGACCGAGGAGGGGTGGCCAGCGGCCAATTGGTAGAACAACGGACAGGCACACGCACCACTGATGACCTGCCCAAACAACTCCTCGGGGGTGTCTCCAAAGAAGGGCACACAGCCCACCAGGAACTCATAGAGGATGATGCCCATGGCCCACCAGTCCACAGGCTTCCCGTAGCCCTGACGCAGGATCACCTCGGGTGCGATATACTCAGGTGTCCCACATACCTGTGTGAAGACCATCAGCCCCCTAGCTCTGTGCCTGCTGGGCCCCAGCCATGATCCCCAAGTCAGACCCTTCCCATGCAAAGCCCTGCTGCCACCTCCTCCCACCTGCTTATCCAGAAACTCTCGGGCATCCTTCTCGATGTGACCCTCATACAGGTTGGTGGTGAGGCTCATCAGGCCCATCTTGGAGAGGCCGAAGTCCGTCAGCTTGATATGGCCCATGGAGGTGATGAGGAGGCTGGGGGTATGGGGGCACCTCAGAGATACCAAGCCCCATCCCACCCCAGCCTGGCATAGCTTCAGTAAGTCCCTCTCAGGAGAGGCATTGCAAGGAGACAGATGCCTCCCACAGGCCCTCTCAGTGCCCACCCCCTGCCCAAGCCCATGGACCTTCACATGCCAATAAGGATTAGGGACTGGCAGGGATGGGAAGCTGGGGACTATCTGTGATTGGAGGTGGGGAGCCATGAGTAGGAGGATATGAATAAGGGAGAATAAGGGGACAGGACAGGAACAGTGAATAAGGAATGTGGCTATTTGAGAACTTGGGGGAGTTGGAAATAACTGGGCAGGGATTTAGGTGGTGGGAAAAGAGGGGGACCAGTGTTGGAAGAGTGGCAGAGGCGGGTAGGGCAAAAGGAATTGAGGGGTAGGTGAAGTCTAGGGGTGTGAAGGACCTAGGGGGAGGGTCTGTGGGATTTTGGAGGGTGAGGAGGTGGAGGCTTGAGACAGGGTGAAGTCAGCGGGAGTTGGGGGGCAGGAGGGGATCCCCTACTTGTCAGGCTTGAGGTCCCGGTGCACAATGCCATAGTTGTGCAAGTACTCCAGTGCCAGCACTGTCTCTGCGAAATACATCCTTGCCATCTCCACAGGCAGGGCCCCAATGTTCTTGAGCAGCGTGGCACAGTCACCTCCTGTAAGGGAGAGCCATGTACATCTGGGGCAGGGAGCCCAGGGCCAACCTCCCTTCCTCACAATCCCCACACCTTGCTCAATAGCTGCCTCTTCCTTTGTCATGAATCCCAACCTTGTGGGCACTGCATGCCTCCGTGCCTGCGTCTCATCACATCCCTGCATGTGGCATACTGCTATGCCCCGAGATGACAGGGGCCACATCTGACTTGGGTGGCTCCCTTCGGCAGGTGCCTGCCTACAAGACAGGGCTTCCAACTTCACTCTCCTTTATGTTCCCTCAGCAGATGACCTTAGCTCCCACTTTACTGAAGAGATTGAGGCCATTGGTTGGAGACACTACATCTCTCATCTGGACCCCTGTGTCCTCATCTATCTCTTCTCTTCTGTTACAGTCTCATAGGATGAGGTGGCCTTCCTCCTTTCCAAGGCTACTCCTTACACTTGTGCACTTGAGTCTGCACACTCTCATATCCTTCAAGAGTGTGCCCTCATCCAAATTCCATCTCTCTCAACTACCATCTCTCCCTGTATGTTGCCTTTATTCCCACTGCCTACAACACACTCATATTCCTCTGGGGTTTTTTTTTTGTTTTGTTTTGTTTTTTGGGCAGGGCAATTGGGATTAAGTGACTTGCCCAAGGTCACACAGCTAGTACATGTGTCAAGTGATTTGAACTCAGGTCCTCCTGACTCCAGGGCTGGTGCTCCACTCACTGCGCCACCTAGCTGCCCCATTCCTCTGTTCTTAAAACGACAACAAAACACCTTCCTTCGATACTGTCACTTCCTCCAATTAGCATCCTCTGTCCTTCTTCCTCATCACTGACAAATTCCTGGAAAGAGCAGTTGACATTCCCTGATTCTATTTCTCCCTGACATGATGACTCTGCTGACCTTTGCAATCTGATTTCACTGTGCACTTCACACTGCAATCACTCAAATGAAACTGTCCTCAGTCATCAGCATCTCTCTCTCTCTCTCTCTCTCTCTCTCTCTCTCTCTCTCTCTCTCCCCTCCTCCTCCTCCTCCTTTCCTTCCTCCTTCCTTTTCTTTCTTTCTCTGTCTCTCTTTCTCCCTGCTCCTTCCCTCTGTTTCTCTCTGTCATTGGATCTCTTTGTCTCTTCTGAATCTCTGTCTCTCTTTAACCAATGACCTAGTAATAGCAAAACCTGCTGGCATTTTCTCAGTCATGGAAGGACAATCTGAGTGCTAAGGGCACTTAGCAGCTCTTTAATTCGATTTGTGCCTGAATCAAAACACCTTCTACAATGTACTCAACAAGTAGTCATCCAGTATTTGCTTGCAAAGTTATAGTGAGGCAGGATCCACTGCCTCAGCCCACCAGCAGCCTATCCCACTGCTGGACAGCTCCAAGAGGTAGCAAGCTTTTCCTAACATCCAGCCTAAATTGATCCCTTTGCTCCTCATTCTGTCCTCTGGGGCCGAGGAATACGAATTTCTCTTCCCCAACAACATCCTTCAAATACTGGAAGACAACTACGAAGTCCATCCCCAAAACACACACACACACACACACACACACACACACACACACACACACATGTCCCATCTTCTCTTCTCCAGGATATAAATCCTCATATCAGGGACTTCATCATCCCGTCTGCCCTCTTCTGGATACTACCCATCTTTTCCTTCCCCAAATGTCACAGATCTAAATACAATGGTCCAGGTGTAGTCTGATCAGGACCGAGCACTAAGCACTATGGTGAGCTACAGACCATCTCTGCTTTATTCCTGGACACCAGCCCTCTCTTAAGGCAGCCTGAGATTGCCTTAGCTTTCTTGGCTGCCAGATCACCTTGTTGGCTCACATTGAGCTTGTAGTCTGCTAAAACAGACTAAAGATCTTTTTTCCCCGTGAGCTGCTATCTAATCCATCCCTCCCCAGCTGGTTCTTGTGAAGTTGATTTCTTGAACTACCAGACTCGACATTTATCTCAATTAAATTTCACCCTCTTAGATATGGTCCAATGTCCCAGCCTGTCGAGCTCCTTTTGCATCCTGTCATCCACTATGTCACACATCTCTCCACACTCTGTATCATCTATACATTTCATAGAATCATGGATGTAGTTCTAGAAGTCACTGGTGAGCATGTTGCCTAATCTGTTTTCTAAGACTGTGATAGAATCATTTGATAGATAGAATGTAAGGTTCATGAGGGCAAGGAACATTTCCCTTTTGTCTTGGCATCTCTAGAGCATGGCACAGAACCTGGCACAGAGGAGGGCGCTGGGCCAAGCACAGTGCCCTGAGGTGTTCCACTGGAGACCTCCTTCCAAGGTGACATCAGAGCAATAGTGATTACTGTTTGGCTGTGGCCATCTACCCACATCTGAATTCACCTAGTTAGTCATTGTCTCCTCCACAGCTGCCCATCTTTTCCATGAGAATATCATAAAAGACTTGATCAGATGCCTTGCTAAAATCTAGATAAATTTTATCTAACCTACCCGAAAAGAAAACAAGGTTAGTCTGATACAACCTATTCTCGTTGAAGTCATGTTGCTGTCTGTGATCACCACTGGATTTTCTGCATTTCATTAACCATGCCTTCAATGGTACCTTCTAGAAATTTGCCTGAAATTGAAGAAAAGCTCACTGACCTAGAGTCTGCAGACTTCAATTCCGTGGCACCCTTCTTTGCTCCATCTTTCTCTACCCTTCTCTATCTCCACAACCACTGACAGTATCCCAGAAATCACATCTGGTGGTTCATTCAGTTTTCCCAGAAGGTGGATTGTCTGGGCCAGCTAAAGAGATCTCATCATCATTTCTCTTACTATTTCTATGCTTCTCTTGCCTTTTTCTCAGCTTCTCATGGCCTTTATCATCCCTTGCTTATACTATTAAGGGCAGCAAGGTGGTGCAGTGGATAGACTGCTAGGCCTGGAGTCAGGGAAACCTGAGTTCAAATCCTACCTCAGACCCTTACTAGCTGTGTGATCCTAGGCAAGCCACTTAACTCTGTTTGCCTGAATTTCCTCATCTGTAAAATGAGCTAGAGAAAGAAATGGCAAGCCCCTCCAGCATCTCCGCCAAGACAACCCCAAATGGGGTCACAAAGAGTTGGACACAACTGAAAAACAACAACAACCTGGACTGCTGTAATAACCTGTGTCTAAGTCTCTTCCAGCTCTACACCATCCTTCACAAAGCTGAAGTTTTCTGCTCAAAAAGGGGGTTCAGTACAGCCTAGAAGATGAAGGATAAACTCCTTAGCCTGACATCCAAGGCCTTCGACAACTTGGCTTTATCTAGTCCTTTTTATTAGTACTTCCCTCTAGGAAAACGATTGCTAGCCTTCTTGTGGGGAATTATCCAGGCCTGGAATAGTATGCTACCCTCCCTTCATCTCTACCTTGCCATCCTTCCAATTCCAGCTGAGGGCCCCCTCTCCTAGGAAGCCTTCCCTCCTTGATGACTTTGGATGGTAGTGAGCTACACTTCCTTCTCAAACTTTCCTAGAGCCTCTTCCCCAGACTTCTATGTTGCTGCTGACATCAGTCTAGCTTGTCCCACTTGTGCATCGGGCCCTTGCCCTTTGCTGGCCCTTGGGGCAGTGTCTATGTAATTTCTCATCTTTGCACCCCCAGCACTGGGCTCAGACCCCTGCACGCAGGAGGTAGTTAATCCATGTTTGTTGATTTGAAAGAAATGGTTTTCCCTCAACTGGTGGCCAATGACCACCCACTGCCTACCTTCCACATATTCCATGACCATGCAAAGGTGGCGCTTGGTCTCAAAGGAGCAGAACATACTGACGACAAAGGGGTTCTCAGCAAAGGTGAGGATATCGCGCTCCACGAACGCCTGCTGGATCTGGTTGCGAAGGATCAGGTTCTGCTTGTTAATCTTCTTCATGGCAAAGCGCTGGCGTGTCTCTCGGTGCCTCACCAAGTACACAGCCCTGAGAGGGAAGTGTGGCTAGCATCCCTTCTATGCTCTTTCCCCCCAGTTTCCTCCCCTCTGGCCTTTTCCCCACTACCTGTGTGGCCTCAGCCCTTGGCTCTTACCCATAAGCACCATTGCTGATGAGTTTGATGGTCTCAAAGTCACTCTCACCAGGAGGTTTCTTGGCCTTGGGGGTAGCACCACGCCCCTGGAAGGAAAGGATCAGGGAGAAAGCGGTATCAGGGAAAAGAGGGGAGTCTTAGGCTCCTCTCAGGCCCCAGGGATGTCACCTCTGTTCACCTCTGCAAAGTCATCCTGCTCAGGGGTGTTGGAGCCTCCACTGTCTTGGTCCTCAAGGTGAACTACATCTGGAGAAGGGTAAAGTATTAGGGAGGGAGTCCAGGTTCCTGGATCACTCTCCCTAAAACCTACTCTTTGCATGTGCTGGGGTAAGGGTGGGGCAGGTTGGAGGGGGTCAGACCTCCCTTAAGAACCCATATTGTTCATTTGAGGCCCCTGGATGTCCCAACCCCAGTATTTTTCACCCCCACTCTAACAGAGGGTGACTAGACCTAGCACCTGGAAAGGGATCTCTGGTGAGGCCAAGCTGGCTGATGATGTAGCGAGGAATATCTGTCTTCACCAGGTGGCCTTCTTTGGCATGGTCTTCAGCTGCCTCCAATAAGTGGTAAAACTCCTCTGGATTAAATTCCTGAGGGCAAAAGGACAGCTGGGCACTAAGAGAAGTGGGCACAACACCAGACTCTCTCACTGATCATGGGGTGACCCCACACAGAAGCATCCAATCCAAGTCTCCCAATCCAAAGGCCAGCCTCAGCCTTGTCCCTGCATCAGTCTGAAGAGGGTCCATCCCCTCTGAGCAGCAACACTCCCCACTCTGGAGACACCCCTCATCAGATCCTCCAGCCCCACCCCACTCACCAGGACCTTTCCCCAGGCCTCCACCCCCAGACCCTCCCAGTTTCCACCCCCCTCACCAGACACTCCAACAGTCGGGCTGGGCGAGAGATGATAATAAGCAGTTTCTTTACTAGCTGAGTGACAAAGGCAACTTCCAGGCTTTCAGAGCGTTCATAAGCCTGAGGGAAGAGGGAGGAGAAGCAGAACTGAGAAATTGAAACAGAGTAGTAGGGAAGAACTGGAGTAGGGACAGGCAGAAGACAGGGCCAGGCTGGCCTGAGGGATAGGAGAGTGAACAGGGCGAGGAAACTCAGGGACACGAAGACATGAATGACAGCTAGAGCTGGCCTAACAAGGTGAGAGGGGGAAGGTCTGGGAATCGAGAGGCCAAGGAGCAGAAGGAATGGGCTTGGGCCCCAGGGCTCTCCCCCAACCACACTCCTGCTCTTACATCCTGTAGCAGCTTCTCCAGGTTCTCTTGCAGTTCATAGAAGTATACAGTGGTGATGAGGCCATCGTGGGACTTGGCCAAGCAGTCTCGGGCAAGCTCTATGATCTGATGATGGATAAAGCTGAGGACACCATCGGCCAGTGGTAGCACACTCTCAGGCTCAAAGGATCGGGTAAAGTCTCGAAGCTTCTCTTCCATCTGTGCCGTAGCCTGCAGGGCAGGGAGAGAGACTGCTTTGAGGACTGGAACTAGGGGCTACAAGCAGCAGTAACCAGAGTGAGGGCTTCAGTAGGTTTGGTCCTTATGGCAAGAGGCTTCAGGGTCATTCCTGAAAGGACTCTGGGGTGAGGAGTCTAAGTAAGGGATACTCAAAGACTTGGGAACATAGGGGCACAGGACTTCAGGCCAAAAAAACAAAAACAAACCCCAACCCTTGGAAAGCAGCTAATACAACCCCTCCTTTTACAGAGCAGTAGAGTGGGGACCAGAAAGAAGTGAGGTCACTGCCCAAGGTCACACAGCAAGTAGCTGAGCCTGAATTAGAATCCTCTAGCATCTTCTAATTCAATCTTCCCACCACACCAAGTGTTCTCTTGACAAATGAAGGACCTGAGGCTGGAAACTGATGGATGGGAGTCTGGAGTGAGGGTTTTGGCAAGGGCACTGGGGCCTGTGTCAGGGGTGAGGATGGGGGCGTGGTGGTGGTGGTGGTTGTGGGCTACAGCATGCCAGTCTCTTCCTGGGATCTGGTGCCATTTCTTGGAGAAAGAGCCTGCAGTGGCAGAAAATTACCACTAGGCGGTGCTTGAAGCTAACAAGCAAGACCAATTTCCTTGGTAAGGTGGCTATGGAGCAAGGCTACCCGCCTAGCTCTGGGGCAGTCAGCAACTGGAAGCTGTGCTGGCCTCACCTTGGGAAACCTCTCCTTGTACACATGGTTCATCATCACGATCTCATTGTCATAGGAGGAAGGGGAGCGCCCAGGGCTGCAGGGAGAGGTCATCTTATTCAACCTGTCCCTGAACAGGACTGTCCCTCTCCAGCCCATCCATCTCCTCCCTCCGTGCCCCCTTCTGGGTCCCCCTGGGCTTCCTCATTAGGAAGTCCCAGGTCATCCCTAGCCCAGGTCCTGACCCTGCCCAGGAGGGGAGTCCCAGGAGAGCTGGCCTGCCTGACCTGAGGCTTCGGGAGCGGGGCCGAGCAGCGGGTGAGCGACGGCCCCCATCCTCATCTGGGATGCTCTCTGTGCTGCCAAAGTGCTTGGACAGGAAGTGCAGTTCATCCACCGTTGGCTGATAAGGGAGCTGGTGAAGCCGCTCTTGAGAGGAGCAGGACGACTAGGCAGTTGATGGGAGAATAAGGTAGAAAGAAGGGCAGAAGACTTAGTCAGAGGCACAAGTCCCCTCCCCCCACATACCCGCCCCACCCTCTGGACACCCAGTGCCACAGGCCAAAGTCAGGGATCTCCAAGGGCATCGAGATAGACACAGAGGTCAGAGGCCCAGAAATAGGCTTTGAGGGAAGGCCTAGAGCTATTTTCTTTTTTAAGCAGAGATGCTTTAAGCCTGGGAGGATGGTTATATGGTCGACCCTGTCGATTGAAAGATCCACAGTAAGACTGGGAGTGGGGCAGAGAATGTGGGGAGAGAAAGGGAAGAAGAGAATAAAGAAAGCTGGTAGGGATTGCTGGAGTCTCCTGCCTCCAGCCTCTACTTTCCTCACTTACAGAGACTGTGGAGCTGGGCGTGTTGGTGCCATAGCCAGAGGAGGGGAGGGAGGCCAGAGACCAGCGGCGTCCATCTGCCCTGGAAACCAATTCACAAAAGCCTCAGAAGTGGCTAGGAGAGTGTTTCTCCCTTTACACACACACACACACACACACACACACACACACACACACACACACACCCCGGCACTTTCCCCAGAGGTCTCTATGGTATGTCTAGGATGCATACTACCCTTTAGGAGACAAGATTGCCTCAGAGTCCCTGACCCAAACCCCAGAGACAGGAATAGGATATGGTGAAGAGGGGAATATGAGGCAAGATAGGGCAAGATAACATAGAGAGAAAGGAGGGAGAAGATTGAGGAGATGGTGATGGAGAAGGCTAAATAAAGGGAAGGAAAATGGAGGGGAATCTAGGGAAAGAGAGAACACTTGGGGGAGAAGAAGAATGGGGAAGGGTGGAGGCAAGAAAATGGGAGGGGAAGACTGGCTAAGGGACAAGGAAACGAAGAGACTGGTGGGAAAGGAAGAGTAAGAGACTAGAGGGAGAAGAAAAGAAGTTAGACTATATTAGGAGAAATAAAAAGGGAAGAAGAGAAGGATTAAGAACAATGGGGGAGGAAATCCAAGAGGAAGAGACTACAGGCAAAAGAGGAGCAAAGAAAGATAAAAAAGGAGGCAAGGTGAGGGGGGAAATGAAGGGATGAAAATGGGTGAAGGAGAAGAGAAGACTGAGGGAGGAGAGAAGAAAAGGAAGAGAAGACAAGGGAAAGTGAACGGGGAGAATGAGACATGGGAGGGGCAAGGAGTATAAGAGATGAAGGAAAAATGACCGGAAGTGAGAAGGTGGGGGGCAGGAACTAATGGTTAGGGAGAGTCACAGAAAATTCAAAAAAGAAAAGGGACCTAGAAAGGAGAGGAGGTGAGCTGAGAAGGGAGAGAGGAAGAAAAGGCAAGACTTGGGGAAGGAAGACTACTAGGTAGGAGTGTGTGAGATGGTGGAAGAAGACAGGAAGAGTGGAGGGAGACAATATATGAAACACCCCCCCACACACTTTTCTTCTCTCTCTCTATCTCTCTCTCTGTCTCTGTCTCTCTCTCCCCTCCACATATAGTTCCTACTGTCTCCATCCCCCCACACATCCAACTCATCCCCACCCCATCCTCTCCCAGTTTTCCCCACTCACTTTTTACACACAAGGTATATTCTAACCCTTGAAGCACTCCATTCTCACATAGTCCTCCCCATACCCTCTCACACACATTCATACATGCCCCTGTCCCCTTTCATATCCTCCCTCAAGCTTCCAGTCCTTATCTCTCCCAAGTCCCTATTCCCCCTCACACATTTGCTCATGCGTCCTGCTGTCCCCCTTACCCTCACTTTCATACCAATTCCCATAATCCCTCAGAGATACCTATCAGTAGCTCCCTTCACCCTCAAGCTTACTCCCAGGTCCATTCCTACTCTCTTTTGTGTCATCAATTCAGTCATCAATTAAGTTGCCCATGTTTGAAACCTTAGTCAACCTCAATTCTCCACTCTCCTTCATCCCTAAATCCAGTTGGTTGCCAAGTCTGGTCAAATCTAGCATGGCTCAAATCTGATCCCTCCTCTCCACCCCCACCACTCTAGCCCAGGCCCTCATCACTTCCTGTCCAGATGTTAAATCAGCCTCCTATTAAGTCTCCCTGCCTCCATCTCTTTCTTCTCCAACCCATCATTCACACAGATGCTAAATTGATACTCCTAATGTGACCATGTCACTCCTTGGCTCAGGAAACTTCAGTGATTCCCTGCAATTCTCTGACAAAATACTCTGGTGCTTCTGGCCTTTTACAATCTTGCTTTCCAGAACATTCACCTTCCTACTTCTCACACACCTTCCATTCCAGCCAAATTGTCCCATCTGCTCTTTCTTAAATCTGATATGCTAGCTCCCATCTCTGTCCTGGCCCAGGCTTCCCTTGCACACTCGCCTAAGAGGCCTTTCTTGTTTCCTAGAGATGTTAAGCTTCCCTACCAATTTTGACTTCTTTGATACATATGGATATAAACATATTTGTATTTACTTATCTGGGTACATGTTGTTTCCCCCCAGTAAACTCCTCAAGGGCAGGGACTGTTTCAGGTTTGTCTTTGTATCCCCAGAACCTAGTACAGTGCCTGGCACACAGTAGGCACTCAATAAATGCTTGTTGACTTGAGCTGAATTGATCGGTCCCATCTCCCCCATACACACACACACACACACACCCCTCTCATCTTTCCTTCTCCTACAGACCCCCTTCTTCTTTCACACTCACCTCTCTTCCCCTATGTGTACCTTCTCATACACACTCACATGTACCATCCCCACATATCTTCATATGTGTCTCCCTCCCATTTCCTCTTATACTTACTTTCATAAATATTGCCATCTCCCTCTCTCATACACTCATATACAGCCTCATCACTATCATACACACGTCCTCATCCCCTCTTAAAGACAGACAGACAGACAGACACACACACACACACACACTCTGACATCTTCATATTCCCCAATACTCATATACTAATACATGTTCCTAGCCTCTTCTCCTATGCACTCATATTTGTCCCCGTGCCCATTCTTTCCCTCACACGTACAGTCACGCATGTCCTCACACTCCTTACATGAACATTTCTACCTACGTCTTTCTCACACACAGATCTCCCCTTCTCCCCTCATACACAGACTCCCCCTGTCCCTTTCATACACACATTGCCTAACCTCAAACAATACAGACTTGTGTTCCTCCTCCCCACATCCAAGATCCTCATAGCCCATCTTCTTCCTTGCCTCCCTCCCTCCTTCCCTTTCCCTCTTTTCTCTCACATGCTACCCACATACCCATATCTATTTTCCTTCCCCTTCACACCTTCAATATTCACCCTCCATCCTCCTTATTGTCCCCTTACACAAAACTCATCCTCCTCTCTTCCACACCCACTCCTCTCCAGCCCCCCATCTCCTCTCTCCCCACATACCTATTTCCCTTTCTTTCTCACATAAACCCATATCTCCCATACTCCTCTCTTCTACACAGATCCATAATCCATGCCCTCTCCCTCTACAACAATGTTGTCCCCTCTCCCTCCCATAATACCCACTCTCCTTCACACACAATGTAGATGCCTTCTCTTCTTCTTCTACCCAGACAATACCCATTTCCCTTCTCTCCTCATGCACAGCTTCTCATACACATCCCCAAGCTCTGTCCATACTGCCCACGCTTCTCCCTCCCTCTCCTTTCTCTCTCACATGCACACAAACACTACCCTTCTTCCTCATCTCACAATCCTTACCTTCCACCTTCCCACACAAAGAAGCTTCTCTTTGCCTCACACACATCCATCCACTTCTCTCCCTCACATATACACAACCAGTTTTGCTCCCACTTTTTAGACCCATTCTTCTTTCTACCCCCATTGCACCCCCTGCCCCACTCTCTCATATACACACACATAATACCCTCACACACAGATGTACCTCTCTCACACACATCCATAACCCTATGCCTCCATTCACCCTTCTCCCTCACAATAGCCACGCTCTCTCTTTTTTCTACACACAAACACTGGCACCCCTTCTTTCCTCCCTACAACCCAGTCACTGTCTTACACACTTCCATCACACAAGCATACCTGCATGCCCCTTTCTCCCACCCCCACACCTATCTCCTACATACACATTAATCTCTCCTCTCATAAACTCATTATTCGTCTCTCACATAGGCATCCCTCCATTTTAAACATATACACATTGTTATACCTTTCTCCAATGCATGCATATCCTAGCCTCTTTCTTCCTCAAGCCTATCCCTTCCCCCTCACACCTATATCCTATCCCTTTTCCTCAACCCCCTACAAGTCTCCCTCCCTTCCTCTCCCTCCCTCTCCTTCTGTCTGTTTCTCTCTCCACGCGCACACACACACACACACACACACACACACACACACGCACACACGCGCACACGCACACACGCGCACACACACACATTCCCTTTTCTCTTATATACTCCCCAAGGATCACCTCTTCCCCACTCTCCACAGAACACCATACCCCCCACAAATTCCCTTGTCCCCCTTCTCACACATATAGACCTTCTTAATCTCCCCTCACTGTGAACAGAGATCTGTCTCTTCTAAAATACCCAGACCACTCCTCCTATGCCCCTTCTCACAGAGCCTCCCATTCTGTCTCTCACACATATAGACCCCACCCATCCCACCTCTTCTCACATAAAGACTTGCCATCTCTCCTTCTCATACACACATATTCAAGCTCCCATTCCTCTTTCACATGCCTCTATCTTTTCTTGATCACCACACACACCCATATATACCATCCCCCTTCTCTTTCACCTACATATCCATCTACTCTTTCCATCATACATATACACACATACTTGCTCAAATTCATCCATCTCGCATACACATATGCCTTCTCTTTTCACACATAATCCCACATACATACATATACACATTCACATCTCAAAAATACCCCAATTCTCCCCTCACACATTCATCTCTCTCACAACCCCGCTCACACACATCCATAACCCTTTCTCATACACCTCTGTCTCTCCTCTCTCACACACATATACTCATCCTATTTTTTCCTACTCCCCAGTTCCTGTCTCACAGCTAAGACCCACATTCCCATCCCTATGAATATACACATCCCCATCCCCCCTCTCAATCACACTTTCCATGTCTTCGTCCACCCCTTTCCCATGTCCCTATCTTCATCTCTCACAGATGTATACACATATTCATTCATCTATGTCCCCACCCATCTCTTACCCCAAACCCATACACATATGTCTTCATCCCCTTTCCCACTTAAATTCCCCTTCCCCCTAACACATATCCTCACCCATCACCATCTCTCATACACATATATCCACATACCTTCTCCCTCATCCACTCAAACACACTCATACGTACATTCATACATCCTCCATCTAAAATATATAGTCACACGTCCCCATCCCACCCTACTCATACATGCCTGTATCTCTCAAAATGTTCATCCATGTTTATATCTCTCTATCCATGTCCCCTTTTTCCTCTGCCTCATCCCCATTCCCTGCCTCTCCCTTGTACACATGTACACGTATTACCTGTCTCTCACACACCTATCCCCTCTTCTCCTAAAATATATAACCACATCCCTTTCACAAAACACCAATTCCGCCTTACACAATCACTTGCCCCCTCTTCCTCTCATACAATCACACTAGCCCTTACTTGACTTTCTCTGTCTCACACACACCATATCCTCCCTTCTTACAACCCACATCCATTTTTCTTTTACCCCTCCCCAACAATTATCTGCTCTCTTCAAACATATATCTTTCCCTTTCTCCCCACCCCACACATCCCACATCCCTCCTTCAAGCATAAATACATATATATACAGAATTTCCCTATTCTTCCCATACATACAGGTCCCCATTCATCCTCTCACATAAACAAGCCTCATCCCCATTCTCTTACGCTAGACCACTACCTCCTTATACAGACACCTCCATATTCCCCTCACACCTAGATCCCTGTCTACCTGTCTATCCTCTAGCACATTCTTTTTTTTTTTTTTTTTTTTTGGGCAGAGGAAGGCATTTTATTACGCTCCCTGGGAGAGCGGGTGCAGTGCTCTAGCACATTCTTATAAATGGCTCCATCCCTCTCTTACACACATCTACATGTACTCCTCTACTCCTTCACAGAAACACACATTCTCATCAGCCCTCACACCAACCCCGAACTTCTCTCTCCCTTGCACACAAATGCACATTCCAGTCACATAGACACATTCCGTGTCTCTCACCTGCCCCCAATAGATCACACCTTCCCCAGTCTTCTCCAGACCCTAATCCTTCCTCTCATAAAATGAAACCCTCCCATGCCTAATCTCGCTCCTCACTGACCTTTACACAGCATACTATCCCATCTTGACATAGACCAACTCATTCCATCTCTTACATACTCACAGACCTATCCCCACTCACACACAATATACATTGACCCTAAAGCAGAGACTCCAAAGCACATGCCTGTTCCATTTCTTACACACACACACACACACACACATCCTTGATTCCACCCCTCCCTCATAAATACCCCATTTCCCTCATAAAATACCCACCTAGACCCTTGTATCCTCTCCCTCTCATCACATATACCACCTCTAAACACAAACTATCTACCCCCAGTCTCATATAATATGGACCCGCCCATCCCTAGTCTCTCATGCTAACACACAGACCTACCCCTCATAGACACTGACCTCCCCCCTACAATCACTTAAACACACACACACACACACACACACACGTATCGCCCTTTCTGTGCCTCTTTCTCTCTCATGCATATAAACCATCCACTTACACCCCCTCTCACATGCAGGCCATCCCCAGTTTCTCCCTCACACACACATATACATAGCTATCCTCCTCACTCTTGTGACCTCCCACATGGACCCTCAATCCCTCTCTTTCCTCACAGAACCCCCAACCCCATCTCTTACATACAGGCCACCCCACCCTATCTCCGCTCATACACATACTCAAACCTAGCTCTAATATTCAACAATCAATCTATCCCCCACCCACTGTCACACACACACACACACACTCTCTCTCTCTCTCTCTCTCACACACACACACACACACACACACTCTCTATCTCTCTCTCTCTCTCTCTCTCTCTCTCTCTCTCTCACACACACACACACACACACACACACACACACACCCATCACCTCCTCCCTATCATTCGCACACCCATCTCCACTCTGTCAGATGCATATATTACCCTCTTGACACACTAACCCATCCCCCTTTTCTTATCCTCTCCAATTCCACCCTGATACCCACCCACACATCTCCCCTCACTTTCACCCACACCATCCATTCATTTCCTCTCACATATGCCCCCCCATGCTCAAACCCTTATCATACAACAATCCCTCATAACTTACACATTCACACAATTGATCCCCCCATACCAATCCCCCGTCTTTTTCACACACTTAACCTTCTCACATACTTATTTACCCTCTCACACACACCCATCTTATTTTCTCTTTTTTCTTACACTCTCCCATCCCCACTCTCCTTTCAGACATGCCCATTCCCCTCTTTACACATACACACACAACCCCATTCCCTCTCTCTTACACACTTTGACCGGTCCCATCTCTCACACTCACACATAAAGCCAATGCCTTATAAACTTGCCTTCCCTTGGACACCAACATCTCCCTCTTTTCTCACACACAACCTCTCCTCCATCCCCCTCCTCTCTCACACTCAGATCCTCCATCCACTTTCTCTCACCCATATTCCAGTGCTTCAACTCCTTTTTTCTCACTTATCCCCTTTCCCCAATTCCTTTTTCTCTCACACCCAGGACCATCTTTCTCACATACCCTTGTCCCTATCCCCCCATCCCTTAACACAATTCCATCTCTCCCCCTCAAAATATGTGCATCTCCCTCACATGCTTCATCTGCCACTTCCCTTACCTTTGTAAACAAATCATCCTTCTCCAACACTCTGATAGACATACTATCTATGATCTCTCTTGTGCCACAGACCCTTCATCCTCTCTTTGGCACACAAAAATACTCATTGCCCCCTTAGGTCCTAAAACCACCTAGCCTCTTCTCCACACAGATCCTCTCATCTCCTCATATAAACCCCCTTCCCCTTTTCTCTCACATAAAGGGAACCCCCATCTTCTCCTCTCTCATACACACAGACCCTCCATTCCCACTCTCATATAATACAGACCCACCCATCCTTAGCCTCCCATTTACACACAGACCTACCTCCCCTCTCTCTCTTACAGATATCCATCCTCTTATATACAAACAATCACACATCTCCCTATCTGTCCTTCATTTTCATGTACACAATTATCCCCTCTCACACACACAGATCCCCAAATCTCCCCTTAACTCACATTAATACCCCCATCTGTCTTCCTCTCATTTTCACATACAACCATCTGCCCTCACACACATAGACCTTTCCATCCTCACCCCCCTCACACACAGATGTGCCCCATACTTCTCTCATACAAACCCAGAACCTTTACCTACTCTCTCTCACACACAAAGATATTCATGAACATGTTCTCATCTCCCTTAACAAGCCATTTGCCCTCTTCATGTACAGACACCAGTCCTCTCTCATAACACATACATCTCATTTCATTCTCATACACAAACCCTCTCTGCACATAGATCCCATCTTTGTCTCTCATGTACACAACCCCCCAATGCCCTCCCTTTCTCTTTCACACACACACACATCCAACCCCACTCCCATACATAGACCCCCTATACACACAAATCCCATCCTAATCTCTCATGCACACACACAGCTACCCTACCTCCTCTCTCATACACAGATTCCCCCATTCCTTCTCTGCATACACACAAAGATCTCACATCTCCACTCGCAGTTACAGACCCATGACCCTAACCCTAATCCTTATCCCTTCTCAGATTCCTGGTATTCCCTTCTTACACACATTCACCCTCTCATTTCTACTATGACTCCCACATTCATTTGGCTTTTTCTTATACACATAGAGACATGACCCCTTGCTCACACACTGCCCCTTGTTCTATCTGATCCAGCATTTATATAGCATTTTAAGGACTGCAAAACACTTTACATATATTAGTTCATTTGATACCAACAACTGTAAAAATTAGATGCTATTATCTAAATCAACATTTTACCGATGAGGAAACTGAAGCTGAAAAAGTTTATGTGACTCACCAAGGGTCACACAGTGGCAAAATTTAAACTCAAGACTTTCTGACTCATATCTATCTACTGT
This sequence comes from Trichosurus vulpecula, assembly GCF_011100635.1. Classification (NCBI taxonomy): domain Eukaryota; kingdom Metazoa; phylum Chordata; class Mammalia; order Diprotodontia; family Phalangeridae; genus Trichosurus; species Trichosurus vulpecula. The sequence goes on from NC_050573.1 coordinate 75,901,217, forward strand.
GCAAATCTGCTTGGAAGCCATCCCCACTCTCACACACACCTGAGTATCTCCCTGCATACCCATACACATAGAACTTCCAACTGCCTTACTCATATACAGACTTCTCATTCCCATTTTCCCATGCACAGACTCCCCCATCTACCTCACACAGACAGCCCCATCCTTCACTCATGTAGACCTCTGACACCCACAGACCACGTCCAACCCTTTCAGAAACACAGACCCTCATCTTACATCTCTCATCTCACAAAGACCTACCTTCACTTTCCCATACACATACCTCTACCCTCTGACCTTCTCACACATGGATCCCATCCCTCACACATATACCTCTTAGTGGACAGAGTGCTGAGCCTGGAGTGAGGAAAACCTGAGTTCATATTTGACCTCAGCTACTTACTTTACTAGCTATATGTCCCCAGGCAAGTCACTCACACTGCTTGCCTCAGTTTCTTCAACTATAAAATGAGGGATGAGGGATGAGGGATAGTAATAGCACCTATATCCCAGTGTTATTGTGTTAAATGCTATATGTATAAAGTGCCTGGCACATAGTAAGTGCTTAATGCTTACTTCCTTCTCTCTCTCTCCACACACACACACACACACACACACACATACACACACACTCGCGCACATGCACACACACAAATACACATACATCCCTTGCCTCTCTCTAACCCTCACATCTTCATCTTCCTCTTGCATACAATCATCCTCCTCATATATAAGCTCAAATGTATCCCCATCCTCTTCTTACACAGTCATATATATTCCATCTTCCCTCTTTCTCACACACAATATTCACCCATGCCCCCCCCTCCCTTACATATGCACACACACCTCCAGTCCTGCACTTATATAGCACACAATTTGATGCATTCCATGCATGTTCCCACTTTCTTTCCCACAGTATACACATTCATGTCCCAATCTGATACATACCCATTTCTCCTGTCACATATATATATATATATACATACATACATATATATATATATGCCCCATCCTTTCTTACACACACATATACACCATCCTCATCCTCCATCTCACAGATATCTATAATCATGCGTACATTTCCCCATCCCTCTACACATGTTCAGAATCACGTGCCTCATCCCATTTCCTTCATGTATGCTTCTAACCCTTTCATATATGCAGAGCCCCTCATCCCTTAATATAGAATTCACTCACAAAGCTTCTGCCTGCCCCTCCCCCACAAGTCACACATGGCCCTCAACCTCCCCCCCCCAAACATATGCTTTCCTTCCACACATTCTCACTCATAGATACACACAGCCCTGGCATTCTCCCCACCCCACCCCCCACACACATAGTCATTAATGGGCCCTTCTTTCTCATTCTAAGGTATGACATGATCCCAACACTCCTCACCCCCCTTCTCCTCTTACAGCACTTTCCCTTACATGCACCCTGATCCCAGCCCTCTCACACAATCCCTATTTCCTCTGTATTCCCATTTCCATCTCCCCTCCCATACATCTCACCCCCCTTCACATATCTCCATCTCCCCTCTATATACTTTAATCCTCCTCTCACATGCTCACCCCACTCTTCTTTCTCACACACCATGACCCCACCCCTTCACATCCCCATCCCCCCTATAACACCCCCATCCCTCTTCAATGTACCCCCACGATCCCTCTCCTCCCATATCCTCCCCTCTCCTCTCTCATTATAACCTCAAGCTTCCCCTCAAGACACAATCCCATCCACCTCCCCCTCTCTCACACACACAAGTCCCCATCCCCCTTTCATGCACACACTCTCTCACACGTACACACACACACACAGCCCCAGCCCCTCCTTCCCTCAGCCTCACCCCAGGCTAACGGCCGCCCCTCCCCCAAAGCCTCCTGAACCTTCTTTCTAGCGCGAGGGGGGCGGGGGGAAACGGGGGCGCGCGCGGGGGCGGGGGTTGAGGGGGTCGACCGCTGCTCGCCAGTTGGACAGTCAATGCTAGCGCACCCAGTATCACCATCCGGGGTTGTCATAGCAACACTGTAAGTGCCTGTCGCTAGCGCGCGGCGAACTAGGAACAGCACTGCCCCGCCTCCAAACCAACTCCTCCCAGTCTTTGCGGGCCCGGCCCCCGGGAATCCGGCGCGTGGCAGGTCCGGCTAGGTTCATAGTGGCTTATTCCCAGAACTCTTCTCCCTCCCAGCTGGATCCTACCACAGCCATGGGTGTGGGAGCAACTAGTCGGGCAGCACATAGCGTGGTCAATTCTCCAGTGAGCTAGCGCTTGGGGAATAGGGGTGCGCAGCGGAGGACGAGGAAAAGACACTCACCTGCGGGAGGAGGCGAACGAGAAATGGGCAGGAGTATTGGGTGAGAAGTTGCGTGGACTGTCCAGGGGGCTGCTGCCTGAAATGGGGGAGAGAGGAGGCTTAGGCCAGAGCTGCCAGGTCCTCCAGGGTACCCTCCCCACTTAGTCCCCTCGGCCATATGACCCTTTCTACAATTTTGCCTTGATCCTAGCAATGTGTCCCCACCTGGATCCTGCTCCCTCCATTCCGTCCCCGGCTCCATTGGGCCCTCATTCTAATCTAGATTCTCCCTGACCTGTTCGATCTCATCTGGTTCAGTCCCTAAACTGCAGGCTTTGCTCCAATCTGGAGCAACAATTCTGACGGCCTCTGAGACCCCTTCCAGCTGTAGATCCAAGACTGAAATCTGCCTTCACTTGATCCTAACTCGCCCCAACTTGACCCAGCCACTGAGCTATCCAACCCGACTCAAACCGAACCGAACCTCGCCAATCTCCAACCTGATCCCACCTCTCTCCTATTTAGCACCGCCTCTGCTCCATCTGGCTCCACCTCCTTTCATATATGGCGCCCCCCCCCCCCCGCCCCCCCTGCCCGGACAACCCAGCTCCCTTTCTTGTAGAGTCCCCGACACCTGCCTTGGCCTTCCACCTCCGTCCCCCACCCTAACACTCACCTATGTGTCCAGGGAGTGGAGAATGTGGCCTCGGTAGAGTAGGTGACGTACTGGTCAAGATGAGGCTTTTCCTATTACTGGTACGGCAGCTGCAGGGAGGGGAAGGAAAGGGAGGGGAGGCGGGCAGTGCCGAGCAGAGTCGAACAGAGCCGGCCCTCAACTCTTTGGTCTTCCATTCCTATCCCCTCGGGAGCGGGGGGGGGCCAAAGCTGGACGAGCTTTGGGGCCTGTAGTTCTTTGGGTTCTAATCGGGGGTCTGGGGACCAGGTGCTAGGAGCATCCCTGGAGCTTGTGTTCCAGGTCAAGGGTCCATGTCGCCATCCCACGATAACCAAGGACCCCCTGGCGTCTGGAGTCGGGGTGTGTGTGTGTGTGTGTGTGTGTGCGTGTGTGTGTGTGCGCGCGCGCGCGAGTGTGTGTGAGAGAGTGAGAGAGAGACAGAAAGAGAGAGAGAGACAGACAGAGACAGAGACAGAGAGAGACAGAGACAGAGACAGAGAGACAGACAGACAGATACTCTGTTATCGTCTGTGGCTGTACATCTGCCACGGTGACTTTCTGTGACCGTATGACTTCGATGTGACACTAAATTACTGAATTTATGTCTGTATCTGTCTCTGCCTCTGTATCTCCTTGTGTTTTTCATGGTATCTATCTCTGTAACTGTCACAGTCTCTGTTAGCTCACTTTGTCTTTGTATCACTTTTCAGTGACTGAATCTGGTAAGAGTTTCTATTTCATTGTACCTCACTGTGTCTCACGACAGGGCTGTGTGTGAACGACTGTGCGGCTGCATGTGTGTCCAGGTCTCTGTAGTATTGTGCCACTCTCTCTATGTCTATATGGCTCTATGTGTGAATTTCTGTGCTTGGGTGACTTCTCCGACTCTGTTTATCTCCCTGTGTATCATGTCTGGATAACTACATATCTATCTGTGTGTGGAGGGGCAGGGAGACCCAGTCCTCTCTGACCCCCAGTAGAAGAAGGGAGAGAGATTAGAAGGGGGCTCGGAGAAGGGCGATATCTGTAGCCCTGCTTTCCTCACCACCCCCACTGCCTGAGTGCCGAGTGTTGTCGCTGCAGCAGTTGCAGTGAAGCATCTCATTAGATCAGGCAATTGAGAAGGGGGGGGGTAGGCCTGGTGGCCTTAGCTATTGTTCACAGGGAACGGCGCCCCCACATCCCTTCTCCACCTCCCCACTCCGTTCCCCATTCCATCCCCGCCCAAATTCCCCAAACCCCAGTGGCAGAGGCAGAACCCGGCTGTGCCCACAGACAAAGACGCCGTGCCCGCCCCAAGCTCCACTTTTCCCCCACCACGCCATTCCCCCTTCAAGGATGTACGGGCATTAGCGGTCTCTCCTCTCACCCCGATCCCCACCCCACCCCCAACTCCCAGGGCCGCTGAGAGAGTAGACCTGCTGCTCTACACACACACATCTGGCGCAGCTGGGCCGCCTCTGCAGCAGCAGCATCCCTGGCCTGGACCCCGCCCTTGCAGCAGCAATATAGAGGCGCCTCAGAGCAGGGCCAGGCCAACTCCCTTGCCACCTCTCCCCCCCAACTTAAGGCAAGGGAAGGGGGCTGGGGGAGGGTCCAGGGCCCAAGCCTAGGACTGGGGGCGGGAAGAACCTCAAGTTGGGAAAAGTCTCACGGGGTTGGGGAGGATCTCGGAATCTGGAGGAGGTTCCATGGGCAGAGGAAATGGGGGAGGGTGGGCAGTAAGGGGTCCTAGGGCTTGGGGGATCAAATAGGACCCGAACTGTGGAGGGACTGATGACAGTCAGTGGGGATGGGGGAAGTACTGGAGGTGGGGTGAGTGGTCGGGGCCGCGGGGCTATTACCTCTTGGTGCGGCGGAACATGCTGCTGTCAAGGAAATAGGGCATGGAGAAATTGGAGAGCACGGTCCAGAGCGAGTCAGACATGGTCCAGGGGCGGCGGCGGCGGCGGCGGCGGCGGTGGAGACATGGCGGCGGCAGGTGCGCGGGGCCGGGGCCAGGGCAGGGACGGGTAGCTCAGCGCCGCAGCCGCAGCCGCATCCAGCCCAGCCCAGCCCGGGGAGAGCCGAGAGCAGCGAGCAAAAGAGCCAGCGAGGGACAGAGGAAGGGAGGGAGCACGGGGGAGGCGGGGGCCAGAGTGAGCGAGGGAGGGAGGGAGGAAGGGGGAGGGGGAGGCCCCGCCTGAACAGGCGGCACGTGGCCCCGAGTGTCTGTGTCTGTCTGTGTACACGCCTCCAGCCTTTCCCAAGAGGGAGGACCCCGAGGAGGCAGAGTTTAGGCCTCCACCCGAAGGACACACAGGTCTAGCTCCCAAAGTTCCAAAGAGACCCCTTCCAGGTCAGAGGCCTGGGTCCTTCCTGGCATTCCCAAGTGCCAAGGCTCCCAGGCCCTACCCCCTCAGAAAACACTTCTGGCTTTAGGGAGCCCCCAAGTCCCAGATCCTGGCACCCTCACAGATTAGAGTGCCTCCAGACCCCAGTGCCCAAAAGATATCACGAGGCCCTAGCTCCATCTTCTCCCAGCCCCACCCTGACCCCTGGGAACCTCCAGTCACTCACCTGCTACTCTTTCTGGGCAGAGGGAGGTCCTTCTGAAAGGCAAACATGGAGGAAGTAAGGGCACTGAGTCTGAAAGATCAGCAGGGACACTTGTACACCCACCCCCACCATTCCCTCCCTCTCCAGGCTCCTGTACCTGCTTTGGTCCTGAGAGTGTGAGGGACATTTACTGTGGTCACTTCCCCCACCTTGGCAGGGCTCTAAGAGCAGAGATCCAATGTCTCCACCAAATGCTACCCAAATGTTCCCTCCTTCCATGTTCCCCTCAGACCAGGACCAGCCTTTTCCCTCTGTCATTTGGGAAGGCAAGTAGTGTAAATAGGGTAAGTTGGGTTAGGGCCCAACTAGAAGTAGGGATGACCCAGAGCAGAGCTTAGGGTGGATCAGGCTGGGGGCCAGGAGGAAATGAGTCATTCCATACTCTATGGTGGGGGTCCCAAATGCTTTTCAAATTCAAAGTGACCTTGCCCTGCATGAAGAAAACAAGTCATTCCACAAGTCCATGGAGGGGCCACAAATTTGCCCCTAATAAGACAAAACAAAAACTGACCAGTTACAGGATGAGGGAAAAGTAACTGACTGGGTCCAGGGAAGGTGAAAGTTCCTCGGTCCCTCTTTCCAATACTAGTTTGGTCCTTTAAGGCTTCTGACCTGGGAATCAGAGCTCATGCTTTTAAAGATGATGAATTTAATGCACAGAGAGCTAATGTGACCTACAGCAAAGTTACAAATCTAGAAAGTGTCAATCAGGGATTGAAACCAAGTTCCTTGACACCAAATACAGCACTCTTTTCCCTAAGCCATGCTTGCTATCTGCAGCAGCTTAACATGTAAAAAGCACTTTCCTCACAACAACCCTGTGAGCTAGGGATGGGAGAGACGATTTTCCTATTTTACAGATGAGGAAACTGAGACACAGAAGTAGAGTGACTTGTCCACAATCATACAACCAGGAGACATCAAAGCTAAGACTTGAATCCAGGTCATTCGATTCCTGGTCCTGTGCTCTTCACACTACACCACACCTGCTTCTATTGAGGCAGCCCATGAATGCTGGTCCAATTGTCTGGGGTTCTGGAAACCCTGAATTTAAAGAAAGGGAGGTGGGGGAAACTAACACAAAATAGAAGTAAAAATAGAAAGTAAATAAAGAAGTAAATAGAACACTTTCCCCCATGTAATATCATATTTAATGCTTCAAAAGGAAAACTTTGCTAAAGTTGAAATTTTCTTTGGGCAAACCTGCCCTGGAGCCCTTTCTAATAGGCTACAAACTGAAATTTGGCACTTTTGTTGGCTATAGAAGAGAAAGTATCCCATCCTTGGCCTCTATCAGGGTCAGCCCTGGGCCTAGCTGAACTGTCTTGCTGTCAGGACAGGCAATGATAAAAGGGGTGACTAAGGGAAAGTGTATTTGGAGGTGAGGGGAAGGTTCTCTACATGAAGAGAAGGCTAAGGGCCAGCTTAGTAAGTAAGGCCTGGGTCAGGGAAGTCTCATCCTTCCAGTTTTTCTGGACTGTGCCGGTGCCAAAGGGCAAAGGTTTATATATAGAAGACTTCTGGAATATATAAGGAAGAGTTTCTAAGATATAAGTGTCAGTGTTGAAAGGGAACTCAGGTTAATGCAATTAACCCCCTTATTTTACATATGAGTAAACCAAGGCCTAGAGAGGAGGAATGACTTGTCCAGGGTCACATAGGTAGTTAGCTGAAGAGCTAGGAATAACAGTCTCACACTAGGCCAAGGTGCTTGAGGGCCTGAATCATCTCTGATCCAACCCCTAGAAACCAGAGGGTTACCCAGGAGTGTCCCAGACCCTACCTTTTGCCACCAGCTGGGGAAGCAAAATACAATTCTTAGAGAAAAGGGGGGGAATTCGGGGCCCAAAGTGGGGGTCAGAGAAGTAGGAATTGTTCACTGGTAAGCCATCGGTCCACCGGCCTTCTTCCTCCCCCTTCCTGTCCCCAGGCACTCAATGAGCCCTCTCCGCCTGGGAGGCCCAGAAATCCAGCCCAGGTTTTCGTGCCGTCTTTATCAGCCCTGAGTGAATGAGCGGTGGTCAGGTTAATCTGGAACCGCTGGGCGTCCGCAACGGCCTAAGCAAAATTCTGGCCCGGAACAGGGTCCGTGGGAGGGAAGCATCTGGGCTGGTGAGGGCAGGATTGGTGGAGTTGAGTCTACGGGTTCTTTCTGGAGCCCTGGGACCTCTAGCTTCTTCGAGGTATTACTGATACTGCTTCTGACGCCAGGAGTATCTCCAAGCTTCGGGGGCCAAAGATCGAGTCCAAGGGACTTGGTTGCCAGCCCCACCCCCAGAGGATTAGCTATTGATATCCCCACTTCGCGTTCGAAGACCAGGTTTCCCCTTTGTAAAGGACCAGAGGGGTGCTCCAGATTCTCGGCCTCGAAAAGACGCTACATCACGGCCCGTGCAGCCACCCTTAGGACACCAGGGCACACCCTTTGACCCGGGCGTGGACACCCCCGTTGCTGATCGCATGGGGGTGGGATAGAACGGGGGTGGGGGGGAGGCGGGCGGAGTGGAGGGAAAGAATCTTATCAGAATTTCTGATGACAGAGAAAACTCAAATGGGCGTGCAGATGGAAGTTCTTCAGAAAGCTGGCGTGTCCAAACTCTTCAGCGTGAAAGTGTACCATTTGAGGCAACTTTGAGGGCTCAGAGAGAAAGAAGCGCGCCTGGTTTCTCCACTCTCTCACTTTCCACTGTTTGTAGTTCCCGACACCCTCATGGCTTGCAGTCCCCAGTAACACAACTCCTCCAAACAATGCCCCATAATCCGCCCCCACCACCACACACTCGTACAAGAGAGCATCCGGTACCCTCCACCGCTAGTCAGAGTCCAGTCCTCGGTCGGCTCAGCCCCATTAAGGCTCGGAATACTCAGTTCGTTCCACGCCCAAGTCTCCAGCTTCTGGCTCCACTTAGTTCTGCCGACTCCCCCCGCCCCCCTCCCCCAGCCACCTCAGACTCGGGGCGGGACCAGAAGAGAGGAAGCCCTCGTGGCATTGAGCCAATGGGAGAGCGCTATGGGACCACACCCCTCCAGGCTCCGCCCCCTCTCCGTCTGACCTCAGCTTGGACAGAGCAGAGCTGAGTCTCGAACCTCCACCTAACCTGGTGAAGGAAGTGCCTGTTAGTCCATACCAGCCTAGGCATCCCTCCAGGCCGACTGTCTGCCGCAGCCACCACCCCTTGCAGGAACTAGAGGCATTCTCTTATTCCTCGCCCTCTTCCCATTCTCGCATAATTTCAATATGTATCCTGCCTTTCCCCAGTAGCTGACCCTACAGCTCTTCAGAGGTCATATACAGCCTTCCCTGTTTCCAGGCAGAGACAAGAATCCCCCCTCCCCCACAGCCTAGCCTCCAGTGTTTCCCTGCTTATCTGAACCTGCCTCCTTCGACGCCCAGAGTTCTTACTGCGGTCTGACCGAACTCTCTCCTGCTACATACACTACTTGCTCTCTTCACCCCAAATCTAATCAGTTCACACCTCCCGCACCTTGACACTCCCTAACCTAACCCATTCCCGAGTCTTTCCTACGTAGTATCTCTTCTTTCCGCTAGAAGGTGACTGGGTGGAGAAATGGTGAAAGGAGAGACATTAGAGGATGGAGGCTACACCCCAGAAGCCTGACCTGCTCCTCAAACTCTAATGCCTTGCGAATGGTGGACCTAAATTCCCCTTCCTCGATTTGGAGAGGAGGTGACTGTGTAGAGGGGATAAGGAGTGCACGCGGTTTGCATCCCTTCCTGGATTTGAGGGAAGCAATGCCAAAATAGGGATACAAAAGTATCATTCTGCCTTAATTCTTAAAAGTCCGGCTATCCTCACTCTTCTGTAGGGATGACTGAGTCGGGAAGGATCACACAGTTCATGTTTGTTCTCCCACTCCAACCAGTGAACTATGAAGTCAGGGGCCAAAGACCTGAGCTCACTGCTATCCCTCTGGCTCCAGTCTACTCCATTCCTTCTTTCTGAGCCTCAGTTTCCCTGTTCTTAGTGGGCAGCCCGCCCCCCCTCGCGCGTGCGCAGCTCGACCTCGAGACTCCCGCGACAGCGAGGAGCTAAAATTCGCTGCCGCCCACCGGCCAGCTGGCCGGGCCGGGGCGGGGGGGTGGGAAGCGGGGAGAAAGGAGCGGTGATGGATGTTGCTCGGGGTCTCCTGTCCTCTCCTGGTATGGGGAGTGGGAGGGGGAGCTAATGGTTAGTTCGGACTCCCCAGACCCGGCTCTTGAATGGGTCGGTGATCCTTCAGCTTAGCCCGAACCCAAGCACAAACATGTTTACCGCCGTGTAGACCGAGGCGCGGCTAGGGTGGCCCCGAGGGCCTCAGGGAAGAAAGGGGGAGGGGTTCCCTAGGGCCATAACTTTCCATTCTTCTCCTCCCACTTAGCTCAACGGAGTCTGAGAGCTGGCTCTGTACCCCCAGGAACTATCCTAGACCCTTCCTCTAGGAAGAACCCGGGAATCTGGCCAGTTCCCTTCGGGATCCAGGGACCTGCTATCCTTGCCCTAGTGCCTCTACAGGATCTGGAACCCCAGCGTGACCCCAGGCCAGGCCCTGGCCCTCCTTCTGTTCCACCCTTACCTGGGCCCTCAGTTTCCCCGGCTGGGAGTAGGGCAGAGCCCTGGCTGGAGGGGCGGAGGCGGCTCCGCGGACCTTCCCGCGGCTCCCAGCGCGGCAGGACGCAGGGCGGCGTTTTGGGCGGGTCATTGCCCTAATAACTAGCGGCAGCCCCAGCCCCAGATGTGTACCTCCAGTCTAAGCCCCTGTGCCGAAGCCTCGGTGGACCCAAGCCTGGGAGGGGCTCAAGCTAGAGCTGAAGCTGGGAAACAGGGAGCCAGGGACGTGGAGAATGTGAATCTGCGGCTGTGGCCAAGCTATTTGCCGGGGTCGCAGGGGGCTGCGTTATGGCTTGGCCATTAGCTTAATGACTAGGAGACTGCCCCAACTCTAGATCCTGTCCTGTATTCCTAACCGGACAACCCTCCCAAGGAACCGAGAAGCATCCTGGTACCCAACCACAGCCCCTCACTGTCCCCTACCCCAAACCTAGCCCGAATTCCACATCCTCTGTTCTAGGGTCCCTGTTTCAGTAGTGTCGGCCCCAGTTCCATTCTCAGTTCTTCATCCCTGGTCTCCGAACCAGCCCATGGCTTGCTCCGCACCCACAGACCCGCAACCCCAGCGGACCTAGCCCCGGCAGGGGCCCGGATCGGGGCTGGGAAACGAATAGCCTAGTCTGGAGCTTTGGGAATGCGGGGCAGTGGATGCGGGGCCAGGATGTGGGAGAAATGAAGAGGTCTACGAGGCTGGAGATCAGGGAATGCGGGGTTGGATCAGGGCCGGGGAATGCGGAGCCAGTGCTCTGGTGATGCTGGGCCAGTGTACCTGAAGCCTCCGGCGCCGGATGATGCCGGAATCGTCCATGGCGGCGGCGGCGGCGGCAGCAGTAGCAGCGGCAGCGGCGGCGGCGGGAGAGGGAGCGGCTGCTCTCCGGCCCCCTGTGAGGGGGGGGGGGGGAAGGGAGGAGCCGAGGCGGCGGGAGAAGGTGGGGGGGCGGGGGCGGAGCCATGAGGGGCGGCCTGAACAGTCACTGCGTCTGGGAGCTGTAGCCGCAGCCACGGCCACCAAAAGAGACACCTCAACCTAGACAGACACGGTCCCCTCACAAAGACATGATCCCCTAGCCACAGAAAAAGAATCCCCCTGATAAAGGTCTAAAGATGTTTTCACACAGACCTCTCCTATGGAGAAACCCTCTCTCTCCCCCTATAGTGGCATCACCCCCCACTAAAAAAAAAGAATACTCCGTTTCAGAAACACAGACTCCCTTACAGAGACACCCACCCCCACTCCACACCCAAGGGATTAGTGTGAGTTGGGCGTAGCCCCTGCCAGGGCCAGCAAAGAGCAGGATTTATAGGTCATATTAGGATCCAGCTGGGGGAGATGGAGGAGAGAGTAAACAGCCTTCGAAATACACACACACACACACACACACACACACACAAGTCCATCCATTCCCTTGCCTGTGGTACTCCTGTTGTTTCTCCTGGTGCATATTAAAGGGTCTTTTTCCTGCTCTTTTCCCACAAACTTAGGAAATCCTTTCCACAGCCCAGCCACCTTTGGGCAGGCCTTGGTCCCCAAGGGAAGGTGGGCAAAGGCCCAAATCCTTCTTCCCTGGGGTGGACAGGACAACCTCATCCTCTTCCTCCCTCTCCTCTTCCCTCTCTCTTCCCCATTGGGTTTCCTTTATTTCCATTTTTAGGACCCCAGCTTTTTGTTCTCAGCTAATGGAGTCTCAGGACCAGAGCCAACAAGCCAACAAGAAGAACATGTGTGAAGACTGGACTCCCTGGGCCCCTGCAGAGTGGACTGAGAAAGGAGCTGAGCTGGTCTCAGGAATTCTGTCTTCCATCAGACCAACACAAGGACAGGTCCCCAGGGGAAGTGACACTCCTGACCCTAGAAACTGGAATTGTCAGAGACTGGGGTCACCTTGTACACCAACGCCACCTGCCGGCCAGTCCTGAGGCTACTGAGGGGGTCTGGAAAGGATTGGAGGAAGTGCCTCTATCTCTCTCTTTCCTCCTTCTGTCTGTCTCTCTGGGTGTCTCTCCCTATTCCTCTGAATCTTTTAGTACCAACAAGTAGGTTCCTCGCTATCTCACTATATGTCTCCCTCTGCATCTTTCCCTCTATCTGACTCTCCTGTTGTATCTGTCTCCACCTTTTCCTCACTCTTTCTTCTGTGTTTCTCGGTGTATCTCTCTCTCTGTAACTTTGTTTCTGTCGGTCCTGCCCTCTCCTAGGTCTCCTTGTCGCTCTCCGCGGTGCTGATCTCACCCAATGCCGTTCGCCCCAGAACTAGGAAATCAGATTTCCCAGCTAAGGCTGGGTGTGGAGCTGGTGTGAAACATCGGCTCTGCTGCCAGAGCCCGAGACAGTCTAGGCACCTGGATCCTTCTCCTGGTTTGACAAATGGGGCAGAGGGCGTCTCTCGGATATCTTATTTAAACTAGTTATTCTTCTGCTATCTCATCCCACACTCATTTGAGAGCTCTCAGATGCTCTTGCTTCCAGCTCCTCCCTCACCTCCACGACTTGGAGATAATAGAATAGTCAGACAGGAGAATGTATGGAGCTGGAAGGCAGAAGCACAAACTCCTGCCCCCATGATGCTCCCTGTAGCCTCCAACACAGAGAACACATAAGAAACTGTCACAGATATCTACTACACAAGATACACACTCAGTTACACCCCCTCTACAATACACTATAGTAAGCTCTTACAGACACTGACATCCACGTACAGCAACTTAGGAGATACTTTTCCCATTTCCCTCCCCCGTCTTCACTAATGATGACAAAGATCAGGTGTGGCCCACATCCTGTCCCCTACCAAGAGAGAGGGAGAGGGAGAGAGAGAGAGAGAGAGAGAGAGAGAGAGAGAGAGAGAGAGAGATCCAGGCTTACACAGACACATTTTAAAATCCAGTCACTCTGTTCACTTTGTTTACTTCTCCAAACCACTCTAAACAATCCCTGTAAACCAGCCTCCTCGGCTGTGAGGGCGGCGCCTTGTCGGCTTCTGCCCCGCCCTAACCTCTTTCATCTCCCTGCCCTCCCCGCCCCATCCCACCTGGTCCCTCCTTCTCCCCCATCGGCTCCTCCCTCCCTTCCCGGGTCCTGCAGCCCTCACTAAGTCGACCGTAAGAGAAGCAGGGAGCAACGAACTTCGGACAGTGCTACCTGGAGAGGTTGGAGCCAGGTAAAATCCCACCGGCCCAGGGCCTTGGGGGCTGGAGGAAGCAGGAAACATGTTGCCGCCCTTCCTTCACGCCCTCTTTGGCATCGAAACTTTCAGGAGCCCCGGGATTCCTTTGGAGGAGCAAATAGTTAGATTCCATGGAGTGGGGTTCCCCTGGAGTTCGCTAACCCAGACTCTGAAACCTGAGCCCTAAATGAGCCAGGCAACTAGTTATAGGCAGAGATGGGACTCTCTTTGTGGCCACACGTGGACCAGACAGTGCTAAGGGCCGAGGGTGAGCAGCCACAGCTAAGCCGATTTGGCTCAGCAGAATGAGGGAGGGATTGGGGGGGGGGGGGTGTTGGGTGTTGGTAACCATGCCATGGCCCTTGTCAAGGTCACCAGCGCTTAGACCAAAGCAGACACCTGGATGAAGGTGCAGAGCTGATGCATCTGGGAATCAGGAAGCTGGCGTCCTGCTTGTAGTATGGGACTGGGAGGAGGTACCCCACGGTCCCTGGTGGAAGGAATTGAGAGTTGAAAATCGAGGATACCAAGGATGAGTTGGCAGCTTTTGCCAAGATAAGCTGTGTGCCCAGCCAAGACCTTATCTGACAGGCGGTGCTCCACCCCCACCCCCCAACTAGGCAGTACAATTCTGTGGACAGGGGTGGTAGGAAGGTAATGAGACAGGATAATGAGCCTGTTACCTCCAAAGGCACTATGAAGAAGGACTCCATGAAGGGACTCAGCTCAGTTTCTGATCCTCAGGTGGACATGAGAGGCAGTGTGGCTTGGGTCCTAGGCCTAGCCTGGGCCATGAGTCTGCGGGGGACCCAAGAGGTCTTAGGCCTGGCTGGAAATGACAGTGGTGCTGGTAGCCCCAGATGCCTGGGTTTGGGGCAAGCCAAGGAGGAGTCCAAGTTCAATGGAGTACCAGGTTGGTGCCGACTCCATTCTGCTGGTAAGTGATACCCCTCCCATTTCCAGTCTTCCTAGGCTAGACAGATGGTTTCCCCTCCTTTCGGACTTCCCATCTCCCTGAATTCATTCAAGAAAACCAGAGAGAGAGACAGACAGACAGACAGAGACAGGCAGACACGGGGGGGGGGGGGAAGAGAGAGAGAGAGAGAGAGAGAGAGAGAGAGAGACTCTGATTCAGGTCACCACTATCTTGTGCCCCACTCAGGGAGGCCCCAGCTGTATCCAGATATCCAGAGCCTCTCTCATAGGATCCCAAACTGAAGAATTTCAAGGGAGGGCAGACTCATCTGATGCCCTCCATCACATGCATCAAGCACCTCTTCCAGTGTAACTTACCCTTTCTCTTCCTTCCATTCAGGCTCCCCCATAATGGCAGGCATCTGCCTGATTTGGGATCGATGTGGGGGCTTGAGCCCCAGGTGAGTGCAGTCCTTCTATTCCCTCCACTGCTGGACCACCCTGGAATAGATTGGTAATTAATACACTAGAGGATTTGCATGTTTTTTATATGATTTGAAGACACTCTGGGACCTAGCCATAGAGACTCTCCATATCCCTTAAAATCTAACCTAGAAAAAATGTCTGGATTTTGCTTACTTCCTCCTCTGTACACCCTATGCCTCCTGCTTCCCTAGCCCAGCAGTTGTCTGTGGAGTCAGCTTTCTTTTTTTTCTTTCTTTGAGGCAATTGTGGTTAAGTGATTTGCTCAGGGTCACACAACTAGTAAGTGTCAGAGATCAGATTTGAACTAAGGTCCTCCTGATTCCAGGACAGGTGTTCTATCCACTACACCACCTAGTTACCCACTGTGGAGTTGGTTTTCTGAGGCTCCATATTCTACTCTCTCTTGGGCTCCTCCAGGTGTGAATCCTTCCTACAGAGTCTCTCCTATTTCCTCCACTGCTCACCACTGGCAGCTAACTGGACCCATCTGGAGAGGCATGGGAGTATCCAGGCCCTGCCGATCTGTGCTGCCTTCTGTGACCAGTGGTAAGACAGGGATAAGCTCAAGGATATGGGTAAGGACTTCAGAGGACTTACCTTAATGGAGAAGTGGTTCCTAGTGCAGTTTGGAGTCTGGGGCAATTCTAGGGAGGGACCTGACATGGGGAAAGGTGCAGGAATGAGTCAGTACTAAGGGTTAAGTAAGGAAGTAGACATTTCAATTAAGGTGCATTGAAGCTTCTATCTTCAAGTCCTTTCCTAGTCGTTCCTGATCAAGATGATGCTACTCATCTAGCTTCAGTAGAGGGTGAAGGAAGCTCAGACCCCAGTGGGTCATTCCATGTCGGGGCATGGTGATTAAATTCCAGAAGCAGGAAGGATTGGAGCACCTTCATGGTGGGGTATAGAGACCTGCCTAGCAGTATGTTGCCTGGGGAGATTGGTCTAGGGAGGCTGTGGGAAACAAAGTTGGATGAGTGGGACCACAAGGCAGAAAATTCTGAATACCTAGTTTAGAGCTAGTAACCATGCAATATTGACTAAAGGAAGAAAGAGTGTGGTCAGAGCCTGACTTCAGGACAGGATTCAGAAAGACAAAGAAAGATGGATGGATGCTGAGGAGAGGTTAGCTGTTCAATAGTCCAGGTGAGAGAAGGAAACAAGAGTCCAGGATTGGGAGTCAGAACATTGGTGCTCCACTCCGGGCTGCTCAGTTTTGACAGCTCAGATGAGGCCCTCTCTGCTCTGGGATGCGGAGATAAAGGTTGGGGCTAGACTACCTAAGTCCCTTCCGTTTCTGAAACCATGATTCCCTAGTCCTCTCTCTCCCTACTCAGGTTTTCAGCCTGCAGAGATGATCTGACCTGTGGTCGGAATTGGCTCTCCCAACTAGAAGGAGGGATCTGTGAGGGTGGTTGTCTCACCTTTGAACAGGTGAGAACCCACCCAAAGTCCAGTCCCAAGTGGCCACAGGTGCTGCCAGGTCACGTCCCCCCCCCCCCCACACTCTCCCATGGTCTTGACCAAGCCCTTTCACGTCCACACCTATCCTTCCTCCAAATATTGGCTAGGCCCTTTCTTGCTTGCTTTGGCTCTGGCCTAGTTCCCTTTATAGAGACACTAAATATGAACCTCATATCCTCTCTTGCCCCCATTCCATGTCTGGCATCACCCTATGAGTGGGGCCTTGCCTCCCAGGCTGTCCTAGAACCCACTTCATCAATGCCTCTGTCTCTTCTCGCCTTAGTCTCACCCTCCTACCATTAAGTGTAGCCCCACCCCTCTCATCCACTATGGACCCCGTTCTAACCTGGGCTGATCCTGCAGACCTTCCTGGACGCCAAAGACCTGTGTGGTTCTGCGCTGGGAGACTACCTGGCTGCTGCTCCTGCTCCCTGTCCCTGCCTTCAGCTCTCCATCTCTGACCCGCAGCCGCCTGACCCAGAGTCCTCATTCGGCATCGCCTGCCCAGCCTGGCCACTGCCCCGAACCCGAGGGCGCGAGAGCAACCGGCTCAAACGTGCGCTGCTCCTTCCGCCTGGGGAACTCGGCAGTGGCAGCGGCAGCGGCAGCGGCAGAGGCCCCTAGAGGGTGCGCTGTGCCCCGGGTGCGGGGAGCCAGGAGAGGAAGAAGGGGAGATTTAGGGTTGAGAGGTGGAAACCATGATAACCATTCAGCACGCGGGCGGAATCAGTGAGAAGTCTCCTCTCAACAGCTGTCCCTCCCCCAACTTCAGCTACAGGCTTCGCGACGCTGCGCCGCCAGATTTTGTTCTCAGACCCCAGAGTAAACAACCCAAGCAGTGGAATACGGCACTGACTCCTTGAATAAAATGCCCAGCTAAAGAGACCAAGACTCAGTTGTTACTTGGGGGGTGGGAATAGGGGTGGGGGTGCTTAGGAGGCATTATGGTCTAGGGGTCTCCCCAGAGTCTGGGAGCCACAGGCTGTAATCTAGGGGATGGGGCATGGGACTCTTCCATCCCTACACAGCCCCAGTCTTCAGGTACATATATATGGTGGAAAGATTCACACTATGTTTCAGGGACAACAGATCTCCATCCCAGGTTTGGGCCTTTTCTCTGCTAAGACAGTGGAAAGAATACTTTATTTGGAGTCAAAGGACCTGGGTTAGAATCCAAACTCTGGTTGTTGCTACTTATGTAACATTGGGGAAGTCACTTAGATTCTCTAGGTCTATTTTCTCATTTGTAAAAGGAAGGGGTTGGACTACACTCTCAGAGGCCTGACTTGTGCCATAGCCCTCCCATGCTTTGGTTTAGATTATTCCCCACCCCATTCCTATTATGCACCCTCATTTCATCTAATAAATCCCTTCAATCATGTGCCATTATCCAAAGATCTCAGTCTTTTCCCTGACACTAATGGTTCCTGGCTGTGGACTCATTCAGGACCAAGTCTTGGGAAACTGGCCTCTAAAAGAAGGGTTGCTTTTTTATATTTGTCTCTGGTTCATTCATTATACCCCACCACACACAGTCCAGAATAGGTCTATGGGGTGTTCAGGGAGGATTAGCACCTCTGGTGTGAGGGCCTGCCAAGCCCTTTTCAGCACTTTTCAGGGTTACACATGTACCTTTGGTGTTCATCTGGCACTCAACTCTAACCTGCGGCTCCAAGAATCTGTAGCATGCGCAGCAGCCACACCCCATAAAACCATTTCTGCAGATGAGCTAAACCAGGTTGAGGATAATTGGCAGGCCTCAAACCTGTCAATGAGTTAGAGGGATGTTTACTCCAAGCACATGAAGACTTCCTCTGGCAGAATGGGTAGATGAGAACGATTTGTTCCAATGGCCATGAAGGTGGCTGAAATAGGTGCTGTGGAGTGTTTAGAGCTTGGCCAGACATTGAAAACACCAAAGACTTATCCACTGCATTCTGAGCCATTGCCAGTCATCTTGACTTTTGCCTTGCCACTGGACTTTGGTGACTCTGGAAGAGAGACTGAGGCTGACGACTTGCCCAACTCTTCCTCACTTAAATCCAGTCCATTGACAAGTCAAGACACCACCCCATAATGTCATTGGTCTACCTCAAAAGCAAATGATCAATAACAAAAACAACAAACCCCAGAACAGAACTTTGAGGAAAATCTTTTAAACAGATCTTAGGTTTGTCTCATATCTAGAGTTTCTCTAGAAGAGAATGACTGACTCCCATCTAGAAAGGTATCCAATAGGGTAGAGGAAAAATGTATTTCCTCCACTACAAAAGAAATGTTTTGAAACACACACACACACACATACACACAAACACGCACACACAAAAGACTTATGAGCCCATAGTGACAACTACTTAAGACATGAAACAGCAACTCATAACTCTTATACTTCTTGCAGGTTGATGCTTAAAGCATTGTAGGATTTTGTACTGTCCAAACAGCACATTCAAGGTCCAGATCTTCTGGTAAATCAAGGCAGACTTGTTAGGTTTGTCCTCCTGACCAGGTGGTCATCTGCTTCTTTGAGGGGATTAGAAATCATCTCTTGCTGCCAGGCACCCAGACTTCAATGACTCTAGACATCATAAGTCCCCTATATAGATTGCCAAGGTTTGAAATGTCCATCTCAGGATCACTCTTTGGTCATTTGTGCTCAGGCAGGAAAGGAAACATGAAGCAGAATATGCAACAAGAGTTTTGAAAAACACTCAGACTTACCTAAAAGAAACACATGCTCTCTTTTTCTTTCACTTAAGATTATAAAATTCTAAACTTAAATATGAAAAAGGATGGTATTTATAAATACCCAGTAGAATATAAAAATAGGATTCTATATAAAACTGAATCTCCATTTCATGCCACATACTTTTATTCTTTTGTATTTTTGAAATAAATTTTTGTTGGAGTCCTACCAAATTATTTTTACGACACAAATATGGTGCTGATACCTAAAACAGGAAGAGCCAAAACAGAGAAAGAAAATTATAGAGCAATTTCCCTAGTGAATATTGATGAAAAAATTGAAATAAAACATGAGCAAAGAGATTACAGAAATTTATCACCAGGATAATATGCTATGAACAGGTGAGATTTATACCAAGAATGTGAGGCTGGTTCAATGTTAGGAAAACTATCAGCATAATTGACCATATCAATAACAAACTAACAGAAATCTTATGATTATTTCAATAGATGCAGAAAAAGCTTTTGACAAAATACAGCACCCCTTCCTATTAAAAACACTAGAGAGAGAGAGAGAACATAGGAATAAGTGGAGTTTTACTTTAAATGATAAGTAGCATCTAAGCATTATATGTAATGAGGATAAGGTAGAAGCTTTCCCAATAAAACCAGGGGTGAAACAAATATGCCCATTATCCTTTTTTTGTGGGAGGGAAGGCAGGGCAATTGGCGTTAAGTGACTTGCCCAAGGTCACACAGCTAGTAAGTGTGTCAAGTGTCTGAGGCCGGATTTGAACTCAGGTCCTCCTGACTCCAGGGCCAGTACTCTACTCATTGGGCCACCTAGCTGCCCCAAATATGCCATTATCACCACTATTATTTAATATTGTACTAGAAGTGTTAGCTTTAGCAATAAGAGAAGAAAAAGAAGTTGAAGGAATTAGAATAGGCAATGAGGAAACAAAACTATCATTCTGTGCAGATAATATGATGGTATACTTAGAGAATCCTAGAGAATCAAGTGAAAAACTACTTGAAATAATGAACAACTTTAGCCAAGTTACAGGATATAAAATAAACCCACATAAATCATCAGCATTTCTATATAATATTAACAAAGCCCAGCAGCAAGAGATGGAAAGAGAAATTCCATTTAAAGTAACCATAGACAATATAAAATATTTGGGAGTCTACCTGCCAAGACAAACCCAGGAACTGTATGAGCACAATTACAAAACACTTCTCACACAAATAAAGTCAGATCTAAATAAGTGGAAAAATATCAATTGCTCAGTAGGTGGAGCTAAGACAATAAAATGACAATTCTACCTAAGCTAATTTACTTATTCAGTGCCATCCCAATCAAACTGCCAAAAATTATTTTATAGAGGTAGGAAAAATATAACAAAATTCATCTGGAAGAACAAAAGGTCAAGAATATCAAGGGAATTAGTGGGAAAAAAATGCAAAGGAAGGTGGCCTAGCCATACCAGATCTAAAACTATATTATAAAATGGCAATCATCAAAATTATTTAGTACTGCCTAAGAAATAGAGTAGTGGATCAGTGAAATAGGTTAGGCACACAAGAAACAGTAATAAATTACTACAGTAATCTACTGTTTGATAAACCAAAAGACTCCAGCTTCTGGGATAAGAACTCACTATTTGAAAAAAAAAAAAAGTCTGGGAAAAAGGGAAAATACTATGGCAGAAACTAAGCACAGACCAACATTTCACACTGTATACCAAGATAAGGTCAAAATGGGTACATGATTTAGACATAAAGGGTGATACCATAAGCAAATTAGGAGAGCAAGAAAAAGTTTACCTATCAGATCTATGGAGAAAAGAAGAATTTATGACCAAACAAGAGATATAGAATATTATGAAATGTAAAATGGATAATTTTGATTACATTAAATTAAAAAGGTTTTGCACAAACAAAGTCAATGCACCCAAGATTAGAAGGAAATTGGAAAATAATTTTTTACAGCCAGTGTTTCTGATAAAGGCCTCGTATCTCAAATATATAGAGAACTGAGTCAAGTTTATAAGAATACAAGTCATTCTCCAATTGGTAAATGGTCAAAGGATGTGAACAGGCAGTTTTCAGGTAAAGAAATTAAAGCTATTTATAGTCACATGAAAAAAATGCTCTTAATCACTATTGATTAGAAAAATGCAAATTAAAATGACTCTGAGGTACTACCTAACAGATTGGCTCATACGACAGAAAAGGAAAATGATAAATGTTGAAGAAGATGTGGGAAAATTGGAACACTAATTCATTGTGGAGTTGTTAACTGATCCAATCATTCTGGAGAACAATTTGGAACTATGCCCAAAGGACTATAAAACTGCACATATCCTTTTATTCAGGTGGATTTCAGAAAAACCTGAAAAGACTTGAATGAACTAACACTGAGTGAAGTGAGCGGAACCAGGAGAACGTTGTACACAGTAACAACAACATTGTTTGACGATCAGCTATGATAGACTTAGCTCTTCTCAGCAATACAAATGACCTAAAACAATTCCAAAAGACTCCTGATGGAAAATGCTATCCACATACAGAAAAAGAACTAAGGAGTCTGAATGCAGATCGAAGCCTTCTATTTTCACTTTTTTTCTTTCTCGTGGTTTTTCCCTTTTATTCTAATTCTTCTTTCACAACATGGCTAACATGGAAACATGTTTAATATGATTGTATATGTATAACCAACATCAGATTGCTTACTGTCTTGGAGAGGTGGGAGGGGAAGGAGGGAGGGAGAAAAAAATTGGAAATCAAAATCTCATTAAAATGAATGTTGAAAACTATTTTAACATGTATTTGGAAAAAAATACTATTGATTGGGAAAAGTAAAATACTATTAAGTGGAAAAATAAAAATAGATTTTGTTTTTAAATACATTTTAATCTATTTTATTAAATATTTCCCAATTACATCATTTTTTCCAATTACATGCAAAAACAATTTTGAACACTCATTTAAAAATTTTTAAGCTCCAAATTTTCTCCCTCTTTTCCTCCTCCCTTATTGAGAAGGCAACAATTTGATAGAAGTTAAACAAGTGCAGTCTCCATCAAGTTTTTTTCCCTCTGGAGGTGCATAGCATTTTCATCATAAGATATTTGGAATTGTCTTAGATCATAATATTGCTGAGAATAGCTGAGTCATTTACAGTTGATTATTGTATAATATTGCTGTTACTGGGTACAATGTTCTCCTGGTTCTGCTTACTTCACTTTGCATTAGTTCATGTAAGTCATTCTAGATTTTTCTGAAAGTATCCTGCTTGTCATTTCCTATAGCACAATAGTATTCCATCACAATCGTGTACCACAACTTGTTCAGCCATTCCCCAATTGATGCTCAATAAGAAATGATGCTATTACTGTGTACGGTGTTCTGGTTCAGCTCACTTCACTCAGCATCATGTAAGTCCAGGTTTTTCTGAAATCCATCTGCTCATCATTTCTTATAGCACAATCGTATTCCATTATGTTCATATACCGCAACTTGTTCAGCCATTCCCCAATTGATGGGCATCCCCTCAATCTCCAATTCTTAGCAACCACAAAAAGAGCTGCTATAAATATTTATTCACATGTAGGGCCTTTCCCCTTTCCTTTGATCTCTTTAGGATAAAGACCTAGTAGTTAGTGGTATTGCTGGATCAAAGGGTTTTATAGCCAAGGCAGTTTTATAGCCCCTTGGGTATAGTTCCAAATTGCCCTCCATAACAGTTGGACCAGTTTGCAACTCCACCAATAGTGCATTAGTGTTCCCACTTTTTCACAACCTCTCCAATATTTGTTATTTGCCTTTTCTGTCATGTTAGCCAATCTGATAGTTGTGAGGTAAAATCTCAGAGTAGTTTTAGTTTGCATTTCTCTAATCAACCCTAACCCTAACCCTAACCCTAACCCTAAATGCCCTAATTTTGAGCATTTTTTCATGGCGCTATTGGTAGCTTTGATTTCTTCTTCTGAAAACTGCCTGCTCATATTCTTTGACCATTTATCAATTGGGGAATGCATGCCACATTTTTTAAGTATATGATAAAATTTCCAGGCTATTCTCAAAACTGTCATGATTATGTTTCCTTCTGAATTCTTGTTCTCTTCTGTGCATTTAAAAATATGCCAACAACCCTCTTTGTCATCACTATTGCTAACCCCTTCTATCCTCCATTCAAATTAAAAAGACAAAGAAAAAAAGCCCTTGTGACAAATAAGCATAGTCCACCCCCCAAAAAAATCAATCTACCCAATGACCGTGTCCAAAAATGTGTTTCTCTTTCAGTACCTTGCCCATCACCTTTCTATCAGAATATGGGTAACTAGCTTCGTTACAGATCCTCAAGAGACAAGTTTGCTCGTTACATTGAGCACAATTAAGTCCTCAAAAGTTGTTTTTCTTTACAATGTTACTATCTTTGTATACATTTTTCTCCTGAATGTTCTCACTTCATGCTTCATGAATTCATTTTACCCAGGGCTCTATAAAATCATTTCTTTTGTCATTCCTTAAAGTACAATAATATTCCATTACATTCATATATGACAGTTTTTGCAGCCATTCCTGGGTAGTCTATGAGGCAAGCTAAGGCCCCCATCCCCTTAGGCTCTAGTTCTTTCTTTTATTTTTATTTTGCCTTTTTAATTTTCTCCCCTCAGAATCAGGAAGTTTGTTTTGCTTGCAACAAATTCTCCATTATTATCCTCACTCTTTGCCATGCCATATACGCCCCATCCCCACGCCTATTTCCCCATCCTGTAATCAGGAAGACATCTTCCGGAGCTCAAATCTGGCCTCAGACATTTCCTAGTTGTGTGACCCTGGGCAAGTCACTTCACCCTGTTTGCCTCAGTTTCCTCATCTGTAAAATAAGCTGGAGAAGGAAATTACAAACCACTGCAGTATCGTCGCCAAGAAAACCCTACATGGGGTCACAGAGAGTAGGACAAAACTGAATATCAACAAGGGCAAGTTTTCAGAGTCTATTCTACTTGACTAAGATTTAACACCTCTTCAAAACTGTTAATTCTTCCATTTCCTTCCTCCTGAGCTTTCATTTCATTTCTTCTAGATATTTGTGGAATTCTTATGGGAAATTATATTTTCCCCCTTGAGTCTCTGCTTACAGGAATCTTTTGGGAGACCTAGATTTATGACAATTTTTTTTTTTTGCTGTTTTCTTTTTTTTTTTTTTTTTTACTGTATTTTATTACTCGCTCCAGCTTTAGCTCTTGAATTAGGGCTTTCTCCAAGAACATGGCTCCCACTGTTTTCTGTGCTTTTTAGGGGGGAGGTAGGCCCTGCTTGATCTTAGTCTGATATCCTCTGGGTTCCTGCTTTGATCTCTACCTCCCTGGGTTAGGCTCCTCTGGATCTCTGAAGTTCAGAGTGAAGGTTCTTCAGTCTCCTCAGTAGCATCTCAGGATGGAGTATCAAGGGACCTCAGAGGCCCTGGGCCTGGGATGTCCCTGCCTGAGTGGCACAGCACCATACTGGTTGCTGCCCTTCTCTGTAGGACTTCCAAGGTTCCTGCTTGGGGGCTTTCAGACGACCCAGGAGCTTTCTTGAGGAAGACCTCTGCTCTTGCTGCCTTCAGACCCAGAATCCTGCATAGTACATTTTCTTGGCCTGCCTCTGGTCATACTAGGATGCTACTAAGCGCTTGCTCTGGCTTTACTGGTGACCCCCTTTCTTATCGTCATCAGGCTTCTTGGCTGACCTCTTGTCAAAAATCCTATATTGGCTGTGTTCAGAAAAATATGTCTCAATCTGCACTGTCTTTCACTTCTCTGTCAGGAGGTGGGTAGCATGTTTCAGCATGAGTCTTCTGGAATCATGGTTAGTCATTACATTGATCAGAGTTCCTAAGTCTCTTTTTTAACATTTTTTTTATTTTTATTTTTTCAGAGAATGGGAAGTTTTATTGTTAGGAGAAACACAAAAACTTGGGGCAGGTTCGAGAGAAGAGAGATACCCCAGTTGATGGAGAAGGTTCTGCATAGATCCCTGACTTCTGTACAAAAGCCTCCTCGTTAAGGATGATAGGGAGATGAAAGGCTCCTTAGTTTCTAGAGCCAGAGCCCTGGCTGGTACTTGTGGGAAGGGAGGGTGGGGTTCTGTTTATGTGTATATATATGTATTCGTGGGTGTATGTTGGAGAGAGGGATGACTACATGGGTAGTACCCTTGCCCCTAACATATACACTGGGAATTTCCACTGGGGATAGGGCCCTGGGGCAGATGAGGGGAAAAAAGCTGGCAAGAGCTGGCTTTCTTGAAGGAATATAAAAATAATCTCAGAATGCTTCTCAGATGTCTTTAACAAATGAACAACATCAAGATAGGGGTACCCTTGTGTTCGTCTTTCTTAGGGCAGGGGTTTTAACAACACAGAAGTTACAGAGGATACTTATGGGGGTGGGGGCTCAGCTCTGATACCAGGATCTTAAAACCGCAGGCTCTAGCGCTTACACAGCTCCAGAGGACCAAGTCTAGAGGTTGGGGGATGGAGGGGAAAGGGAGAGAGAGCCCTGCTTCATCAGTATTAAATGTATATGCAACAGGCCAAAACAGTGACTACTACAAATACACATATGCACAGTACCCTGGGCACATGAGGACCACCATCTATCCCCAGGGGACCTCGTGGAATCATGGCCAAAGGGTAGGAAATGGGGTTCAGAGGAGGGAGCTAATAGATAGGGATATAGTTGTGGATCTTGGTCCGGTTGCGCTGGGCGATGCACTCGGCAATCCACACAAGGTTACGGCACTCCTGCTCCTTGAGCTTCAGGAAGGCATAGAAGACACCAAAGTGGAAGTGGTTGAGAAAGGTCTGCTTGTTCAGTTTCACCTCCTGCTCAAAGAATCGGTCCTCCAAGGTCTTATCTCCAAAATTGCCACCAACCCTTTCAAAGATATGTTTATATTGCAGGTGGTAGTCAGCCACAGTTTTGACCTCCTTGTAGTCATCAGCCTGGGCCAGCAGGGCCAAACCCTCAGGGTAGAGCTTCCCACAATGTGGAAACAACTTGGCCCGGTCCTCCTTGGAGAGCTCCGTGCCAAATGAGTTGAGGGTGATGATGAAGGCTCTGCGGTCAGCCTCAAATTCCAGGATAGGACACATGGTATCTGCTGTGATGCCCCCTAGCTGGGTGCAGAACTTGTAGAAAGCCTCTAGGTAGGCTTTGTACAACATATTTCGTATGATCTCGATGTTCATATGCTCGAGGTCCTTCTTAGAGATGCATTTTTGGAAGAATGAATAGAGTGGGGTGTCCACTAAGATAGCGTTATATAATTCTTCTGGTGTCTGAGCAATGCTCACGGTCTCCATCTGCTCAAAGTTACCTAAGGGATGGCACTTATGCACAATTTCCTCAACTTTGCGATGATGCAAGGTTCCTGTTATCAGCAGGATGACATTGTCGATCATGTAGCTGTAGGTGATATAATCCAGGAAGCCAGCTAGTGGTTCGTAGGCCTGACTCCTCAGGTGGCGAAACTCGGCCACCATCCTCTCCCTGAGTTTGTCATCAAGGATTGACACCGTTAATGGGGTTGTCTCATTCGCCAGGAAGTTCCCATAGTCCGTGGTTTGGAGGTGTAGTTTCATATCATCGAGAGTCTCACACTGCTCCAGGTGGCGGTAATCTTCCAATTTCAACAACCCGGCCTTCAAGCCCCGGACCAACCCTTCCAAGTAGCCGTTGTCCACGTTGAAGTAGAGCTCTGGGAAAGCGAACATCGACATCGTGGCAACACCGGCAGCCTCGCGGACCTAACCAAGACCCCGCCCCCAAGGATCAGGTGACGCGTTGCTAGGGCCAGAGTTCCCAAGTCGTCTTTTTTTTTTTTTTATTGCAATCAGGGTTAAATGACTCGCCCAGGGTCACATAGCTAGTAAATGTCTGAGGTCACATTTGAACTCAGGTCCTCTTGACTTTAGGGCGGGTGCTCTATTCACTGCCCCACTTAGCTGCCCGCAAAGTCTTTCAAAGTTGTTTGCCTTAACCATATTGTTATTGTATCAATTGTCCTCCTGCTGGTACTCTTGCTTCATTCTACATCAGTTCACACAAGGGAGGGAATAAATAGGCATTTATTACGTACCTACTATGTCCCGGGAACTCTGCTAAACACTTTACAAATAACATCTCATTTGCTCTTATAGGTTAGATGATATTATTATCATTTTTCAGTTGAAGCCACCCACTAGGTCGCTTTGAGCACATGGAGGCTGTGGAGTATTGCTCAGACACCAGAAAAATTATATAATGCTATCTTAGTGGACACCCCACTCTATTCATTCTTCCAAGACTGCATCTCTAAGGACAACCTCAAGCAAATGATGGAGACAGAAGTTATGACTTGCCCAGGGTCACACAGTTAGTGTCTGAGGCTGGATTTGAACTTAGATCTTCCTGACTCCAGGCCCAGGGCTCCGGATATCACCTAGCTACTTCTCACAGGTTTCACAAAAACCACCTCCTTCATCATTTCTTATAGCACAATGCTATTCCATCATATTTATATACCAGCACTTTTTCAGCCATTCCCTAATTGATTGGGACCTCTTTGGCTTCCAATACTTTGCCACTGCAAAAAGAACTGGTATAAATATTTCTGTAGATTCTGAGGGTTTACCTTGCTTGGAACTACTCCCTCCCTTAATCTACTCTTCCTTTTATTCTCCCCTTCTTTCCTCTCCCCTTTCTCTCCCATTTTCCTATGAAATGAATTGGATTTCTGTATTTCATGTGTGTACATTTTCCCTACCATTTACCAATTCAGATGACAATGAGGCGCAAGTGTTACCCATTCCCCTTGTTTGCATCCACCTACATGTGTTCTTCTATGTATTCATGTGAGAAAATTTCCTCCATCTTTCCTCATCCTTCCCTGGACCCCACCCCCCGCTCCAAACAATAACAGAACTACTCCCAGGTCCTCTGTCTAATCAGCTTCTCTCTAAGACCCCTTAATGATGACAGAGTTCACAGGAGACACAAGTCTCATCTCATATTAGAATATAAAGTTTGTCCTTACTTAGTCCCTTATAATTATTTCTTCATGTTTACCTTTTCATGTTTCTCTTAACTACTGTGTTTGCACTACAACATTTCTATACAGATCTGGTCTTTTTTGCTTGGAAGTCCTCTATTTCATTAAAAATCCACCCCACTCCCATCCCTACCAGGATTAATTCCATTTTTCTGGGTAAATTACTCTTGCTTGGAAACCTATATATTTTGCCTTCCAGAATATCACATTCCAAGCTTCATAATGGTGGATGCCAAATCATGTGTGAGGCTGACTGTGGCTTCTTGGTGCTTAAATTCTTTCTTTTTAGTTTCTTTAAATATTTTTTCTTTTACCTGGAAGCTCTGGATTTTGTTATAATGTTCCTGGAAGTTTTCATTTTGGGCTTTCTTTTGGGCAGTGGATTCATTCTATTTTGCCCTCTGGTTCTATGAGAACTGGGTAGTTTTCTTTTATCATTCCTTGAAATATGTCTAGTCCCTTTCTTTGGTCATGGATTTCAGGTAGTCCAAAGATTCTTCAATTATCTCTCTGATCTATTTTCCAGGTCATTTGTTTTTGCTGTGAGATACCTTACATACTCTTCCCCCCCCCCCGTCTTTTAATTTGGTTTTTAGTATTTTTTGTTGTCTCATGGATTCATTAGCCTCTATTTGATCCATTCTAATTTCCAGGGAGTTTGCTGCCTGGGCAAGGATCTGTACATATTGTGCCAGGCTGTTAATTCTTTTTCCAATTCTTTCTTCTATAATTCTCATTTCTTTTTTTTTGGGGGGGGGGGTGCAGCTAGGTGGTGCAGTGACCAGAACGTTGGCTCTGAAGTCAGGAAGACCTGAGTTCAAGTTTAGCCTCAGACACTTACTAGTTGTATGACCCTGGGCAAGTCATTTAGCTTGTTTGCCTCAGTTTCCTCAACTGTAAAATTGGGATAATAATAGAACCTACCTCCTAGGGATGTTGTGAGGGTCAAATGAGATAATTGCAAAATGCTTAACACAGTACCTAGCACATAATGAACCCTGTATAATTGTTAGCTATTAACATCATTTTCCACTTTTTCTTTAGTGCTTTCATTTAATTTACAAAAACATTTTCATGTGGAATTTTTTTTGTATGACTATATATATTTGTAATGGGCTTTGTTTTTCTTGCCTTCTCAATGGGTGGAGAGGAGGCAGGGGGAAGGGGAGAATTTGAAACTGAAAATAAAATGAAATGGATTTTTTTAAAGTAAAAAAAATTCTGATCCATAAAAGGATAAATCATGAAATAAAACACACCACTCACCTCTTGATAGAGAGGTGATGGACTTAAAATGCAGAATGAGGCATACATTTTCGGAAAGAGCCAACATGGGAATTTGTTTTGCCTGATGATGCATGTTTGTTATAAGTGGTTTTTTTTTCCTCCTTTTGTTCAATGGGAGAGAGGGGAGGGAAGCTGAGGGGGAAATACTTGATAATTGAAAAAATAAAATTCAATTTTAAAAATGTAAACTCTTTAAAGTTTACTTCTTGCTTCATCTCTTCCAGCGATTTTAGTTAAACTTGTTTAACTTTTTGTTTTTGTTGTTTTAGTCTTTGGTTGTAAATGCTTTAGAATCATTCCCTTCCCCTGGGTTTGTGTCTTGAGCGTCTCTGTCACTGTAATAGCTTTTTATAGTAGGATTCTTCTTTTGTTTGCTCTTTCATCTAGCCTACTTCTTGCTTTGGGACTTTATTTTAGAGCTGGGCCATGGACACTGAAGGAAATGTATGAACTGGTCCTGCTGCTGTTTTCTTGAGGTATCTGGCTAAGTGTCCCAAAAGTCCCTTCTCAGTCCAGCCTGGATTTGTGACCCAGAACTGGATTACCAACAAACATCTGCCAGTTTCCACCTTTCCCTGAACGTTGCAGAGGTTTAGCCACCTCTGTCCTGGACTTGAGACCTCTTCTTGCTCTGATGCACAGACTCTCCCTATGCTGGAATGCTGTGTAGCCATTCCTGACTAGACTCTGTCCCCAGTGTCTCTAGACCTCTTTATCTCCCTCTCATAACCTGGCCTGGAAAAATGACTCACTGATTTTTATTTCTTGAATTTCCTGATGAAGACTTGCACTTTCTAGATGTTTGGGGGCAGGAGGAAAGGAGCTTGCTATACCTCTTCGCACCACTTTATCTTCAAGCACATGTTCTTTATTTAAGAAATTCCCAGAGCTTCTGGGGGAAGAGGAAGGGAAGGGAATAAATATTTATGTAGTGCCCATTATTTTCCAGGCATTGTGTGAAGTGCTTTACTGTCTCATTTCGCCCTCACAACAACTAAGGGAGGTAGGTGTTGTTCTTATCTCCATTTTACAGTTAAAGAACCTGAGGCCATACAGCTAGTAAGTTTCTAAGGCTGGATTTGAGCTTAGATCTTCATGACTCCAGGCCCAGTGCTGTATCCACTGTGTCACCTAGCTGCCTTGGGGCATCCTAGCTTTCTACCTGTCAACCCTCATCCTTGTCATATCACCAAACCATTTTCTCTTCCCATCATACAATTCCTTTTTTTTTTTTAACATCAATTAGTTCTTCCCTTCATAGCTCCTCACTGGTTTTGTGTTACAGCCTCTTCACACCATAGGCCTTTCTTCAGAGATTCTCATACTCCTATTTTGCTGCCTGATAGCAATGCCAGTAGAACATTATTATTAAAAAGATGGGCCTTCACTTTCATGAGAAGCTTAGAGTTATTAAAGGAGTTTTGCAATTTCCTGAAGTCAGTTCAGCCCACTCTCCTTTCTTTTCTTCAGTTCTGAGTCCCACTCCTTGTCCTTCTGTACGGTGTATTGTGTATTGGGGGTGGAGACAAGATGAGAGAGTAGCAGGAAGCTGTACACAAAACTCCTCTAAACAGACCTAGAAAATGCATCAGACTGAATCCTAATGGGGAAATCCAGAAGAAATCACAGCGAGTTATTTGTCCAGCTCAAGTCAGCATAAGGAGTCAGAGAGGTCGGTATGATGGGGGCCCAGGGAGGAGTGGTGGACTATGGCAAGATGAGGTTCAAGACTCATACTGGGGCACCTTCAGACTCATACCAGGGCAGTGCAGAAGCTTTTTCATCCAGTATCCAGTTCCAATCACAGATCTTGGGGGACTGGAAGAGAGACCTGTGTCAGGAACAGTGTTCCTAAGTGGAGAGGCCCTAGGCAGTATAACTAGAAAGAAAGAAGTTCAGCAGTAAGCAGTAGTGTGGCTCACACACCTCCCACCCCAAGAGCAAAGCAGGGTCTCAGTTCCAGCATCTAGCCCAATTAGCCCAGGAATAACCAGGGCAGGAATCTCAGACCAAAGGGGAGCCTTTGGTTCTGTCACTGAACCAGTAAACTTTCCATTGGCTGAGAGGGGCTGGGTCTAGCAGCATATAGTCTTGAATCTACCAAACCTAAGCCAGAAATTTGCAAAGATCAGACCAGAGGGTAGCAATCAGACTTTACCCCAAATCACATCATTTCGAGAGCACTCAAAGCTTTTGGATCACCAGCCTGTCCTGAGATCCTGGAATAACACAATACTTAGTACTCCAAGAAAGCAGTAACAGGAGCCCAGACCTGCCTTCTAGAATTGCAGCAGAGCCCAGACCTAAGATCAAGTCCAAAGTCAGGAAGTAGTCTTGAAAAAAGGCAAACAAAAAAAAAGAACTCCAGCGCAATGAGCTATTATTATGGCAGCAGGGAGACTCAAATCTCGTACACAGATGAGAATGACTCTAAAACATCTACAAGCAAAGCCTGAGAAAAATACACAGATGAGGCACAAACTCAACTGCAGTTCCTGGAAGGGATAAAGCACAAGTTTAAAAGTGTTTTCATGAATTGTAAATCTATAATTTATTAAAAATTATAATCTTTCTGTAGGTAAATTTTTTATTAACATTTTTTCAAGCTTTAATTTCAGCCTTGTTCAAGAATAGTTGGGCTGCAAAGAATGAATCGTGTATAACAACAAATGAAAAGAGCTGCAACATCCAAAGGGCTTCAAAATATTGGAGATTTAATTCTCCATATCCATAAATAAACAAAAAAGTTCTAGAACAGAAAACGAAAAGAAACGAGAGCTATGGAAGAAAGAATTGGAAAGGGAATTAGCAGTTTGGCACAAGGGGTACAAAACCTTGCTAAATCAGTAATTAGCCAATTAGCAATGACAAGCCAAGAAGAAATACTAGAAAAACAAAATTGAAAGATTGAAAAAATAGAACAAAATGTAGGGCATTTAATAGCAAAAACAAATGACTTGCAAAAGATGGAAGAAAAAAAAATTTAAAGAACTAATGAACTACCTGAACTCTGTGACCAAAAAAAGAGCCTAGACATCATATATCAAGAAATCATAAAAGAATACTGCCCAGATCACGCAGAACTAGAAGGCAATGTAGAAATAGAAAGGAGTCACTAATCACTTCCTTAAAGAAACTCCAAAATGGAAACTCCCAATAACATAATAGCTAAAATCCAGAATTTCAGGTCAAAGTAAAAATAGTGCAAACAGCCACAGTCAGGATCATATAAGATTTAGCAGCTTCCATTCTGAAGGAGCAGAGAACTTGGAACCTCCTTAAGGCAAAGGCTATGGGCTTTTAGCCAAGGATAATCTACTCAGCAAAATTGAATAAAATGGTAAGGGTTGGGGGTAGGGGGTAGGGTGGGCAGGCCAGTATATGTGTGGGGAATGGACCTTTAATGAATTAGAGGATTTCTAAGCATTTCTGATGAAAAGACCAGAGTTTCCCAGAAACTTGGAAGTTCAAACATGAGTTAAGAGAAACATTAAAAGAAAAACATGAAAGAATAATGACTAAACAAGAATAAACTACTTACGTTCAAATATGAGGAGACGATACCTGTGTCCCTTCTGAACCTTATCATCATCAGGAGTCATAGAAGGAGTCTAGACAAGGCCTAAGAGTACAGGGTCCTAAGACAAGAATGGAAAGAGAGAGGACTATAATAGGGAGGGAGAGAGCGAAGGAGGGAGAAGAGAAAGGAAGTTGAGGGAAAATTATCTCACATAATCAAGGTATCTATACAAGGAGGAGGGTCAGAGAAGGAACTAACATTTGAACCTCACTCTCATCTGAACTGGTTAAAGAAAAGAAGAATATACACACATACACACACACAGACTTAGTTACAAAAATGCATTTCACTCAATAGGGAAATAGCAGGGAAGAAGGAAATAGGAGAGGGGGAATTAAAAAGAAGTAAGATTGAGGGATTAGTCCTAAGCAAAACAAATTCTAAGGAGATACAAAAATATTTATAACTCTTGAGATGGCAAAAAATCTGAGGGAGCACTCATAAATAGGGGAATAGATGAATAAATTATACTGCATAAATGTGATAAAATACTATTTTGTGGTAAGAAATGATGAAAGGGATGGTTTCAGACAAACCTTGGAAGACTCATATGAATGGATGCAGAGTGAAATGAACAGAATCAGAAGAACAATTTATATAGTGGCAACAATATGGTAAAAAGAACGATTTTGAAAGAATTAGAAACTCTTATTAGTGTAATGACCAACCACAGTTCCAGAGGAGTAATGGTGAACCCACCTCCTGATAGAGAGGTGAAGGACTCAAAGGGCAGAATGAGATTTTTTTATTTTGGACATGGACAATAGAAATTTGTTTTGCTTGACTATACATGTTTGTAATGAAGTTTTGTTTTCCTTTTGTTCTTAAGCAGGGAGGGGCAGTTTGGGTTGCGAGGATAAGAAGGTAAACTTTTGCTGATTAAAAAAATACAATTTTTAAATAAGAAATTCATTGTGAATTCTGGACAAAAGACATTTTACCCACTTGGTCTTTCCCGCATTTGCTTTTTTTCCTCACCAAACTCTTTTTAGTGATTACAGATATCTTCCAAGAGGCTCTTCAATTTTCCAGGGCTTGAGGCGATAAGTACAATGCCATCCACTAACAGGAGGATCAGGAGGACCTCCCAAACCACTTGGACAGTGCACTATATCTCTTCCATCACAGTGGCCAAAACCTTTGTGAGCATAAGTACATCTCTTAGCTTTAGTCCTCCACCAGTATTTGGGATCAGGAGATCATTGACCAAGGTTATTTCTCTTATTATACCTTTCAAGGAATCTTGGGTGGTTTTAATGTACAGATAAGATACTTTGCTCTAAAAGGGGCTGACAAGGCACATTTTCCTCTCCCAAATAAATTAAATGTTTATAACTAGCAAACAATAAGGAAAAAGCACAGGGGCATCTTAGATTCTCTACCTCTGACAGTCAATTGTGAAATGGTAAACAAATAGTCTATTGTTGAATATTGCTTGAGAAAGCCTGCTTGTTCCCTACTAACACCCTCATTGAGGATGCCTTTGATTCATATTTAGATGGCTCTCGCAAAGACTTTTTATCAATGGGAGGCCAGGGACCTGGGTCAGTAGTTATTGTTTTCTCACCTCTGTGTGTGTGTGTGTGTGAATAAGGCACTAATTTTTTTCCATGTCTTTGGTATTTTCCCCTGCTCTAGACACCTTGAATATCCAACCCTCAATACCCTCATGATTGTGCCACCTTTAGATATCTGAAGACAACAATGGCAGGGGACAACAAACAGAAGAAAAATGGAAAAGATTTGTAAAATATTATCCTAAGCTGTTTTCTCTAGCAAGGACAAGTTTGGACTTTAACGTACTGTGTACATAGACATATATAATTCAAATACATGTTGATTGCACAAGGTCTGGAATACCTCCAAGATTAAGGGGGAGGGAATCATGGAAATTTTAAAGCAAAATTGAGGAAATCGATCTTTATTTTCATACTAAAAAAAAGCAACAAGACATAAAATGGTAATGGAGAAAAGAGCCCTGAAATGAAAATCTGGATTTAAATCCCTGACTCTGCCACTTGTTAGCCCCCATGTACTAATACTCCTTGCTCCCCATCACCACTTTCAGACCCTCTGTCTACCACCACCCAATGACCTCACCTCCTTTGAAATTCACACTGTCCAAATTGATCACCTAATCTAGCTCCAGGTGGCTATTAGCCATTGACCCTCATGACAATCCTGTTCCTTCCTCAGGGTGCCTTACTGTTTCAACAATCTGGCTAGCAGCCGGGGGTGTAAGATCCACCAACAGCCAGCACCCAGAAAGTTGCCAAAGCATGGGTTCTTTTGATCTGCTTAACTAAGGAAAGCTACGTGAAGGGGTTGACAAGCTTACTTTAATTCAGCATACAAATATCATTCACTTAGGTCAGGAGGAAAAGCCAGCACCCCCAACTTCAGAACAAAATACAAACAAATCACAAACATCAACAGACAGACCCAATACAGTTCATAGTTACCAAAACCTAGGTTCAGCCTGGGAGCTCAGAACAAGGGCTGGCCCAGAGTCACAGGCGCCACCACTGCTGCGGGAAAGAACTCCAAAGAAGAGATGGCCAGCCCCTGGTTTTATATCTTTTTCAGCGTCAGGGGTGAGTCACACATGCAACTCACCCACATGACCTAGAATCGTCACAAAGAGGCGACTTAAACCCACGTGGTCTAAAAGCCTCTGCTATCCCAAACCTATCACTCAAACTCATGTGTAAAACTAGGCCCTCCCCTGAGTTAGCCCCACCTTGGGCCCCACCTTAGTTACCAATCCACACCCACATAGGTTAGGTTAACACCTAATAGAGGTTAGAGCCTGGGGCTTAGCACTTAGTAAGACTCCATGAAATACACTGAATTACTCAAAGCAAACAAAAGCCAAACTCTTCAAGGGCACTTGTTGAACTAAGTGCTAAGGAGCCTATTTTGCTTACCAACACACTTACTCATAGCCTCTCTCCACCCCAACTCTTGCCCTCATATTAGGGGACTTCAACATATATATTGATGCTACCTCAAATAACCTAACTTCCTAGTTCTTTGTTCTACTATATTCACATGACTTATTCTACCTCAATTACATATAGAGATGGTCATACTCTTGATTTTGCCACTGCCCACAAGTATCCCACTTTCATGTTCATTAACTTAATCCTTTAGCATTCCATCTTTCCCTAGCTTTATGATTTCTAACCCTGTTCTGCATCCTCACCATGACCACCTCTCTCTCTACCATTTACTTCTTTCCCAAGCCATCCTCTCTGCACTTGCTACTCTCCTGTCTACCCTATCTCAACCGGTTGGTGAGTCAATTTAACTCTACTCTTTCATTCTGAATATTTTACCCTCTCTTATCCGATAGCTAGATAACCCTTGCCAAACCCCAAACCTACATTACCCCTACTATCTACCTCATTCAAATGTTGATTTCCTCCAGGAAATCACAAAATCATGCTGATTGGCTCCCCTACAAATTTGTTATCTAATCTCAATGGACCCTCACCACAGCAAGAAAAATGATCTTTCTTATTCCTCTCTTACAAATTCACTATACAATTCTCCAGAATGGCTGTTCTAAAATGTCTCCTCTCCTCAAGCCACCCATAGCACCCCATCTTTTCTGCTAATGACCCCAACTCATTCTCCGTGGAAAACACTGAGGTCAATTGCCAAAATTTTCCTCTTTTCCCTTGCCTCCTCCTCTGATATCACTCAGATGCCTTCCCCCACTCACCCCACCCCCACAGTCTCAGATGATGAAAAGTTCTTTCTCCTTGCCAAGGTCAACACCTCTACTACAACTCTTGATCTCATTTTTCCAAGATTCTTCTCACACTATAAACCCCTCGCTCTCTCATTTTCGATCTCTCCCTACCTACTTGCTCCTTCCCTGCTCCTATTGCATGTCCCTATCTCTCTCATCCTTAAAAGACTGTCACTTGATCCTACTCTCCCCAAAAGCTAATATACCATATCTCCTTCCATTCTTAGCTAAACTTCTTGAGGTCAGCTACACTTGTTTTCCTCTCCTCTCTTCTGAACCTTCTGCAGTCTAGCTTCCAGCCTCATCATTCAACTGAACTGCCCTCTCCAAAGTCACCAATGATCTAATTGCCAAATCTATTGACCTTTTCTTATTCCTCATTCTTCTTGAGCTCTCTGAAAGCTTTTGACATTGTAGACCACCCTGCTCTCCTGGATATTTTCTCCTGTCTAGGGTTTTGGGATACTGCTCTGCCCTGGCATTCTTCTTATCTGTCTGACCTCTCCTCAGTCTCTGTAACCTTTTCATTTATGTCACACCTACTGTGGATATTCCTCGGGCTTTATCCTGGGCACCTTCTCTCTTTTCCTTCTGCACAAACTCACTTATGATCTCATTAGCTTCCATGGCTTTTTTAATTAATATGAAATCTTTAATTAATAGGTATTAATTTAATTAATTAAATTAATATCTTCATGCAGATGATTCCCCTAGCCATATACCCAGTCTTAGTCTCTGTCCTGAGCTACAATACTAAATCAACTACTTTTTGGACATACAGAATGGAATGTGCCATAGGTATTTCAAACTTAACTGGTCTAATACAGAACTCATGAATCTCAATCCACTCCGCTTCCCAACTTTTCTCTTACTATCGAGGGCAACACCACATATCCCAGGCCGACAACCTCCGGCTAGTCCTCAACTTCCCACTCCTGCTCATCTCTCACAACCAACCTATCACAAAGTCTTATTCCTTTTCCTTTTACAGCATCTCTCCTAGACTTCCAATTCTCTCCACTCATACAGCCATCAGGCTAGCTCAGGACCTTGTCACCTCTTACCTGGACATTATAATCACCTCCTGATGGAGTCCCCTGCCATGAGTCTCTGCTCGCTTTGCCTAAACCATCCTTCAATCAATCAAGAAATACCTAATGAGCACCTGCTTTGTGCCAGGCATTGTGGATACAAGTACAAAAAATGAAACAAGTTCTACTCACAAGACGCTTAAATTCTAAGTGGGGAAAACAAGTACATGTAGAAACATACAAAATATGAACATTAAGTGAACAAAAATACATGCAAAGTGTATAATCTATGCAAAATTATAATATAGAGTG
Organism: Trichosurus vulpecula; assembly: GCF_011100635.1. Classification (NCBI taxonomy): domain Eukaryota; kingdom Metazoa; phylum Chordata; class Mammalia; order Diprotodontia; family Phalangeridae; genus Trichosurus; species Trichosurus vulpecula. Next base: position 75,939,157 of record NC_050573.1, read on the forward strand.
AATAAATATACATATGTGCAAAGTACCTAAATACAAGATAGTTTGGGTAAGTGGGCACTAGTAGTTGGGGGAGAAACAAGGAAGCCTTTTTTGTAGAAGCTAGAGAATTGTGTCAAAAGAAAGGAATTTTATGATGTGGGAGGTAGGAGAGAGTGCATTTTAGGCACATGGGAAGCGGGGAGATAGAGCATTATTCGTGAAGAAGGGAGAAAGGGCCAATTTCCTTGGATTAATTAGTCCACCCAGTCTGGAAAGATAGGTTGTGGCCAGGTTGTGTAGGGTATTTAAAGGTATATGGGGTTTTGATTTTATCCAGAGACAACTAGAAGCCACTGGAGTTGATTGAATTGAGGAGTCCCATTGTTAAAGCTAGGCTTAAGAAAAATTACCTTGGCAGCAGTATGCAGCAGATTGGAGTAGTGCAGGGGTGGGGAACCTGCAGCCTGGAGGCCGCATGTGGTCTTCTAGTCCTTGGGTACGGCCTTTTGACTGAGTCCAAGTTTTGCAGAACATATCCTTTTATTAAGGGGATTTGTTCTGTGAAGCTTGGATTCAGTCAAAGGGCCACACTTGAGGACCTAGAGGGCCACATATGGCCTCGAGGCTACAGATTCCTCACCCCTGGAGTAGGGAGACTCCAATTAGGAGGCTGTTGAAGAAGCCGTGGCCATGAGTGGAGAGAGCTTGGTGGTTTTCCTAAAGCACGTTGGATGATGTGACCCCCTACTCAATAAACTCCAAAGATGCCCTGTCTCCCCAGGATGAAACATGAAGTCCTATGTACAGCATTTCAGGTTCTCCATAACCTGAATCATTCCTAGCTTTCCAGGCTTCTTACGCTTAATTCTTTACTCCCCTTCACATACTTTAGGGTTCAATGATACTGACTTACTTGCTACTCCTTATACACACGATACCCCATTCTCATGTGCATGCCTTTACAATGCTGTCTCCCATGCCTGAATACTCTCCAGTGAATAGGGTACTAGACCTGGAGTCAGGAAGACCTGTTCAAATCCAGTCTCAGATCCCTTTTTGGGGACAGCCCTAGAAAGGCTGCCTAAAGCATGGAAGCCACATCAAAGTTTGAGTGGCTATGATTTCACATGTGATGTAGCCAGGCTCAAGTATCCTTCCCTACCCGCTCCATCCACCCCCTGAATCCAGACAACAGACACCTCACTGCTATTCCTGAGATTTTATTACGAATTAACAGGAAGGGGAGTAGAGAGACGCAAAGCAACAGTCCTTCCCATCTCTGCCAGACCCTGCCACTGCCCTCCACCAACTTCCTCAACAATTTCTATAGGTCAGCAACTGTCTCCAACCCCCTCTCGTGGAAGAACCGGTGAGACTGTCGTTCTGTGGGAGCTTGTGCACGGGCAAAATACGACAGAAGGGAGGGGGTGCCAGAACCCTTGCCAGCAGCTGGTGGACCTCCTGACTCTTCCTCTGAGTCTTCCCTGCATGGGGGAGGAACATACCATGGTGAAGGCCAAGGCACAAGCCACAGTGATTCCTACCACTCCCACCCTAGCCTTCTCCCCAACCCTCCACCAATTCCTGGTCCCAAATGGCCTCTTGCCACCTGCTCTGTCTCCAAGGCCAAATCCCCAGGACTGGGATTCTCCCCAGGAGCAGGCAAGTGCTAAGGTCAACGTATTGCCAGCTGGTCCCTTTATTCCTCCCCAACGGGGCTCAGGGTCACCCACCAGCGCACGGGCACAGCACGTCCATCCAAGATGATCTGAGCAGTGCTCCAGCTAAAGCGGACGAACTGGGGAAAGCCAAAGACAGGGTCCAAGCACTGGTTCAGCCATTCCTTGGTCTTGGGGTCTGGGGAAGAAGGAGGGTCACAAGTGAAGGGCCACAGCTGGGCAGGTCAGAACCAGATGGAGCAGATCTTGGGATCTGGAGGACCAAGATTCCAGGGTCCATTGACACATATACCCTAAGTCCCACCTTGAGCCCTACTATGTGCTTCAATTCCCTAATCTGTGGTTTCACTGCTGAGAAAAAATGTGGTGCATGAGCCAATTGGTATTCTCAGGTATGCCACCAGCTCACTATGTGTCCCTGGGCAAACTCCAACCTCTGCCTAGGACAATTCCTTCATATGTAGAAGGGCCTTGGACTAGATGGTTTCTAGGATCTCTGCTAACTCTAGAATTTGGGATTCACAGTACAGTAGAAGGAGCAGCTCCTGGCAGTCAACCATGGCTGCTCCTGGAGATACTCTACCCCTTTAATCCTGCTCTTTCTGGCTTCCCTTTCCATCTGTCTAACTATTCTTCAGTGTCCTTTACTGGATGACCATCCGGTGTCTGCTCCCTAATCAATTAATCATTGAGCCTTTTTAAAAGTACTTTCTACATTTTACATACAGCGGATACAGAGAGAAAAAAGAAAACAGAGCCTGCCCCCAAGGAGCTTACATTCTAGCCAGTGAAAATAGCACGTACCTATATACCTACAGACGACACATAGAGGAATAACAGCTAGCAATTATATAGTATTTTAAAGTTCCCAAAGTGCTTTCCACGTCGTCTCTTTGTAGCCTCAACAATAACCCTGTGAAGTAGGTGCCCTTATAGTCTATACCATTTTACAAATGGGGAAACTGAGGTTCAAATAGGCAGCTTACCAGAATCACACAGCAAGTAAGTATCTAAAGCAGGATTTGAACTTTGGTCTTTTTAACTCCAAGTCCAGGTTTTTTTGAGTTTTGTTTTTTTTTGGAGGGGGAAGGCAAAGCAATTGAGGTTAAGTGGCTTGCCCAAGGTCACACAGCTAGTAAGTGTGAAGTGTCTGAGGCCAAATTTGAACTCAGGTCCTCCTGACTTCAGGGCCAGTGCTCTATTCACTGTGCCACCTAGCTGCCCCTAAGGCCAGGGTTCTATCTGAAGTGCCACCTAGTTGCCTTTACAGGCATAGCTGAGACAGTTACCTGTCCCTACAAGGTGATTTTCAGGGGAAGGCGCCAGTGGCTGGGAGGACATCGAGAAAAGTTCTCAGCATCTGAGCTCAGCCCTGAATGAAATGAGGGGCTGGGATTCTGACAGATGAAGGATGAGGAAGGAGCACATTACAGAAGCAAGGCGCAGCTGGTGAAAATGCAGGATGGCCAGATATGGAGTACTGGGCACAAGAAACAGTGAGAAGGGTTGATCTGCCTGCACCAAAGAGTATACAGAGGGGAATGCTTTGCAGAAAGAAAGGAAAGGACAGGTGAGAACAGGACTGTAAAAGGTTCTGAACGTCAAGCAGAGGAGTTCGTAGCTAATCCTGGAAGTAATAGGGAGCCATTGGGGTTTAATAGGTAGGAGAGTGACAGGGTCAGATCTGTACTTTAAGAAAGTCAGTTTGACAGCTGTGTACAGGCTAGACTGGAGAGGGCGGACATGAGGCAGGATACCAATGAGAAATCTGCTGCCACTGATCCAGCAGTTCAGATGAGAGCTGATGAGGGCCTGAACTAAGCGGGGTTGGGAGTCAGTGAAGACAAGGAAGTAGGGAGAAGAGATTCTGTGGAGGAAGAAATGAGATCTGAAAACTAAATGAGCAGGTAGGGGAATTGAAAGTGAGGAGGCTGGGGTGATGATCCTGCAAGGTTCTGTCCCTCTTCTCTTGATACTTTCTGGCAGATTTTATCAGTTCCCAAGGGCTCAATTAGCATCAATCATTGTCGATTATCATCTTTCATCTAACTCCCAAATCTGGGCCTGGAGTCAGGAAGACCCAAGTTCAAATCCAGACTCAGACACAGACTAGTAAGATGGCCCTGGACAAGTCCCTTGGCCTCTCTCTGTCAGTTTCCTCAGCCATAAAATAGGGATGAATATAATAGCACCTACCTCCCAGGGTTGTTGTAAGGATTAAATGAAATGGTATTTGTAAAGTGCATTGCAATCTATCAGTGTTAGCTATATACCCAGTCCTAATCTCTCCCGTTTCATATCACCAACTGCTAGCTGGTGAACTCCACCACCACTGCCCCAACCATCCTCTGCCTCCCACACGTCCACAAAAAATTCATCATCTTCCCCACTCCCTATCTCCAAAACTTTGTTTTTTAAATTTCTGATGGGGACCCACCATCCTTCTACTAGCTCAGATTCATAGCATCAGCCTTCCTCAGCTCTCTTCCCTCTCTCCCATGCCCCACATCTAACCCTTGGTACTACTGTTGATCCTGTCTCCACAACATCTCCTACACCTGTCTTGCCTCTTCTCTAGTCACATGGCTACCACCCTCATCACATTTCCCCTGAACTACCAGAACAGCTTCCTAACTGCTCCTTTGGTTTCCAATCTACTTTCTTCAATTCACCTTCCGAACAACTGCCAAAAAGCCTTTGGTGGATCTCTAGTGACTCTAGGGTAAAAAATAAAACCTGCCATTTAGAGCCATTTCACAGTTTGGATTCAATCAAAAGTCTGCATTTGAGGGCCTAGAGGGCCACATGTGGCCTTGAGGCTGCAGGTTCATTCTCTAGCTTCCTTTAAGGCTCCTACAGGAAGTCTTCCCTGATCTCATGTTGCACCCTCCCAATGTAAACTCAAAAGAAAGAAAAAGGAAATGTTTCGTTTTTGTCTTTGTCTCTCCAGCACCTAGCACGGTGCAAGGAACACAGTTTAATTGTTTAATAAATGCTGGTTGAGTTGCATTGAGCACTGGTTTGGGAATCAGGTAATCTTTGGGCTCCAATCTCAGTACCCCATTTATTCTCTGGGTGATTTTGGAGAAGTCCCTTAATTTCTCTGGGACTCAGTTTTGTATCTATAAAATGATGGCATCGGATGGACAATATGATCTCCGTGTTTATTTCCACCTTTAGCAGGGAGTTCTCAGACTTTGTCTCATGCCCCCTTGTGGCCATATTGCAAGCGGTCCCCTCTTTAACCCAATCTTGGCTTCACAGGGAAAGGGTGAGGGAAGGAGCAAGGGGAGAAGGCCATCGGTTTGACTGAGACACTCACCATTAGGATAGCCAGACCCATAATCCATTTTCAGGTCTCCAAGGTCTTCCAGAAACTTCCATCTCTTCACGACATGGTCCCGAGCAACCTGGAGGGGTAGACTAGGCAAAGGTGGGTATGGGGCCAAGGGCAGGTTGGTACATCTCTCTTGTCGGTATGTAATAGGCACTTATCTGGGTCTGGGGAGTCTGGACAAGAGGGTGGGGGGGACTGACCTTGGCACAAATGCTGGCAGCGCTGACCACAGGGAAGAGGGAGTCAGCCTTGGGTCGAACAGTCACCTTGACATCTGGAAACCTCTCCTGAAGTTTTTGCTGGTACTTGTCAGCTGGCCCCACTGTGTCCACAAACACCTGCAGAAACCAGGGGATGAGGGTCAGAGTCAGGGAAGCCCCAAGCAACCCAACTTTCCCTACCGTTATAGGTGCCACTAACCTGAGTGACCCTCACACCCTCGTCCAGAGCCAGCTGTACCAAGGCCATGGCAGTGTCGTGAGAAAGGGAGTTCAGGTTATACTTGGCCCTACAAGGAAATACAGAGATGTGCTCAGACCCTACAGGATCCCAGCTCTTATTAAGGGGCAATTAAGTATCCTTATGAAGGATACTTATTTTAAGGATTCCCACCGCCTAACAAAAGCCTGATATGATTTTGCCTTTCCAATGCTGAGTCTTGAAACTTCATAGGATTTACAGCTGGAAAGGACTTTAGACATCAGTCAATTACCTCACTCTTTTAGCAGTGGGAGAAACTGAGTCCCAGAAAGGGGAAAGGAACGTGTTCAAAGTCACACAGCTAGTCAGTGGGGGAAAAGAGGAAGCAATATCATGGAGTGAATAGGGTACTGAAATTGGAAGCAGGAAGATAGGGGTTCAAATTCTGCCTCTGAGCAATTAGTTAAGAGTTCTCTGAATCTCACTTTACTTATCTGTAAAATGAGCAAGCCTCTGAGTTCTCTTCCAGCTCCAAATCTGTGACCCTAAGATTCAAACTCAGGTCTTTTGGAGACTTTACTGTATTTCAAAGGCTATTGAGGAAGAAGGACTAAATGAGACGAGTGTGAGCCACTTGGGAGTGGACAAAGAACTGGGTTCAAATCTCACCTTAGAAACTTTATAGCTTATGTTTTGCATGACTTCACATGAATAATCTATATCAGTTTGCTTGCCTTCTAAAGGATCAGGGAGAAGGAGAGAGGGAGAGAATCTGGAACTCAAAATTTTAAAAAACGAATGTTGAAAAAATTTTACATGTAATTGAGAAATATTTAATGAAATAAAAATATATTGGGGAAACTTCATAGCTGTGTGACCATGCATACATAGGCATTTAACCTCTCTGTGTCTCATCTGGGGGCAGCTAGGTGGGCACTGGAGTCAAGAGGACCTGAGGAATCAAATTCCACCTCAGACACTAGCTGTTCCGACCCTAGGCGAGTCACTTAACCCCCATTGCCTTCACATACAAAAAAAGTTTTTTCATCTGTAAAATGAAGGAACTTGATAAAGGCCTCTATGATCCCTTCCAGCTCTGAACCAATAATCCTGAATTGTGTAGAGGTAAAGTTAGGGTCAATCTAAAGAAGCATTTTCTAACAATTAGAGCTATACAAAAGGGAAATGGGCTTACTCGGGCAGGGTTAAGTAGATTTTATCCTACTTGAAGTTGATAAATAAAGGATGATAAGCATGGAGGGCATGTTGGGTGAGATATGTATTGGGTTAGAAGATGATCCCCCAGATCCCTTTCCAGCTCTGAGACCCTGTGCCCTGAAATCTAGTGTTCTTACCCAAGCAGAGCTGCCCAAGAGTCAGTTTGCGCCCACCCACAAACAGCCCTCACCGCCTCTGCATGCTGGTAGAGATGAGGTTTGGGGACAGAATGTCCAAGGCCCAGCCCACAAAGTCCCGGGCCTGATCCAGCTTCCTGAAGAGTCTCTCCCTCTCCGCCTCCGATAGGGTCTTCGAGTCTGTGTGTGTGTGGGAAAGGGAAGAAATGCAAAGAGGAGAGGCTTGGTCACAGAGGCACAATCCTGTCCCCGCCCCTGCCCCCACGCCATCAGTGCAGGACTCACCTGCTACCTTCAAGGCCTCCAGGTCCCCCAATTTGGACAAGGGGCAAAAGCAGATGCCGTAGACCATGGGGCCTGGCAAAAGGGGATAGTTAGAATCAGATGCCTCCGGTCCCCGGATCTTGCCTCCCCCAGCCCAGAGCCTACTCTCCAACCACGACCAACCCCGTAGCAATCCTTCAGTCCAACTGCTCTACAACCAGGGCCCATCTCCTGGCAATTTGCCACTCGTCAGCAGTGCCCACCCTGGGGCAACCCCCAACCCCTCTGCAAACCGCCCCCAGCCCGAAGCCCACCTCTCCTACAACTGATGCATCCCACAGCCCCGGTGCAATACCCCCTAGCTCGAAGTCCAACCTTCCAGCAACCTAAGTACCCACCCCAGGGCGACCCCCCAGCCCAGACGCAATCCTCCCCCCTTCTCCCCCCGCACGCAGGCTCTAGTTCCGACCCCACTCCCACCCAGAACAGGCCCCCGGCCGGCCTCATCGATGCCCAGGCAGCAGTCCTTGGTGCGGCACAGCTCCGGCACTGGCGAGCTCAGACGGCAGCTGCCAGTGTTGTCCCGCTCAAAGTCCCCTAGATCCATGCCCGCAGCAAACCAACAAGTCTCGGACACTGGCCGGGAGATCCTGCAAGCGCGCGGGTCTAGGCGGGCTCCCCGCCCCCGGAAACTTCCAAGCCAATCCTGAAGTTGCAGTTCGCCCTCGTAGCTTTCTGGGAGTTGTAGTTCATAGACAAGAACGCCACCTAGTCGCGAGTCCTAGAATTTCAGGAGCTGGAATAGAGTTCAAAAACCATCTGCTCCAAACTCTCCTTTTAAGCATGACCCTCCCTTCCGTCATCATCCACCTGTTATCTATCTACAATGCTTTTTGACTGATTACTGACTAACCGAAGATCTCTACTGCCAAGAAGTAAGTTCCCTTTAATTCCCTTAAACAGGCACTGCCCTGTTTAAAAAGTTCCAGAGGCTCTCTATTGCTTCTGTTACAAAATACCAATTTCTTTGTAATTTAAAGCCCTTCACAACCTGACATCTACCTTTCCAAGCTTTTTAACACTTTGTGGACAGCCAGCCAAACTGGCTTATTTTCTTTTATCCCTCACACATGACCTATCCTATCTCCCCTGACTTTACACAGCCCTGAAATGCAGTCTTTCCTCACCTTCACTTCTTAGAATCTTTAGCTTCAAAATTCAGCTCAAACACCATCTGCTACATGAGATCCTGCCAGATCCCCTAACTCTGCTAGGGATTTCCACCCCCTCTCCAGTGAATTAATCTTGTATAAACTTTTTATATACATACATACATGTATATATACACATATGTTATATATGTGTATATATATATTATACACACTTTTTTCCCTCCAGTAGACTATAAGATTCTTGAGAACAGGGTCTTTCATTTTTGTTTGCATTTTCAATTTCCACTTAATAAATGTTTATTGACTGAGTAATCAATCATTCATTGGATTGATCTAGTCCAACCTTCTCATTTTACAGGTGGGGAAATTGACAACCAGAAAGGGGAAAGGACCTGCCCAATAGCACAGAGCTATTAAATGCAGCCAGGATTATAACCTGGTTCTTTCAGCTGAGTCTCAGGGGCAGCTAGGTACACAAGTAGAGTGGATAGAGTCAGGAAGACTCATCTCTGTGAGTTCAAAACTGGCCTCAGATACTTTCTAATTGTGTGACTCAGGGCAAGTCACTTAACTCTGCTTCAGTTTCCTCATCTGTAAAATTAACTGGAGAAGGAAATGTAAATGTAAAACCACTCCAGTATCTTTGCCAGGAAAACCCCAAATAGGATCACAAAGAGTTGGACGTGACTGAAATGACTCAACAACAACGGACTAGTGTTGTTTTCATTGTATCAGACTTCTCTCTCCATGCCTCCAGAACAATAATAGCTGTAAGAACTACTATTTGGAGGCCTTACCGGGAACTAAGGAAAAATCTAAGGTAGCGCCACTAGAGTCAGGCCATCTCAGCAAACACTATCTTCTCCATTTCTGCTGCCTCAGAGCACTAGGGCCCTCTCCTAGTAGATTAGGCCCTGCTTCCATCAAACCAGGGTCTGCATCCTGAGGCCCAAGCTGGTAGGCTTCCCTCAGGTCGATTCTTCCTTGACCCAGCAGCTGTGGCATGTAGTGGGTGTGGCTATGCATCTTCCTGGACCTGCTGGAGTGGCTTTACAGCAAGGTTTAAAATTACCTTTAATAACAATAGTAATAATAGAGATGATCCCATACTGATCTTCAAAGCATTCAGGGTGGGGTAGGCCTCAGGGGAAAAACTGAACCAGGCATGCAGCAAATAGACAAGGGTGATATCAACCCAGGAGTCCCCAGCACCAGGGCCTCTACCAGGGCCTGCTGTTCCCCTCCCCCTTAGGATACCCCTTTTCTAAGTTCATATCTTTCTCTCTTCCTTACCCAAAACCCAACTGGGATGGTAAGGTACACATACAAGGCCTCAAGCCTCCTTGAGTTTTCTATCTTCCTTTCTCCTTCTCTGGGTTCAGGTATTTGCTCACTGTGTGTCCTCAGGTCCTCCAATCACACTGGCCTGGTGAGCAGCTAGGACAGTTGTTGTGACTGCAGGGCTGGCGCTGCACGAGGCTGTCCTTGTCCAGGAACACAGGCCCTGCAGATGCCCCTACCACATCCCGACTCCGCTCTTGAACTCCCAGGAGACACTGGCAGGTCCACGGGCCCCAGGGGCCCAGTGGCAATTCTTCTGGTTCTGGGGTAAGAAAAGACTGGTCAACCAGGGAGCCTGAGCCTGAGTTTCCTTTCCTAACCGAAATTTCCAGTCTTGAAAGGGATACATCCCAATATGCCAAGCCTCTTAACAATATTTGTTGAATTGAGTAATAGGACCCAGGCAGGAATCCGGGCAGATTTCTTTGTGGGGGTGGTACGTGTATGTGTGTGTGCTCGAGTGTGGGGAGAGTTGTAAATCTTTGCTAAGTGACAGGGGGGAGGGGTATGATTTCGGAGCCAGTGTACTGTATAAGTGTGTCTGAGCTTCCTTGGCCTTAAAACTGAGCTACCTTCAGCACCCTCCCTGCGCCTGTGCCACCAATGGAAGATTGCTTGAGTTACAGCTCACTGATGTGTAGCATCTGGGGAGATCAAGTCTGGAGGCTCTGGGGGTCAAGCGAATCTCCACTCTTTACCCAATTCTCTCTCCCAAGAATCCCCGGAGCCTTGCTCTCCGAAATAGTGATAGTCTGGGCCTAGGCAGGTTGGGGGCCGGGCCAGAAGGAAGAGCAGAAGCAATCTCAGCTGCAGTCTGGCCATCCACGGCCACCGCCTCCTTTATTCAGTAGTCCCCTTAACCGCTGTTAGTCGCAGGTCCAAGCACTCTCCCGACTCTCCGTTATCCGAGCTGCTTGTCTGCAGGGTCAGGCGAGGGGAGGGGACAAGGGGGAAGGAAGAGGTCGGTGGCTCCCGCCCCTTCAGCTTCGGAGTATTCAGGCTTCTCGCCCCTACCCCACACCCCCTACAGCGCATCAGTAGGCCCGCCCAGGCGTGTCGCGTCCGCCCCCAGGCTCGCTCCCATACGTCCCTGCCAACTCCTCCTCCTCCTCTTCCCCCCCTGGCCCCCCCCCCCCCCCACGGTTTGACTCTAGGTGGTACAGGCCGCGGATAAAAGGCGCGGGCGGCGGCCTCTCGCATCATACTTTTGGTTTCCCCACTGTTAGTGTTGCGGTCTGGGAGCACGCGCTGCCTGTCTTTGTAGGCTTGGAGCCCGCCCTCCTTGCAGGTACAGTACGGTGCAGTGCGGCACAGTGCGGTAAGGTACAATACGATACTGCTCAACCTGGGCCGCTCCAGATCTAGGCTAGGGGAGTGGGAAGCAATGGAGGCAGCCTGCGATTCCCTTTCTTCCAGGCAGATTCTGTTCTATCCTGGTCTGCGACTCTCCCGGCTCTTCCCCCAGCACGGAGCAAGAAACGTTCCCCACCCCCTCCCCCCATCCCTGCCTTTGTTCGTTATGGGCTACTGAGCCCAGGTGAATTCTCCACCTGTCCCCCACTCAGCAGGGAAACTGAGCCTTGAGAGGAATCGGCATCTCTTTGTTCCTGCTCTTGAGGCCTAACTCAGCCTGATTGTGGGTCTTGGGAGGAGGTGAAAGAGCCTACAGCCTGTGCCCGGGTGCCCAGACCTGTTTCCCTGCTGGGGTGGGGGCAGCGCGGAGGAGGCAGAAGGGCTGGGTCTGAATTGCCCTTTTTCCTGTGGAGCTAGCTTAATCTGGCCCGTGTGCCTAAATCTCTATGTTAGGCCCTTGGGGGGAGGGATGGGGGGCTGCATGTGACCATCTTTGTCTGACCCACGTGCCCAGTCTGGCCTCGGGAAGAGGGGGAGGGGAGGTGGTGCTGGGTTGCACAGCCGGGGGAAATACGAATCAGGTGACCTGGTTGACCCTAAGGGGAAAATCCTCTCTTCCAGTCATGGCCTCTGGAAATGCTCACATTGGAAAACCGGCCCCTGACTTCCATACCACTGCTGTGGTCGATGGAGCTTTCAAGGAGGTGAAGCTCTCGGACTATAAAGGTGAGAGATAACAGCCTTAAAGGTCAGAGACACTGGGACCTTCCTCTTTTCTAGAGGATGGAAGTATGGGTATGAGGAGATGATCCTAGCACCTGGAGAGTGGTGGGGGGAAGGGGCCCTAGCACCTGTTAATCACTCCTTTTGTTCTTACTGCTTTAGGGAAGTATCTGGTCCTATTTTTCTATCCACTGGACTTCACCTTTGTATGCCCTACTGAGATCATCGCCTTCAGTGATCGGGTGTCTGATTTTCATCAGCTGGGCTGCGAAGTCCTTGGTGTGTCTGTGGATTCCCAGTTCACTCACCTGGCCTGGTATGATTCTGGCTAGGAGGAGGAGGAGGAGGATGGGGAAGAAACCCTGCCCTATCTGACTTTCTGCTTCTCCCACCATCCACAGTGAGCACTGGAAGCATCGTTGGCTGGCACCTCCTTTTCTTAGCTAGGGAATATTCTGTGCCCCTGTAACTACTCTTGTTGGGATGAAAGGTTTCTCACAACTGAGTTGCCAGGGGTCCCTTTGTGGTAATTAGAAGACATTTCATTCAGCCCCCATCATGTTAAAAGGAAAAAAAAAACAGACCTAGAGAGGTTAAGAGTAATAGCTACTGATCCACCAAGTACCAGAGCTGGCATTTGAACTCAGGTCTTCAGACTTTAGGTCCCGCTGTTGATTGCTTCAACCATATCAGGCAGCACTTTCTGTACCATCTTCCTCAGAAATAGAGAACTGCATCATCCACCTCCTGCCTTACCACTCCCTCCTGGGTGTGGTAGGTTTAGGCTTTGACAGCTGGGGCTGTGCCAACCCTTTATCACCTACTCTGGCCTCTTTGGGCTGACCTTATCTACTACCCAGGCCCCTGGGGGGAGGGGAGGAGCAGTCTCTGAGCTAAGTTGAAGGCTGTTTTCTTTAGACACTGGGAAAGTAGCCCCTGATTGGGAGGAGGGGGGCTCCATGGTGATAAGTAACTTGGAAACTTCTTTCTCAACCTCCCTAAAAAGGATCAACACCCCTCGAAAAGAGGGTGGCCTGGGTCCTTTGAAAATCCCCCTGCTGGCAGATGTAACCAGAAACCTAGCTCGAGATTACGGGGTGCTGAAGGAGGATGAAGGCATTGCTTACAGGTATGGCTGGGGGACCGTCTGTAAGTATGTCCTTCTCTGTCCCTGATCATCACCAATTTAGGAGTCACCACTCTGGTTCTTGGTTTTTGCACCCTGACTTTTATAGCCATGAAAACAAACCATCTTTGGACTATGTAGAAACAGCAGGGAGTTGGAAGGTTTTAGAAATAGAAGAGACCCTGGAGGTTATGTTGTCAGATCTCATTTTGCAGGAGCAAAAACTGAGGCTGAGAGGTGTGAAAGGACTTGCATAAAATCACATAAGTACTAAGTCCAGAGCCAGGATTCAGGCTTGGTGGGGAAGGGCATAGAATATTAGGAGCCAAACACTTCCCCAAAAGAAGGTAAGTCTCAACTCTTACAGATATGGCAGAAGAATGGGTTTGGAATTAAACCCAGTCTTCTTTCTACTGAGCCCAGGCCTGGGTGGCTTCCAGGGTCTCACACCAGTCCCTCTCTATTTATTTACCCAGAGGCCTCTTTATCATCGATGCTAAGGGCATTGTCCGGCAAATCACCGTCAATGACCTGCCTGTAGGGCGCTCGGTGGATGAGGCTTTGCGATTAGTGCAAGCATTCCAATACACAGATGAGCACGGAGAAGGTGAGCCTGCCTTATTCCCCATCCTACCCCACTCCTAGTTGTGTGTGTGTGTTTTATACTTCCTAGCTGGCTACCCAATGGACCAAGACTTGAGTGGTCTCCTTCTGGCTTTGGACAAAGGGCTGGGATACCCGTCTCCTCCCCCTTACCACTTTTGTTTCCTTTTTTTCCTCTCCCAGTATGCCCAGCAGGCTGGAAGCCTGGAGGAGACACTATCAAGCCCAATGTGGAAGACAGCAAGGAGTATTTCTCTAAGAACAACTAGGCAAGCAATGTTGCTGCTTTCTTTGCTCCGGTGGCAAACCTCAATATGATGAAGGAGGCTTCTGCCCCTCTTGGGTAGTGGCCCTTGCCCCAAATCTCCTCTTGATCTCTTTTCCCCCTTATGGAGGGGGCAGGTATGGGAGAGGAGGAAGGGGCCTATGTCTAATAAACCTGTGGGAAACTCAAACTTAGTATCGTGAGTCTCTCTTGCAGCTGGGCTCTGAATTCTCTATTCCTTAGCTTAGCGCACGATTCAATCTATAAGCCGTTTTGCACTTCTGTGGGCCTGAAAGTATGCCTAGGTGCCTGAGGAAAAGGGAGTTTACAATCTGTTATCCTTATCTGGGTACCCTCATCTTTTTCTGCCATCCTGACCCAGTGGGTAGCTAACCCATGTGACTAAAGAAAGGCAGGGCTTTTAGACATCCGACTTATGCAGCTCTTACATTTTGCCACCAGAGGGTAGCCTTACCTCAAGCTCCCACAGCTAAGGAGGGACCGGGGAAAACTGGCAGAGCTTGGGGAGGGAGATTTGGGAGAGGAATGTTTGTGATCTTGGGAGCCTTGGGTTGTGGACTTGCAGAAAAACCGAGGGGGGCAGAGAACTCCTTGACCCGGGCAGCATATATCTAACTGGGACCATCAGTTTGGTCTCTTCTCAGGAATGAAAGTGTGAATTTTAGGGGATGGTTTCTTCACCAGGAGAGGGGAGGGAGGAGGATTTACCTCCAGCACATGGTTCTCCCTAAGAAAATTACACACACACACACACACACACACCCTTCCCATGCAGTGCGCCCTTCCTCTCTCTCACTGTTTCTGGTACATTTGAAGGAAAAGAGGGAAACCCAAGGAGATGCTGTCGTTAGCCAATAAGTACCTGTACAGTACACCAGCCCAAGTCTTAAGGATTGTTCCTTTAGCTGAAAGGGTAATAGGGCTTTGGCTTAAAAAGCCTCCCTTGAGATCTCTCCCACGGCATCTCTGAGGCTGCATTTCTAGGTGGTAACCCTGCCCTGCAGCTTTCTTGAGGTGAAGGAAGGGATTTTAGGGGGGCTTGTTTCCTGGGGGAGAGTGTAACCTTCCTCTAGATCTCTCTGAAACCCTAAACAATGTGCCTGCCCTACCTTCCTGTGACTGGTACCTGTGAAGGGGGTAGACCAAGGGACCAGGTGTCAAGGGAAGGTGGAGTGAAGATACTAAGTATTCTCACCACGCCAGTAGCCCACAGGGATAGGAAAGAGATTGCCCCCAACCCCTTCCTGAACTGTGTGCTCCCTGTCTGATCGTGTCTCTTCTCCCCGGTTTAAGCACTAGACCCTTGTCTGACTCCAAGGGTTGAGGGGGAAGGGAGAGGGTTGATGTGGCCTTGGGCACAATGGGGAAGATGGGTAGCCGCCTGTATGTCTAGTCTATTTGGTTCCCCTTTCCCCCCTCCCCCCATCCCAGGTGCTGGGCCTGCCCTGCCTGAGCCCCAGGCTGGGGGAGTGGGCGAGGTTGCAGCGGCGCCTGTCGCTGGTGGGGCACAGAGGAGCCGACAGGGCATGACCAGACCTGGACGCCCTGGCATGGGAAGCTGGCACCACCCACCACCTGGGACTAAGGCGGGTGTGGGAAGGAGTGTAGACTGGAGGCAATCACCACCCTTCCTGGTCAGCCGGGCACTGGAGAGCCCCGCCTCCCCTCCCCCAGTCCCAGGCTGGCTTCAGAGTTTGTCCTGGCAGACGGGTTAAGGCGCCAGGCTGGGGGCGGGGGAGGAGAACAGACTGGACAGCTTTGCCACAGAACCTAACAGGTTCCCTGGCGCTGTGGGTCCCGGGTTTGGTCCTCGGGACACCGCGTGTAATACCACAGGCTCTGGCTTTCCAGCTCTACATCCCGCCCATTGCCGCAGGGGAGGGGGGTTTCCTGGCCTGGGCCCGGGCCGGGGCTGGGCCGCCGCCCCACTTCTTGCTCTGGGAAAATCCCGGCCCCTCTTCCCGGTGCTCAGGGTCAGCCGGGCAACGTGGGAGGGGATTCCCGGAATAGGCCTGACCGCCGGCGCGTCACTGGGCAGAAACGGCCCATATATGGGCATGGCTTCCTGTGCGTCACCGGGAAAAGCCCCCTGGCGCGAGGAACCGCGCTTGCGCAGCCAAAGGCCCTTTCCAGCTACCCTGTAGGGTCTTTTTCTCGGCAAAAGAAAGGTTTGGGTCGCGACTCAAAGCGAGAAAAAGCCCCAGCGACGTCACAGCCTGTCCTTCTGCGCTAGGACGGCCAGGGCCACAGACTGCAGGAACTGGGACACTTGAAGAGATTAATAAAAGAGCCTAAAAACAGAGACTGACTAGAGACACACAAAGACGCTACAGAGACTGAGACAGGGACATAGAGAAAAGGGAACTAGATATGAGACAGCGACAGGAAAGAGCCAGAGATTCCTAGAACATATGTCTATTAGAAACAGATAAATAGGTAGATAGGTAGATGGATAGATAGATAGATAGACAGACAGACAGGAATAGGGACAGGGACACCCATAATAGGCAGGTTCAGGAGGCAGTCAGAAAAAAGTTAGGTGCTGAATCGTGTTGAAGGTTCAAATTAACCCTCCCTCCCCATTCGCATTCCCTCCCCCATCTTTTAATTAAGACGCCAGGGAGTAATAAATAATAAACAGTCTTTTTTTTTACTTAAATAAATTCAATAAAAAGTCAGAACAACAAAAACACACACAAAAATGATAAAATAAACTTTAAAACCCAAGTGCTTCGGGAGACACAACCCGATGGAACCCTCGGGGCAGGCAGGGTGGGCAGGCCGAGAGCATCCCTTCCTAGGGGCTCCCTCCAATCCCTTCCCCGTCACCTCTGGGGCCGTGTGCGGGCGGCGGGGCCAGCTCCGCCGCAGGGATAGAACTTCTTTCTTAAATACACAAATATATTATATTCAATATGAATCGTGTCTGTTTCCAGCAGAAAAAAAAAAACCGTACAAAACAGGGAGTACAGAGGGTCGCTCGGAGGCGTGGGGGCCCAGGCCAAGGTGGGGCTTGTAAACTTCGAGATTGGAACCTAGTGGGTGAGTGGGGAAGAAAGAGAACGAGCCGACAGGCGCGCTGGGCGGGGCCCCTCAGTCTAGTCCAGTGCCCTCCAGGTGGCCCTGCCCTCCTCCCGCGTCTCAGAGTCTGCGGCCCGCCCATACCCGGGCAGAATCACGCGCGGCGGGGGCGTGAGGGGGAGAGTCAGTCACGCAGCCGGGTCCGTGGGCGGGCCGCGCGTGGGCTCAGAAGTTCTGCATCTTGACGGCCAACAGCAGCTGGCAGCCGCTGTTGACGTGGCTCAGCACCTTCTGCTTGAGCTGCGCCACCTGTTCACGGAGCACACTAGCCGTGTTCGACAGCCCAGCGTTTTCGGACTTGAGTGTCTTCACCTTGTCCTCGAGTCGCGCGATGCGCTCCAGCTTCCGTTTGCGGCACTTGGTGGCCGCCAGCCGGTTTCGCAGTCGTTTCCTTTCCACCTTGATGCGCTCCTGGTCCTCCATGTTGATGGGCGACACGGGTGGTGTCCCGTCCCGGCTGCGCGCCTCGGGCACTGTCTGTGGTTCCTCCTTAAAGGCCGCCAGCGGCCCCGCGCCTCCCGCAGCCCGGGCGGTCAGCCCCACCGCTGCCGGGTGGCCCCCGGGGAAGGGCGGTCCGTGTGGGAGGTAGCTGATGGTGGCAGTAGGGTAGCCGCCCGCGGCCCCTGCGCCCGCGCCCCCACTACCTCCGCTGGCGCTGTAACTGGTGAGGTTGGTGTAGACAGGAGGTGGTTCGGGGCCCAGGGCTGAGGGACCATAAACGCTACTAGGGGGAGCCGGGGGCCCTGCGGTCCCGGAGCTGCCACTGCTGCTGCTCAGTGACACGTTGGGGGGCGTCACGTGGTTCATCTTGTGCAGGTCGTCAAGCGCTTTGACGAAGCCATCTGCGAAACCCTCCTGCTCCTCCGTCACACTGCGCGAGTAGAAGTACTGGCCCGGCGGCGTGGGCGTTGTGGTGATGAGCCCGTTGCTGTTCTGCGCTATGAGGCGCTCCAGCTCCGGAGACGCGAGCTTTAATGAGCCCGCCGGCCCAGCCGGGGCCTCGCTCTGAGGGGGAGGTGGCGGTCCCGAAAAGTAGGCACCACTCGCGTCCTCTGGCCCCGGTCCCCGACCATGCCCTGGCGCCTTCAGGCCGCGGTAGGGGTCAGCGGCAGCGGCAAGATTGAGCGCCAGGTTCTGTTTCAGCAGCTTGTAATCGTGCAGTCCCAAGGCGGCCGCACCTCCCCGGCCATAAGCTGCCGCCGGGTACGAATCGTCGTGGTAGAAAGGTTGTTCCATCTTAGTGCACATCCAGGCGCCCGCGCGCCCTGCCCGAAGCTCCCGGCGCTCCCCTCTGCCTAGAGGAGGAGACCCCAGAGGCACTCGAGCTTGGATGCTGAATGCCCTCGGGGCACGATTTGGGAGGCTCTGGTCAGACCAGTAGCTTCTGGCTTCCGGAACGCGCCTCGGTGCTAAACCTGAGTTCCCCTGCTGTGCCCCACTCTTCCCGGACTCAGTCTTCAGTAACCGCCCCCACCCCTTCAAGTGTCCAGAAAAGAGTGGCAAGGCTCTTGTGTTAGTAAGGCAGATCTGACAGCAGGAGCCCAAGTCCTGGCCTGGTCCAGCCGGTCTTCTTTGCGCCGCGCCCTATTAGCTAGCTGGCTCGGGCGATCAAGGCTCTTTGGCTGCCTGCAGTTCTCAGGCTCCGGTTCCGAGCCCACAGTCTTCGGACTCCCCGCTTCTTTGCCGGCCTCGCTGCGTACCCCAGAGCCTTTATACGGCAGTGGCTGCGTAAGCGATCACTGATTGGTCGTGCAGGGGAACCAGGCCCCCGCCTCCTCCCGCACCCCACTCTCCCCTTCCCCGCCCAGTATGCCGGGGCTCGGCGTGGGGAAGGGGAGGAGGAGGCTGGCGTCACTGCCAGGAAGCGCGTGTCCTTGTAAACAGCGGCGGCGGGACAGGGCCGGGCAAGGACAGGGCTGGGCTGGGACTGTACTGGGATGGGCCACGGACACAGGGAACCTGGGGGCCGGAGTAGGGGGCTGGAGGCCGGGCGACAGAGAGACAGGGCCTGGAAGACACAGCGGGGAAGAGAGGGACCTGAGTGGTCTGAGATATGAGACCAACCCAGAGATCGGGGGCGATGGAGCCCTGAATCGAGAAGCTGCTGTGACAAATCCCCACGGGAATTCACAAACCTCCTCTGCTACTAACGCTCCGACAACCCGACCCCCACCCCTACTTCACCCCCGACCTACACACACAGTGTCTGTAACCTGCTCGGACCCTGTCTTACCCTCACATACTACCCCACCCTCACAGTCCAAAGATCCCTCTCTAGAAGGGTACCGGAGGACCTAGAACTGGGAAGCCGGCTGGTAGGAGGGTGTGGCACCGGTTATCGGTGAATCGGGACCTCCAGTGCTTCTTCACTCCTCCTAGCCCCCAATCCCAGTCTCGCTTGCTCCCCTAGGAGGAAGTCTGACAGGGAAGGGCAGGACGCCTGGGTTCCTCTCCCAGTCTACGAGGAGCTGGCACACCCATGGAATCACAAATTAGCAGAACTAGAAGGTATCTTAGAAATAATCATTGAG
Source organism: Trichosurus vulpecula (assembly GCF_011100635.1). NCBI lineage: Eukaryota > Metazoa > Chordata > Mammalia > Diprotodontia > Phalangeridae > Trichosurus > Trichosurus vulpecula. The sequence goes on from NC_050573.1 coordinate 75,958,407, forward strand.
TTCAGCTGCCTTATTCTACAGGAGGAGGAAACCAAGGAGAAAGGCCTAAAGGTAATAAGAAACAGAGACCAGTCTAGAGCCCAGGGACTCCAAGCCTAGGGCCCTTTTTCATCTCACTTCCTCCCCCCTGGGATCTGGGTTGGTATCCGGGACGACTCCTCAGGGTGGCTCCAACCCCTGACTCTCTTCCTGGGAAACCTGCTTAAGAAAGAGCTAACTGCCAGAAATGTAGCAGCGGGTCTGAGAGACTGGGACTCGACAGGAGCTAGGGGAGCAGGTATGCGTCCTGCCTCTGTAACTGGTCCTCCAAAGCAGGGGCAGGGATAGAACCACCTCTCTTCCCCGACAGGAACAGGTCCAGGCCTGCCTCTGAAAGTCAGCGAGACCTTTCTCTAAGCATTCCCAAAAGTCAGAATCCTCTGGGTATTTCCAAGATGTCCAGGCGTCTGGTGAGGATGGAGGGATGCAGGAGGTCTGGACTTTGGAGTGGGGGTGGGGAGGTTGCTACGTAGCGTTTTGGTCTTCCTCCCTGGTCTCTGGCACCATTGGCTGGTTTGAGGAAGAAGGAGGGGAAGGCCAGAATGGATTGTAGAGTTTAATTCACCTGTGAGACTGCTCCCCTCCCCCAAACCTCAGCAGGTCTCCAAAGTCAAGGATGGAAATCGTGCCTGACATGTGGGAAGACGGACCCTAAATGTCCTCTACGTTTAGAGGATCCCTTTAAGGGGGTTCCCAATAGGGCTCTGATTGGGGCGATATAATACCAAAGAGAAGGAGATGGGGGCGGGGTGGCGGAGCTCTTGTCATCGTTTCTATAGTAACCGAAGGGGGCTCTAGGATATTGTCTGCCCCTGGCTCCCAGGGAAGAGGAAGGGGCACAGTCTGGCAGTTGAATGGGTCCTGAGATACTCCTGCCCCTCCAGATGCCTGACCTTCCTACAGGACATTAAACCTTTGCCCCATCAAGTACCCTCATTCTTCCTGTTCCTCCATATCTCCTCTTCAGTCCCCTGAGACTCTTTCATCTTAGAACTCTTGTCTCTGAACCTTTGTCCCTCAAATCCCCCGCTGCAGCATCCTGAACACCCGCCCCCAGGACTTTTGTTGGAATCTCTGCCCCATAGTGCCCCACAGATCTTTCCTCCGGCCTCCTCTGGCCCTCGCGCGGTCAGATTTGATCCCCTCTCCCCTTCCCCCAGGGTCCTAAGTCCTTGCCTCGCCAGATTCAAACTCCAGTCCCCTGTGCTTCTAGCTCCGACTCTCAAACTCTGGACCTCTGTCCCGCTGGTCCTCCAGGATTCTGTCCCCCTGCCCCCATTCAGACTCTCTGGCCCCGCCTTCCCAGTTTCAGCCCTAAGTCCAAATAAGGTCACAGGAAGGGGCGGGGCCCGGAGCCCGGAGACCCGGTTCCTGCCAGGTCCTAAGGAGGGGCCAAGCCGGGCCCCTCTCTGGCTAGTTCCAACCAGCCCCAGCCACCGCCCCCGGACAGCCCCCCCTCACCCGCCCCTGGGCCTCCAGCCTTGTCCTGCCCCACCCCGCCCAACCCAGCCAGGTCCTGTCCCCCTGCCCTGGGGCAGGATCCCAGGGGAGCCCAACCAGGCTTGGGCTAGACTTCACCCCATCCCGGGGCGGAGGTTGGGGTGAGTGGGAAGGGAGCAAAGCAGCCTGGAGGACAAGGTCCGGGGCGCTGGCTTGGCGGAGGAGCCTAGGGCCCAAGGTGGGAAGGAGGGTCTAAGAGTGACAGTTACCATTTCACAGGACAGCTGGGATTATTGGGTAGGACAGGGATGGTGAGGCACTGTGTCAGACCAGAGGTGGGACTTCCCAGGTCCCAGGGTGTGTGTCTGGAACAAAAAGGAAGTCTCACTTCCCTTCCAGAGAGGCCCAGAGCTGCAGCCGGGGGATGGCTTCGGAGGGAGCTGTCCAGCCCCCACTTTTACACAAGGAGTACTTCTGCAAGGAGAGGAAGCTTGAATCAGATTCAGGACATGGACATTTGTGTTTTAGTCCCACTTCTGCCACTTACTAGTGTAAGACCCTCTCAGGGTCCTGATTCCCCCATCTGTAAAGGGTCCGGACAAGATGGTCTCTTTACAATCCTGACATTTTAAACAAAGACAAAGATGGCTCCTGCATCAGTCAAATGACTATCCTTCTGCAGGCCTTAGTTTCCTCATTTGTAAAGATTTGGGTTAGATAATCTATTTTTTATTATATACAAAAACAGAAAAGGGAGGAATAGAGACATAAAAAGATAGAAAGACAGGAAAGTAAAAGAGAGATGGACAGAGAGACAGACAGAGATGGAGAAAGATGGAGCTGGATGGAGCACACAGAAACAGAAAGACAGATGGAAAGAGAAACAGTGAGAGGTAGAGATGCAGGCAGTCAGAGGAACCAAAGGAAGAAAGTTGCTTATGTGTAGAGTAAGAAAATGAAAGAGGGGAAAGAGAAACTGAGACTGAGCGAGCCAGAAAGCTATACACACAAACAGAGTTGAAGACAGGATAAAAAAAATACAGATGAAGAGAGGAGTGAGTGGAGATGGGGGGGAAGGGGGCCGGGAGAGACAGGGAAATATAATGAGGAAGGCTAGGAAAGATAAAAAGGACCCTATCCTCAACTTTGAACCCCCAACCTCTCTGTCTGGGTCTACGTATCTGCTTATCCCCAGGGTTACCCCTGTGTTTGTTTCTTTTTCCTCAACTCAGACCCCAGCCCAATGCCTCAAGTTCCCCTCTTCTTTGCTGCTTCCTCCCCCCTCCTCAGTTCTCCCCAACTTGGTCTCTTTCTCCATTCCCTCCCTCATCCTGGTCTGTATCTTCTGGGATAGATCCCAGGCTGTGACTGGCCAGCCAGGAGGGATGGGGTGAGTATGAGGGTAGTGGTGGGGGGGGAGCTGGGCTCTGTCTGGCCGGCACTTTGCCAGTCTCCCTGTCTCCCGCCCATGCTAATGATTCCCTGACTGACACCTGGCAAGACCATTGGGCTGGGGGAGGCCAGGGCCTCTACTGGGGCTTTCCCATGATAGAGACAAGGGAGGGGATGGGGGTGGAGGGAAGCAACAGAGAGGATGGGTAAGATGACTGCTGGGGGAGGGGTACAGACTCTCATTCACTGGCTACCCCAGCCTCCCTTCTTCATGCAACATCCACCCACTGCTCCCAGGAGTTCAACCCCCCAAGCCAGAGCCAGGGGTGGGCAGGGACCCAGAGGCTTTAGTGACTCAGCTCCCACAGCAGGCCTTGGTCAGCTAAAGAGATAGATATCAGGTTGAAGGGATGGGAAACAGGGAAAAGGGACTGAAAGAGACTGAGATCTAAAGACAGAAGTAGATACAGACATTATAAAGATAGGAAAAAAAGGGAGAGGGAGAGAGAAAGAAACAGACTTAGGGAAAGAGAGGGAAAAAGGGAGGGCGGAGGAGAAAGATAGAGACAGAAAGACAAAGATGGAGAATACCTACTTCACTTCCAACTAAGATTCTTGTTTTGGGCATAGAAAGAGAGGTAGACAACAGTCACAGAAGTACAGATGCCAACAGAGACAGGGAAGGGACTGAGAGACAGCCTTGTAACCACTCTCCTCTGCTCAAAAATTCAATGCAGCCTATCAAAGAAACAGAAATATACAGAAACATAAAGACAGAGAAGCATACAGAAAAAGAGAATTGGAGAGAGATGCAGATCCACAGATCTTTTTATGTTTAGAGATATTTATTTATAAAGAATTAAGTATCAAAAGTTTAAAAACATGGGAAATAGACTAATAGGCAGATCAGGGCAAAGAGGGATGGCAGAAAAAAAGGAAGAAATGATGCAGAAATGATTCTGGATGAAGAAGGGAGGGAATGGAGGAGAATGGCTAATCAGTATTGTTGTTCATTTTATTGAATAGAAATTAATTGGAATGGGGATGGAGTATGTATATTGTTGTGGGGATGGGATAAAAACCCATACATCTTGAAGACTGGAAAAATGAGAGATCATCCCTGTTTCTCTGTCTCCACCCCTCAGTTCCTTGAGAGGGCCAGTCCGGCAGGTTCCAGGCTCAGGACAGCCTCCATGCCAGCCTCACCCTTGTGGCCTGTGTTTCTTGGGCACCACCTCCCCTCCAGCCGCCCTGCTGGCGCCAAAGTCTCCAGCAGCCAGGTAGGCGTGGACAGAAGACTCCCCCTAGCTCCCCCCCCCACCCCGTGCCTGGCACTATAAGCACTGCCCAAGATCCAGGGAGGTGGGCACCATCTATAGGCATCTGACTGGACTCTGGCCCTCTCGGAATGAGGAAGCCCTGGAGGCTGGGGTGACTTCCCTCCAAGGACAGTACACTTTGGGGCTTTTGGACAGCATGCCCTGTAACCTAACTTCTCCTTCTTATAAATAGCCTGTTAAACCAACTTGTCTCTCTGAAAATCTCTAGTTAATCAGCAGGCACTTATTCCCCCTGGGAAACTGAGGTCTGGGGAGGGGAGAGTCCCCCTGTTCAGTGAGCAAGCTAGCCAGCTGGTGCTAGAACCCAGAGGTCAGGCTTCCTAGCTCCAGGAAGTAAGTGCTGGGGATGGGGGCAGGGCAGGAGAGGAAGTAGAGAAAGAGGAAGAGGTCAAATTCAATGGGGAGTTGGGGAGGGTTAGGCCCCTCCTTCTCTGCCTGCTCTGGAAGCCTGGAGTGGGATGAAAGTAGCTGGCTAGATTTGGAGCCAAGGGTCCTGGGTTCAAATGCTAGTTCTGTTATGTGCTCTCTGTGTGGCTATGGGCAAGCTAGTGGGCGGCAAGTTTCCTCATCTATAAATCTGGAGACCTGAATTAGGTAGCATTTTTAGTCTCTCCAGCTCTAAACCCTGTGAAATCTATAAGGAAGGAAAAAGTAATATTGGCTGAGTTCAAGGGGGAGTTTGAGGAGACTGAACCATCTTCAGCCTTAACCCTGGCTTTTCCAGCCTTCCAAATCCTGTTCTGTGAGCTAAGAAAGGGATGGAGGGGGTGGTTAAAGAGGAAGGAAAGATTGAGAGACAGTGTGATGTAGTGAAAATAACCCTGGATCTCAAATTAGGAGACCTGAGTACAACTCTTGAATCTGCTACTACTACCTGGGTGAGTTACCTTGGGTAAGTCCTTTCCCTTTTCTGGGCCCCAGTTTTCCTATTCAACAAAATGAAGAGGTTTAACTAGATGACTTCTGAGTTCCCTTCTGGCTTTAAATCAGATTAAACTCAGGAGGAAGAAAAGAGGAAGTGGTAGAGATTGAGGAAAGAATTTGAGGGATTTCATCCACCCCCCAGCCCCCAAAATCCCTGGAGCAGTTAAAGTCAGCCTCTAGCCAAACCTATTCTGATTACCTGGGGTTCAGTGCAGGAAGCAAAGCCTTTACTTGGTTGTGGCAGGCCAATCTCCTACCCCACTCCCCAATTCCTGGGCTCCCAATCTTTCCTGGAAGTAGGAAGTACTGGGCCCACCCTCTTCCCTCTGATTCATCACTATAGGAGGTGTGAGGGAGGGGGCCAATGCCCAGATGTGGAAGAGGAATGATTCTCATAATACCAATACCCATCCACACCCTCAGTGGGGTACAGCAGAATTAAGGTCTAAGTGGTTAGCAAGGAATATGTTCTAGTAAGACCCAGGATGTGAAACCCCATGAACTGAGGGTCCAGAGAGCTCTCCAGGGGAACAAGGACAGACAGGTGGAGGGGCAAATAGACTGACAAAGCTACTAACAGATCCCCTCTGTCCCATTAGTCCCCACAGCTTGAAATACTCATGGAGAGGGAGGGAGGGAGCATTTTCAATTGATTTGAGATAGAAAACATCAGTGTTGCTGTCAGGATAGGGAGGGGGCAGTGTACCTGAGAATCCGGAAGGTCAGGACTGCTTTAGTGGTTGTATCTTGGTTGTATATTTGAGCATGTTCTCTGGTGTGTTTATCATATCAGTCAGTATATGTGTCCTTCCTATGTCCTCCCTGGGTTGTACACATGTCTAATTGTGTACCGTTCTCCCAGGGTTGTGCACTGAGATTTACTCTCAGGAGGCATTTGAATATCTCAGTTGAGGTACATGTCTAGGTTAGGGATGTGTGTGTGTGTGTGTGTGTGTGTGTGTGTGTGTGTGTGTGTGTATGCATCCCTCACCTATATGTATTTATATTGCATATTTGTGTATGTATGACTGGGCTATATTTGTGTGTTGGATAAGTATGGGTGTGTGTGTATGTGTGTCCCTCCAGCTGTGTGTCAGGGTTTTGGTGACCCTGTTTTCACTGTCTGATGACCCAAGCTGATGTCTCCCAGAGGGGGTGGGTTGAGATGAGGGGAGAGCCGGGAATCTCCAGTCCACAGGATGTTCCCGAGACACTAGACCAGACTTGGGCTTCATCCTTCAGTTCCTCCGCCTTTTACCCCTCCCCCACAGCTCTGGCTGGCTAGCCTGCAAGTCTCTCCACAGGGACCCAGGCATTCTGCGCCCTCAGCTCCTGGGGGCGGGGCTGTGTCAGGGCTGGGGAATGAGGGTGGCAGGGAGGAGGCCCCCAACGGGCCAGACGGGTTCCTCCTCATTCCTCCCACCGCCTCTCACTTCCTGGGTGCATGGCAGGAGGTGGGGATGGGGGAAGGGGAGGGGTGTAGTAATAGGGTGTGGAGAACCAGGCCTCAGGGCCAGACCTGGGGGCGTTAGGACTAGACCTGGCCTGGGGTAAAGAGGAATAGATTCTGGCCCTTGAGAGGCAGACTTTGAGGAGACCCACTCCACTGGACCTTTGGATCTGACCTGGGAGGGAGAATGACGGGCCTCAGGACAGGAAATGACCAGGGAGGAGGGGGGGAGGGGCAGTTTTCTCTGACAAAGAGCAAAGAAAGTGGATTTTAAGAAGGTCTCAAAGCCTGACTAATGAGGATGTAGAACCTTCAGGGGAAGCCCTTAGGACCAAATTTGAAGAATGGGAACTATGTGTTAAGTTCTTGGAGGGGAATCCTGGGTCTCCACGCCAGACCTGAGGGTTGAAAGGCAGGGGAGGGGTCCAATCAGGTCTGAGAGTTTCCAGCAACCAGCCCTGTTCTTCTATGAAGAGCTCTCCAAGTCAGATCAGAGATCTCCTGGACAGGGAACGGCATCCAGACTGAAACTGGTGGCTTAAGTGTGCAGGAGCACACTAGAAGAGGCTGAGCTAGGAGTTTGATGCTTTCATCCTTTTGGGGTCTGGGGGGAGGGGGGGAAGATGTTTTGAGTCAGAGCCTGGGTTGGGGGCGGGGGGGGGGGGCAGCTGATAACTTTAGCTCTGAAGTTAGGACTGGAATGAATAGGACAACAGTTTTTTTTTAACTGTTTCTCTACCAGCTTTCTCTGCAAAAACTTCCTGTCTGATGGGGAGATGGGGACCTAGCTCCTCTCACGCAGCCAGATTTGTTCCCAGATAGTTGTTGCATACATGACTTTGGCATGTGTACTACATGATGCCAATCATGTAGGCTTACAGACTTTCCATACTGGGTGGCCTCTGGTCTTCTCTGTTGACTCTCAGACCCAGAGACATGCATGTGGGCACAGCAAAAGCATGTTTATTTGTGCTGGTGTTGAGCCCATGAGTTGGGGCCACAGGGTGAGAGGCCAAGGCTTCCCCAGGCCTGAATGAGTCACTGCCACCCCCCCCAACAGAAACCCATACTGGCCCTTCCCAGATTCTGTGGGAAGAGTTCGGCCAAAGCAGCCACCTGGGTCCTGATTTCCAATCCTCAGCTGGAAAGACGTGATCTAAACATCTCAGCTTCCATCAATAGTCCTAGGCGAGAATCAAAAGTTCGCCCTTCAGTCTTGGTTCCAGCTGCTTCTCAAACCACTCCACCCCCACCACCCACGGGACGGAATGGCTGAACTAGAAAGCTTCCTTCCCACTGTGGGGCACTTCGGTGCTTTAGCTCAGGCTCCTGGTCTCTCTTAGGACTGGGCTGCAGAGGTGGAGGGGACTGAGACCCTCAGGGGATCCCCCCACACTATCGAGAAAGCCGCGAGGAGAGATGATTCATAGGGTGGAGCCCCCCGGTACGATGGGGACCCTAGGGTCTGAGTCACAGCCAGGGAGGGAAGGGCACTGAACCCTCTCACCCCAGACCAGTCGGGGCGGGTCAGGAAAAAAAAGGTTCCCCCCCCACTCCCCTCTCCAAGCCGGTGCAGGCATAGGAAGCTCTGGAAGGTGTGGGGGGCAGGGAGAAGTAAAAAAAGGCCGGAAGTCGCGGTTCCCATGGAGATGGGGGTGCAGCTGCTGGCCCCGTTGTCCCAGTCTGGGGAAGCCCCAGCCTGGTTTCAGCCCGGCAGGAAGGGGTTAACAGCCACCCTTCTCTCCCGGTTTCACAACAGTCTGAAAAGCCCCTCGAAGGGGGGTAGGGGCAGGTGTGGGATGGGGCTCGCACGCAGTGAGGCTACCTGGGAGGGGTAACCAGGAGACCTGCTTTCCCAGATCCCCGTACCACTGCCCCTCCCGCAGCGCCCTAGAGACCCATGCACACGTTTTCCCCAGACGCACAGATGCACGTACTCCCTCCCCAACCCCATCCACCGGATTCCCACTCCCCTAGAGAACGCATTCTTCGTCACGCACGCACGCACACAGATCCCTTCCCCACCCTCGTCACGCACGCGGCCCCCTTCCATTTCCGTCACGCACACAGGTTCCGCCCCTTTACCGTCATGCTGGCAGATCCTTCCCCGTCACGCACTGAGACCCCCCTCCCTCCGCCATCTGAGGCACTGAAATACCTCCTTTCCAGTGCTTAAGCACGTCTCCTTCCCAGTCTTAGCCTTGCATGCAAGTTCCTGTGCATCCTTCTTAAGTACACTGACCCCTCCCTGTCCACCCCAAACATACAGCCCCCTTCCCAGCCCTCATTGTCAGTCATCTCGCACGTAGGCCCCCTTGTCAGCCCCATCTTGATCCTCATTTGGCACATGGCCCTCCCTCCATCTCTTTACTAGCCAAAGCTCCTCCCTGGGTCAGCCTCCAACTGCCCCCCAAAGTAGAAGGAAAAGAGGCTCAAAAAAGCACAGAGATTGAAAAAGCCGGAGACACAAGCAGGCATGAGACCCACCCAAACCAAATACTTCTTACCCCACTCCCTTTTTGGGGGGTGGGGTGGGAATGAAATCTGAGCCCTTATCTGGTGCCCTGGGCTCCCAGTTCCCTGAGCATAGGTGTCCTTCCTGCCCTCTACTCAGTAGCTGTGTCCTCCCTAATCCCTCTGTATTTGTTCATAATAACACCATCAGTTTTTCTAGTTTTAAAGTTTATAATGCACCTTCTTTACAAGTCTGTGAGGGGAACAGTGCGAGGATTATTATCCCCACTTTATGGATGGAGAAACTAGGGCTCAAATACAAATGTATGTCTGTATTAGCCGTCACCATGCCTCAGTCTTCAAAGTCTTCCATTCAGGTAAGGAGCCTTAACCTTAGATGTATGAACTTGTTCCCCCTCACACACATGTTGATAACTATATTTCAATAGAATTTTCTTCAATCCTGTATATTTTATGCATCTAAAACAGAAGGGTCCCATGGGCTTCACCAATACTGCCAAAAGGTTCCATAACACAAAAAAGGTTGAGAACCCCTAATTTAGACTTTGGAGTGGGAGATAGGGAGCCAACATAGGGAGCCTGGAAACAGACAAGAGACCCTTGAAGACAAGGGCCTGCAGGCACACATGGTTCACACAAGAGGGAGATACTCAAGTGGGGGTAGGGAGAACAGGCTAGGGTTAGTCTAGCTGTAGCTCCATTCTGTGGAAAGGGATCACCTCCAAGTGTCAAGTGTATGTGGGGGGTAGAGGGAGAATGTGAAGAGGTCACTATCACCAGTGGTTTTTCTATATAGATGTCTGGGGGTGGGCATGGTGGGAGGGAGAGTCTGGATACTGCCATATGTGGAGGAGGGGAGAAGGTCTGGATCCAGCTGTGGCAGGCAGGGCTGTGGGCTGAGATTGGAAGGGGGGGGGTGGGGAAGAGTAGTGAGTCAAGCTGGTTTCCCAGCAGCTCCAGTTCCCTCCCTTGGCCCTTGCACTTTCCGGGAAACTCCTCAGGCCCCAGGGAGATTTGGATGGAGCTAGGCCCAGTCCTGGTTACCCCCCACCCTACAGCTGGAGCCCAGGACCCCCCTTCCCCCAAATGTGGGATCTGGGACTTCCCTTCCCATCCCCATTCCCTTTACCCAGGCAGTGAAAAGCCGGCAAACATAGGAGTTTCTGGCCAGTCTGTCCGTGGGGCCCACGAGGCCCTAAAGCATAATAGACAATTACAGACTGGTGGTGTAAGGAGACCCATGGCTTGGCCAGGACAGAGTAGGAGGGGGTGTGTGTGTGTCGGTGTATGGAAAGGACAGAGCAGGAGTTTATAGATATCTGACTCTCACCATCACCCTCTTTGCTCTGTTTTTATCTTTGCCACTATCTCTTGTTTCTTGGTGCCCTGTCTCCCTTCTCTCTCTTCTCCCAGTTGGTAGAGACCAACCTCTCCAACCTGTGCCAGTGATACACCTAGATCCTGCTAAGGGAGTTTCCACAGTGAATTCAAGCTTATGATGGGGATTCCTTTGGATCCCTGTATCTTGGTCTTTCTGCACCAGTCTCTTCTCGTCCCATCCACCCCCACTCCCCACCCCCCTCCGCGGTGCCCGGGTAGTGCCCAACACAGGAAGTGCCTCGGGCCCCAGCTCCGAATTCAGCCTAGCCCTGAGGGAGGAGGATCGTTGCTTGGGGGGAGATGGGGAAATGGCCATAGGAAGTCTAAGTCCAGTCACCGAGGTGTGAGCGCCCTCTTGTGGGCCACTGTAGACACGCAGCCCAGGTCGCAAGCGCCTCTCTGTGGGCCACTGTGGATACGCAGCCCCAGGGGTGCGAGCGCCTCCTGGTGGACCACTATAGACACGCAGCCCCGGGGCGTAAGTGCCTCCTTGTGAGTCACTACGGACACGCAGCCCCGGGGGTGTAGGCGCCTCCTTGTGGGCTACTGTAGACACGCAAGCCCGGGGGTGTAAGGGCCTCCTTATGGGCCCCATCAGACACGCGGGCCCCTTTGGACCCACAGGTGGTCCCAGGTAGACGCTCCCTCCCACTCCACCGCCTTTGCAGTGGCCTTGCCACCCTGTGGGAAAAGTCCCTGGGTGTGAGCACCCGTTTGGACCTTCATAAACACTTAGTCCTTAGGCCGTGGTTGTCGTGAGGCAGTAGAATGGCTAAGATGAATGACCTCCGAGTGGCAAGGAAGGACGGGCGGCCCATCGTAAATCGGTCAGGCTGCCCGACTCCAAGATGGCGGAGACGAGAGGCAGGGAGGGGCGGGGCTTAGTTGGGCCTGGTGCCCGGGTCGGGCCCCGGGCCGCGCATGGGGGCGGGGCCGGGCTGAGCGCTCGGGGGCGGGGCCAGGCTGGGTTAGGGGGCGGGGCAGCGGCGCTCTAGGCCTGCCGAGCGGCTGAGCCTCTCGCTGGTGGCGGACCCGACGGCCGTGGCGGCGGCGGCGGCCTGACCTGCTTGACCGGAGCCGGAGCCGGACCTGGAGCCGGAGCCGGAACCGGAACCATGAGCGTGGACAAGGCTGAGCTGTGCGGGTCTCTGCTCACCTGGGTAAGGGGAGGGGCGGTGAGGAACAGGTGTAGGACCCTCTTCCTAGCCCCCAAGAGACCCTCCCCCCATAATCCTCCCACAGCCTCCCCCCAGACACCCTTTCCCCACATACCCCCAGACCATTTGCCCAGAGAGACCCTTCCCCCAGAGACCCCCACATACCCCCATCTTCCTTCAGAGACCCTTCCCCACATACCCCCCAGAGATACCCTCTTCCATGTAATATCTCCCTTGAGACCCTCCCCCAGAGACCCTCCCCCACATACACAAACCCTCCCCCCAAAGAAGTCCTCCCCCATGTAATCCCCAGAGACCTTTCCCCAGAGAGGCCCTCCCCCCACATAGCCCCCAGACCTCCCCTAGAGAGACCCTCCCCTCATACCCCCCTCAGAGATCTTCCTCTCACAGAGACCCTCCTCTTACATAACCCCTAGACTCTCCCCCCCTCCACATACCCCCAGTGAACCTCCCTTCAGAGACCCCCCACATATACCCCCAGAGGTCCTTCCCCCATACCTCACCCAAGTAACCTTCCTCATATAGCCCCTCAGAAAAGCAGGGGAGGAGAACCTCCCCTCATCTATCTTCCACAGAGCTCCTCCCCCAGAGACCACCTTACCTCCACAAAGGTCCTCCCTCCCCAGAGCTAGTCTCTCAGACATTCCCTTTCCACCTGGGCACTCCTTAGAGATTCTCCCACTTTCCCTCCCAGAATACCCCTAAGAGCCACAGAGACCCTACTCATAAAGATGCTCACATCCAACCCCCTTCTTTTGTCCCTGAAACCCAACCCTAGGACTGAGACCTACCCATTCCCCGGCCCAAGACCCTTTCAACAAACTAAGTGAATAGGCATGATCCCAGGGCTTCTAGGTGGGGATGATGCCACGGTGAAAACAGATCAAGTTTTAAGTCTTCTCGGCTCCTACGTTTCTATGGGGAGGGAGGGGGCGGAGGAGATATGGCACATATACAAATTCATGAGAAGGAGGCCGAAGGTTGTAATAAGGAAGGATTCAGAGGTGACTCCCTCCCTTCCTCTTGCCCCCAGCCTAAAGGGGAGAGCACTACTGGACTTTCCCTGGGAGTGGCCAGGCTCCACCCTACCTGAACTTCAGGAAGGGTAGTGGCACACAAGTGAAGAGCCTGGTTGGCACTGCCCTGTCACGTGGTCTAAGGGGTTCAGACAGGACAAGATAGGGGGACAGCTTGGCTTGGCGCAGGCACAAGAGGAAGGTCTGGCTGATCTGTTCTGTCACATGAGTAGAGAGTAACCTGGGACTCCACCTTTCACGGTGTGCGGAGAAGGTGGGGTCCCACAGGTGAGAGGCCCCGCCTTTCAGTGGGAGGAGAGAGAAAGAGTAAAGCAGCAGATTCCACACCTGGGAGTTATGATCTCAGGACTCATCCCCTTCTGGGCTGCCTACAGGTTGAAGTTCTGACCTGCTGTGTTTCCCTTTCCCCCAGCTGCAGACTTTCAGGGTGGCCCAGCCCTGTTCTTCCCCCCAGGACCTAAGCAGTGGACTGGCAGTGGCCCATGTGCTACATCAGATGTGAGTTGAGAGGACCTTAGGACCCTCCAGCCTTCCTCAGAGAACCCAGACCATTCCCAAGCCTCCTTAGCCCCTCTTTCAATGAGAGCCCAGCCCCACCAAGACTCCCTTAGCTCTTCTAGCCTCATTAGATGGCATGCATATGTCTACAATCCACACCACTCCTTTCTCCACCCTGGGATTCCCTCTAACCCAGCGTCCCTAGCATCCTCCCCTACTCCAGCCTGTCACCCCCAATTTCTCCCCAGAGACCCTTCCTGGTTCAATGAGACCTGGCTCCTTCGGATCAGAGATGATTCTGAACACAACTGGCGGCTAAAGGTGACTAGGGGTCAGACAGATGATCTGGGGCATTCCCACACAGACTGCATGGGGACTGACAGATGGAAGCTATAGGATTGGTGCCAAGACAGATAATTTGACCAGTTCACGCTGGAAGGGTGGTGTACAGGTGATCCCAGGACCGACGGATGATGGGTGTGTGGGACAGAAAACATGGGTTTGCCAAAAATGAAAGGAGGGCAGCCTGGAAAGATGACAGGGCTGGCCACTGGGTGATGCAGCGGATAGAATATTAGACGTGGAGTGAGGGAGACTTGAATCTTGCCTCATTTATTTACCGGCTCTGTGACCTTGGGCAAGTTACTCGAACTGTCAGCCTAGGTTTCCTTCTCTGTAAAAAGGGGCTGATAATAGCACCTACCTCCCAGGGTTGCTGTGAGGGTCAAATGTTAAGGGCTTTGCTAAGCTTATTAAAGCACTATATAAGTGGAAGCCATTAGAATGTAGAGAACATTTCAGGAGGACCCGAGGAGTGATGGAACAGATCTATTAAGGTCCTCGAGTGGGGATGGTGGTAGGTAGCTGACTGGATGAGGAAGGGAGCCAAACATTGGTGGGATGGACAGATGACCATGGATGGGGATGAGAGTGGGGCATGTGTGGAACGTTGTAGTAAAATGATGAGACAAAACAGATGATCTGCCGACCCAGGCAAAGACAGACAGATGATCAGTGTAATGTGGACTGATGAGGGATGTTTGTGACATGTGTCAGGATAATGAGCAAATGGCTGAGGCCCATGCAGATAGTGGGGAGGTCAGAAGGATGTCAGGGAAGAGAGATAGACAAATGATGAATGGATGGATGATGATGTCTAGGGAGGGCCAGTGGGGTGGATATATATTAACTTGGTGAACAAGTGATAGGGGCGGGGGCCAGACAGATAACTAGGGACTGGGGAGGTAGGTTAGGGAGGTTGGGAGAATAAGTGTGGCAGCCTGGGCTGGAAATAGGGTGTTTGGGTTCTCAAGTGCCACTTTCCTACACAGGTCAGCAACTTGAAGAAAGTGTTACAGGGTCTTGTGGAGTATTCTCAGGATGTGAGTGACTGTGGGTAGGAGGTGGAGAGGAGGAGTCCCTGGCTGTCACATTCTGGAGAGGGGATCATGGAGGTGGGTGTTTGTGGAAATCCTGAGGCTCCTGATGCACCCCACTCCCTCCCAGATCCTGGGACACCAGGTATCCGACCAACACTTGCCAGATGTGAACCTGATCGGGGAATTCTCTGATCCGGCTGAGCTGGGGAAGCTGCTACAGCTGGTGCTGAGCTGTGCTATCAGCTGTGAGAAGAAACAAGGTGTGGTCGGGACTTCAGGGGAAGACCTCAGGAGGGGGAGCCCAATGTATAGGATTTTGGAAAAGAAACCTGGTGTTTGTGGTTTTGGGGGGCTAGTACTGTAAAGGAGGAGCTGGTGGGCATGGAGGGGTAGTCTCAGCAGTGGAACCCGTGATCCACAGAACACATCCAGAGGATCATGACCTTGGAGGAATCGGTGCAGCATGTGGTCATGACTGCCATTCAGGAGGTGAGGCCTGGGTGGGCAGGGAATGGGGGCATGTGACCTCACCCTATTGCTGCTCCAGGGCTAAGGGGAAGAGGGAAGAACACCCCCTGCAGCCCACCTCCTGCCTGCTGCCAGAGAGATGTTAGAGATAGTTTCCTAGACTTATCTGTTTCCCTTTTGTCCTCCCCATTCCAGCTTATGAGCAAAGATCCTGCAGACCCCATGACGGCAGAGACCTATGGGAATTTTGACAGCCAGGTATGGGATAGGGGAGGGAGACTCTTCTGTCCTTTCTTAGATCCGAGGCCCAAATCCCTACTCTTCATGCTCTTGGGTCATCCAGTCTGACCTCCCCTGCCTTGCTCACAGTCCAGAAGATACTACTTCTTGAGTGAAGAGCCAGAAGAAGCCGACCAGCTTCGGCAGCGCTGCCATGACCTGGAGCAGCAGGTAGGAGCTAGCTCCTCTTGGGCTCCCAGCCCAGATCAGCCAGGCAGTGGAAGGAGGGAGGGAGGAAGGGCCATGCCATCAGGATGCCTGTTGCCAACATGGACAGGCCCACAACAGACTCATGCGCCTCCCATCTGTCTCTTGTCTGTTCTGTTCCCTTTCTTTGATCCCAGCTGACCCTTCTAGTGGAGGAGAAACAGAGCCTGGTGCAGGAGAATCGAGCTCTGAGGGACAGGGGGGCACAGCTGGAGGGACCTGAGGCTGCTGGACTCACCTCCAAGAGGCTTTTGCTTCTTCAGTCACAGCTAGAACAACTACAGGAGGAAAACTTCAGGTATGCAGGGCTGAGCACCAGGATTGCAGGAGCAAGGCATCCGCCTGGGCCCCCAGGGGAGGGGCCCCCAGCCCGATAGCCTATAGTCTAAGAGGCATCAAGGAAAACAGGTATCTAGGCCATGGTGAGGAGCCTGGGAAGGGGCTTTGTTAGTCAGTAAACATTAAGTACCTCTTACGTGCCAGGTACTGTACAGAGTGCTGGGGATACCAAGAAAGGCCAAAGGCAGCCCCTGCCTCTGAGGAGCTTACAGCCTGGTGGGGAGAAAACACACAAATGCCTCTCTACAAATAAGTCGCAGAGCAGATCACTGGCATTGAAGGGGCATAGGGTGTGGGCACTGGTTTGCCACCGTGCCGCCCCACCCCCCCATGTGTCCACCACTCCTCTGCCCACAGGCTTGAGAGCTTGAAGGAGGATGAGCGTCTGCGCTGCGTGGAGCTGGAGAGAGAGGTGGCCGAGCTCCAGCAGCGGAACCAGGCACTAACCAGCCTGGCCCAGGAGGCCCAGACCCTAAAGGATGAGATGGATGAGCTCAGGTAAATAGCGCCAAAACTTAGGGGCCCAATCCTAAACGAGGTGGATCCCTATTTCCCACACATCTGACTTCTCGTGACTGGGAGTAGCCTCTGAAAACCAACAACCAGGGGTAGCTCCTGACCTTCAAGAGCCTCTTTGCCCTTGGGGCTCCAAGCTGAACCATGGCCCCACAGGCAGTCATCAGAACGAGCGAGCAGGCTGGAGGCCACACTGAGCGGGTGCCAGCGTCGCCTCGGGGAGCTAGGGGAGCTTCGGCGGCAGGTGCGAGTGCTAGAGGAACGGAATGCAGGCCACGCAGAACGGACAAGGCAGCTAGAGGATGAACTGCGGCGGGCAGGGACCCTCAGAGCCCAGCTGGAGGGCCATCGGAGACAGGTAGAGGCTGGGCGGACTGGAACTGGCGCTGGCTGCAGAGGGATCGGTGACGTCTGGGGCCTAGGCCCGGCTCATTTCCCCTCTTGTTCCTGCTGTCCCACACTCCTTCCAGGTACAAGAATTGCAGAGTCAGCGACAGGAGGAGGCCCTGAAGGCCGAGAAATGGCTATTTGAGTGCCGGACACTGGAAGAGAAATACGAGGCTGTGGTCAAAGAGAAGGAGGTGGGCGATTCTCCAGGGCCATTTCCTAAGCTGGGAAGCAAAGATTGCTCTAGATTTGGAGTCCAGAACCCTGGTGTTGAAGGCTGGCTCTACCACTCACTGCCTCTGTTGGTTGGCCTTGGGAGCCTTGTCCCTTTTCTGAGCTTTGGTTTGCTCATCGGAGATCTCTCCCAACTTCACAAAACTTTTCAGTATTTTCAGTAGGTGGGGCCAGACCCTCAAGCTGACCCTGGCTCCTTGTCCCCTTCCCTCCCCCTGCCCGCACTTCTAGCGGCTCATTGAGGAGCGAGACTCTCTTCGGGAGGCGCATGAGGAGCTGTGCTGTGTCCAGGTGCAGCAGCGGGGCCTCAGCCAGGCAGGTGAGTGATGCCCGGGGTCTTGCTGGGCCAGGGGGCTTGGGGCTGATGGAGCACCCGCTTGACTTTGTCCCTGTCTCCTCAGACGTCCAACTGCAACAGATGTCGCCACCTGTGGAGAATCTGGCAGCAGAGATCCTTCCGGCTGAGCTCAGGTTCCTTTCCCTGTATCAGTCTTTGTGATAGCTTACCCTTTGGCCTCTGGCTGGCTGGGCCCTTGGTCCTTAGGCCATTCACAGCTTGGTCTCTCTTCTGTATTCCTTTCTGTTTTAGCCCAGTGCCACCAGACTCCTTCCCAGTCATCCAAATCTTCCCCTTCTCTCAAGCTCCCAACTTTCCCTCACTCTCCCAAGCCCCAGGGATCTCTCCCTGCCTTTGATGAGGGTGGGCTGAAAGACAGGACCCATCTAACCACCCTTTGGGACCTGGCCCTGCAGGGAGACAATCCTTCGCCTGCAGCGGGAAAACAGACGTCTGTGCCAGCAGGAGGCAGCCGACCGTGGCCGTACCGAGGAGCTGCAGGGGCAGCTGGAGGAGGCCAACCGGGCCAGGCACAGGCTAGAGACCCAGCACAGGTGGGGGCGCCGAGACTGAAGACCGAGTGAGGTGAGGCCTAGCCAGGGCTGGCACACCCTGAGTCCTGTGTCTCCTCACCCCCAGGCTGAATCAGCAACAGCTGGCAGAACTTCGGGCACAAGTGGAAGAATTACAGAAGGCATTACAAGAACAGGGGGGCAAAGCTGAGGATGTGAGTGGTCTAGGCCCCAGCCCCACTTCTGCACAGCCAGTCCTGAGACCCGTCAGCCCCCATTCACTAGGGGTGGTGAGGTGGGGGGAGGGAAGCATCCCCAGGCTGGTGCCACCACCACCCAGACTGCCCTCACCTGATCCCTTCACCTCTCTTCTGATCTTTCTTTCTCTCCCCTGCTGCCTGTCGGCGCTCTAGGCTATTGTAAGTAGGGAGTGGGGGGTACAGAGGGTTGTGGGGCTGGGCAGAGAAGACAGAACCAAGTAGCCCAGCCTCACCCCTGCTCCTTGTCTCTATCCTCAGTCCTCACTGCTGAAGAGGAAGCTGGAGGAGCACCTGTAAGTCCCAGGGCCAGGGGAGGCCCCCGGTGGCCATTACCATGGGGTAGGGGGAGAGGGGAGATGATGCTGGGGAGAAGATTGGAGGGAACCTCTTGAGGGGCCTTAAATGCCAAGCCAAAGAGGCTGCATGCCAAGCAAGAGATCTGGGTCTGGAGCTCAGGAGAGAGCTGAGTCTGGTAGGTGGATAGGCAATGGTGTAGTGTTTAAAGCACTGGGCCTGGAGTTAGGGAGATAGGAGGTCAAATGTGGTTGTAGATACTTAGGACTCATGTGACCTTGGGCAAGTCATTTAACTTCTATTTGCCTCAGTTTCCTCTATTGTAAAATGGGGATCATATTAGCATCTATCTCTCTGGGTTGTTGTAAGGCTCGAATGAGATAGTATTTGTAAAGTTCTTAGCAAAATGCCTGACCCCTGGTAGGCACTCAATGATGGTGGTGGCTGTCTTCAGAGAGACAAGCATAGCAGGCTGGGGTGGAGAGAGTGGGAGGCCAGAAAGGCCTGGTAGGGCAAGCCCCAGCATCCTGGTGGAGCCAGGCACGACCCCTTGGGCATATGGCTAGGGAGAAGCTGCACGAGGCACACTCGGAACTGCAGAGAAAACGGGAATACATCGATGAGCTGCAGCCGCCAGCTGATGGCAGCGGTAAGATGCCCTCTGAGGGGGCGGGGGAGGGGAGAGGTCGGTGGTCAGTGGTGAGGCAGAGCCCTGAGCTCCTGGGTTCCTGCAGCAGCGCGGCGCATTGAGGAGCTACAGAGGAGTCTGCAGAAGAAGGAGGCCGACATGCGGGCCATGGAGGAGCGCTACCGGCGCTACATGGAGAAGGCTCGAACGGTGAGGATCCCTGACCTGGCTGGGCCTCACCCCAACCTCACTTACAATCCCAGGCCCAGAGCCGGAAGTGCCCTTAGCCCATCACCCTTATTTAATAAAGGAAGAAACCAAGGGAGGAAGTGATGTGCCCTGGCAGAGCCACAGTTCAAGTCTAAGACTCCTAATGCAATACAGAGATCTGAGCTCTGGTGGCACCACCCTGCCTCTCCCCTAAGTCTCTCTCATGGCACTGCCCTGCCTCTCCCTCAAGTCTGTCCCACCTAGCCTGGGCTCCCTGGGCATTCCCACAGTATCTTTTCTCACCCCCCCCCACCAAGGTCATCCAGACACTGGAACCCAAGCAGCGGCCGCCAGGGCCTCCTCCCCTGGAGATTCAAGCCCTGAGAACCCAACTCCAGGAGAAGGACCTAAGGATCCGACACCTTGAGGTAGTTTTCTTCCTGGACCTGGCTGACATTACCCTACTCTCTTGGGGTGGGGGTGGGGTGGTGCCTGATTGCTGCGACTGGTAATGGGCAGGATGCAAAGCTTTGACATTTCCCAACCAAACCTGTCCCTCAGACTGACTTTGAGAAGAGCCGGAGTCAGCGGGAGCAGGAAGAAAAGCTAATCATCAGTGCCTGGTACAACATGGTGAGTGGGTGCCCACTCCATCCGTTTCCTGCTGCTTCCTCTCCTCTCCCCAGAATTCCCATCTCTGCACATGACCCCTAATTTCTTCCCTTCTTTCTGCACTCCCCTTTCCCCCAGGGTATGGCCCTGCAGCAACGGGCTGCAGGGGAGGATCGACAGCCAGGCCCAGCCTATGCCCAGTCCTTCCTGGCCCAGCAGCGACTGGCCACCAACACACGCCGGGGACCCTTGGCACGTGCCCAGGCTGGCCCTCCCCGATCTGGAGACAAGCACTGACCTTTGGACCCTCATTTCTCCATTCTTCTGGGCAGCATAGGGTTAAAACTGTGGCCGTTCCCTTCTCCACTTGCACACTACAAGGGGTCGCACTTATTGCACATGCCCAACTCCAGGGCAAGGGAACTCTAGCCCTGACATCTGACCTCAGCCCTTTTCCTTAACCCAGGTTTTGTTTTTTAAGATATTTTCCAAGGGTCCCTCCCTATTTTTAACCTCTGGTTCTCAGGGCAAAGAGGAGCTGGATTTCTGTGTTCCCAGTACTGCCAACTGGGCCCCACCTTCTCTTTTTAAAAATGTGATTTGGGAGGGGGATAAATCTTCTAAGTCTGAGATGAGGAATTAAATAAAGCATTCAATCCTAAATCCATCAGACTGGATTCTTCCATGTGTCAAGTATACTTGCAGGAAGGGAAGCAGGAAGCTTACTTGGGCTCCCAGGGCAGGTTCCCATGAGCTCATTCCCCCTGAGGTGGAAGCAGCTGGGTGGGGAGGGGAGGGAGGGAGAGATGCTCCAGGGTTGGAGTTAGGGTATTGATTAGAGTCCCACGTCCTTAGGATCCTAGGACTCAGAGATGTCAAGAACTTCACTGATAAAGAAACACCCTGAGGCTGAAGTGACTTGACTTAGGTCACAAAGGTATTCAGTAGTATGACTAGAATTCAGAGCCCGGGTGCTTCCTCTGGGTCCTGAGAGGGGGAGTTTTCGGGTGTCGCCATGGGCATGGCGTGCAGGCTTGTGAGGGGTGGCTTTTACAGCTATGGCCATTACTGGCATTGTTTTCCATCCTGTATTCTAGCGGGATGATATCTTCTGGGCAGTAGGAGCTGTACAGTGTACGTGTTGGAGTGTGGGGTGACCGTGGAAATATCTTGGTCCAATAGTCCCCTCTCTCCAGTGGCTGGTCATTAATTGGGCCAGTATTTAGTAATGCTGGTCAGTCAGTGAGCAACAAGGCTCAGGCCAAGCTCTCCTCCTCTTCTCCAATTGGGCTAGGCAGCCAGGGGGGCAACGGCGCAGGATTGGGGGTTGGGCCTCGGGCTGTGGGTACCACTACCACAGAGGGAGAGGGCTCCACAGAGGCAGGAGCAGTGGGTGGGGCAGGCTCCGTGTCAGAGGGTGGGTCCAGGAGGGGACCCGTGGCTGAGTCGTCATGGCCACAGTCTGGACAAGGACAGCCAGCTGTGGTTGAAGCCTCAGACACACAGCTATTCTTCCTCCGAAGCAAGGAGAGTCGTCGGCCCAAGATTGTGGAAGGACCAGGGCCAGAGCCACCTGCCAGTAGTCGGTGCAAGAAGTCTCCTGGTACCGAGGGGCCTTCGCCAAGGTGCCCCTCCACGCCCTCCAGTCGCTGAAACTGCATGTCCTCTTTGGCCAGCCTACAAGGACCAGGGTGTGATGTCTCAGAACAGTCCATATCTGCTTTGGCTGCTTTCTCCCCATCCAGATCTTCCACCACCCAAACCCTTCCATCTTTTCCTTAATCATACTACCCCCCCCCATTTCCCCATGAAGAATCTCAGAACTGGAAGGAGCTTAGAGGTCCCAATACTCTCATCTTACATATGGGGAACTAAGCCCTAAGAGAGGGGTGGGAATTGTTCAAGATCAGAACCAGGATTTGGATGTCCCAATTCCTAGTATACACCCCCCACCCCCATCCCAGCTCACGTAATGTCAAAGGTGGAGCCTTGGAAAGAGGGCTGGTGCATCATGAAAGCAGTGGCAGCTGTGTAGGGGGCCCGGGCATCCGCAGCATCCCAGTACAAATCCTTCTCTAACAACGGCAGGTCATCATACATTTCATCCACTGCCAGCATTGACACCTGGGGTGGGGATGATAGGATATGGCTGCAGGGTCAGGGGGGTCATTCTGCAGAGGAAAAGGATTTTCTAGGAGGGATGATCAAAGCTGTCCTGGGAGAAGTGGGGGGGGGGGTTAAGGAGAACCCTGATGAAGAGGCTTTCAGATAGAAGGGATCAGTGACCCTTGGGGAGTTAATTTTGGAGAGGGGATGGGGTCCCACCTGGAAATTCCTGTCAATCAGAAAGTTGGTTTCAAAGTCATCATCGTCCTCTCCAAATGGGTTTATGAGCTGCTCGGCCACCTACAGAGTGAAGGATGGGCACTGGAAATGAGGACTCTTCTAGAGAGGGATCTATTCAATGCCCCTGGATTCTGGCGTTTTGTCCTGACACCCTCCCTCTCACTCCCACCCCCAGCCACTTCCCTGAGGCCTTGGCCCCTCCCAAGCCTCTCCCTGTATCCTCTATCTTGTAGGTTTTACCTTGAGCCAGCCAACATAGAAGAAGAATTGAAGCAAGGTAAAGACAGGAACGCACAAGTCCATGTTATGATTCTGGTATCCCTTGGTCGGGTCCAAGAACTGGCGCCCAATAAGGCAAGCCAGGAAGAAGCTGTATACTGCGATGGTCACCACCTAGAGGCAGGGTCACCACAGAGGGGGATCTCAGCTCCGTGAGAGGGATGGGGGGCAGGCGTGCCACCAAGGGAGCACCGATGACCCTCCGAAGAGTCTTCCCATTGACCTTGGTCCTCCCCTCCAACTCTATTCTGACATTCCCAATCCCTAAGAGTCTGGTCAACATCCCAATAAGTGGGAAGGGAAACTGAGTCACAGTGGGTACCTGAGTGTAGACAAGGGGCACGCTGATCCAGTCATAATGAAACAGCATCCCACACTTGGCCCGGAACTGGTCCAGTTTCTGTGATAGAGGGCATGGAGTCAGGGAGCAGCAAAGGGGATCCCCTAAGAAGCCATGTCTAGAAAAACCTAGAGTTAATGATGGTGGGGGGTGGGGCAGGGGAAAGAGTCCCTTGGGTGAACAGCAACACCTCTCTCCCAGAATGGGGTAGGGGGATGTAGTCCCTGCTGCCCCCACCTCCATAAGCAGTTTGAAAGCGCTGCTGTCTCGGATCCGACCTTCTTTTCTGGCTTGGGCAGCAAGGTTGGCGAACCAGATACATGGTACCCAATATTTGTTGTAGGATGAATTCAGGCTCTCGTATTTTTTCCGCTCCTCACGGGTCATAAACCCTGGAAGACCAGAAGGTCATCTCCAAGCCAGGCTGCTAGGCTTCCCGTCCCCCTCTTCCTCTTCTGCAAAATGGGGAGAACACCCTCCGCCCCATCCAGAGTCAATGTCCTCCCTGTTCTCCAGTCCCCTGGAGGCCCCAGTGTCCCTAGAAAGAAGCTCACCAGCCTCCACCACATGGTCCATGGTGGGGAAGCGTTTGAAGACAGCAGTGCTGACAGATCGAAGGATGAGTACGGCAGACAGGCCCGCATACCGCATTAGGGTGCGCCGGTACAGTCGGCCCCGCTCATCCCGGCCATGTACCGAGCCGGATATTGCACACATGAGGGCATCGGGCAGAGGCATACACATGTATTGGTTCCACCATCGATTCACCACCAGTGTGACATAAAACCCTGTGTAGGTGGGAAAAATGAGATTAAAGGTCCACCAGGTCAGGGTTGGAGTGGGTTATTAGGGTATGAAGTCAAGGCTACCAGGGACAGAAGATAAATATGATATGGGGGGGGGGCGGCAGGTATTTCAAAGATTCAAGGTCTATACAGAGCTGAGGTTGGACTCTTAAAGTATCTAGGAGGATTTCTTGCTTTCCTGGACCATCCCCTTGCTGTGGCCTCTCTTTAAAACTGTGATCCTCTCCCCTTGAGTCCTTTGGTCACGTGTTCCTCTCCAAACCCCACCCAAGATCGCTCTGTTCTGTAATCTCAGGTGCGTCCTTTCACTCTCCTCTGATGCACTCTATTCTTCCTTACAAATCTTTCCTCAAGTCACCTGCCCCACCACCACTCCCCTGGCTGCCTCTCCCTGCCTCATACTTCACTAAAAAAAAAAAAAATTGCTTATCCATCTGGAGCTCTCTTCTCCCAAGCTCTCCACTTCAGATCACCAGTACACACTCATGCTTCTCTCCTCCTTTGTTCCAGTCTCAAAGGAGGAGGTGGACCTTTCCTTACAGAGGACAATGCCTCTCCTTGTATCCTTAATCCTATCCACTCCCATCCATCGGAGGGAGGGAGTTTGTCTCTTCAATCAGCTCCTCTCCCTAATTTTCAATCTCTTTATCCACTGCTTGCTCTGCTGCCTAGAAACATGCCCGGCTCTCTCCAATCTTCAAAACAAAACAAAGCCCAAAAACCTTCACTCAATCCTACCATTCTTTCAGGCTAAAGTCCTATCTCCTCCCTTTCACAACCTCCACTTTCTCTCCTCTCACTCTATTAACTCTTTACAATCCACCTTACTGCTCTCTTCTACCGTTCTCTAACCAAGGATCTTGTTAATTGCCAAGTCCAATGGCTTTTTTTCAATCCTCGTTCTCCGGCAGGCTTTGACACTGATGATCAATCTCATTTTTAACACTCTCTTCTCTCTAGGTTTTCAGGACACTCCTCTCTCCCGATTCTCCTCCTACCTATCTGATCATCTTTCTCGGTCTCCTTGGATGGATCGTCAACCAGATCATGTCTTCTCACCCTAAGTGTCCAACAGGGTTCTGCCTGGGTCCTCTTTCTTCCTCTACGCTACACCTGGCGATCTCGTAGACTTGAATGGATTTAATTATCATCTTTTGTGCTGGTGATGCTCAAATCTACCTTTCCTGTCCCGCTCTCTCTGCAGACCATCAATCTCCCATCTCCAACTGTCTTTCAGACATTTTGAAATAGATATCCAATAGCATCTTAAACTCAATATGTCCAAAATAGAACTCATTTCCTTTTCCCCTGGGCCCCCCACTCTACCGCCTTCTCTACAGGGTGTCCCTAAAGTCTGGACACATAGGTAAAAATGCATATTTTAAATATTTGGAATATTAACAGACCTTAGCCCCTTGACTTCTTTTTCTGGGGTATGCTAAAGGAGGTGTACTCAATGAAAATCACAGATGCAACACACTTGATTGTACACATAAAGAGTGAATGTGCTAAAGTTGATGGCAATGTGGAGTTACTACATCGAGTTCACGTGAATCTTGCAAAGCACATCAACCTTTGCATTGCAAATGATGGAAATCATATTGAAGATGTTATTTGTTAATATTCCAATTAAATAAAATGTTGAAAATTTCATTCATTTCATTTCTTGAAAATATGCATTTTTGCCTATGTGTTCAGACTTTAGGAACACGCTGTATTACTGTTGAGAGCAACACCATCCTCCCCATCCCCCAGGCTTGAAACCTAGGTGTCATCTTTGATTCCTGTCTCTCCATCTCACCCTATCTCCCCTCCTTCTCTCCTGATACTGCCACCACTCTGGTACAAGCCCTCATCCCCTCATATGTGGACTATTGCAAAAGCTTCCTGGTGGGTCTGCCTGCCTCAGGTTTCTTCTCAAAAAAATCAAATTGACCTTCCCAAATCTGAAGTCTGACCTTTTCACCCTTCTATTCGATAAGTTCCAGTGGCTCCCTAACACCTCCAGGATCAAATACAAAATGCTTGGTTTGGCATCCAAAGCCTTTCAGAAGCTAGCCCCCTCCTACCTTTCCAGTCTTCTTATACTTTCCTGACCATCATGTATTCTTCTATCCAGTGACACTGACTTCCTGGTTGTTCCACAAACAAGACTCCAAGCATTTCTTCTTACTGTCCCCCCATGCCTGGAATGCTCTCCCTAACCTCCATGCTTCCTTTAAATCCCAACTAAAATCTCACTTTTTACAGGAAGCCTTTCCTGACCCAATCCTAGGACCTTACCTCTCAATTACTTATCTATCCTATATAGCTTGTTTGCACATATTTGTCTGTTTGCTGACTCCCCCATTAGATTGTGAGTTCTTAAACCATTTTAACTGCCACATTCAATGATCTTTTCTCTGTCCTTATCTTTCTCAACCTCTCTCTGAAATTTGAGAATATTGACCACCCTTTCCAGAAAAGGGATCTTTTTTTATGTTTCGTATGCCTTCTTAGATTAATTTTTTTTAACTAATTGAGGAAATGCTAAATTTCAATCAGAGGTTAGTGAAAATAAAAATCTAATTTTTTTTTCCCATCTAAGTTCATGGATCCCCTGAAATCTATCCTCAGGTTAAGAGTTTCCACCTTGACTTTTCATTACACTGCTCTCTCCTGGTTCTTTTCCTACCTTTTTGGCCACTTCTGAGTCTCCTTTGTTACAGGAACATTCATGGTCTCTTATGCTTGGGTATACACTACCCAAAGCTCTGTCCTGGATCCTTTGTTTGCTCTATGCTACCTTGCTGAGCTCATCAACTGCCATCTCTACAAAAATGTCTCCTAGATCTACATAATGTAACTGTCTCTCTATTAAACTCCAGTCCCAATGTTCCATCTTGAACTTGGTAATTCCATGAAAAAAAAAAAAACAACTACTTTTCAAACCCCTAAATCCTTCTTTCTTTTTCTGTTCTGAGGACACCACCATCTTTTCTGGCATGCTGGTCCCCAAACTTAGAGGCATCTTAGATTCTTCACTATCCCTCATCTCTGATATTCAATCAGTTGTCAAATCTTATTGTTTCTGCCTCCACAATATATTTCACATCCATCTCCACGTCTCTATTTATTTATATACCTGTTGTCATAATAGGAGATCTCATCATCCTTTGTCTGACTGCAGCAGCTTCCCAATTACCAATGGTATCATGCCTCCCCTCCTCTCTAATTTATCCTCTTGCCAAATGGATATCCCTAATGGGTTCCCCCCTATCACCACCACCACATACCCCAGTGGTCCCCTCTTGCCTCTGGAATAAAATACAAATTCCTCCATTTGGCATCTAAAGTCCTTCACAATCGGTTCCAGGCTAGTTTTCCAGGTGTATTTCACTTTGCTTTCCTTCAAGCACTTTGCAGTCTAGTTAAACTGACCTATTTGTTGGGTTTTTTGTTGTTGTTTCAGACAAGATACTCCATTTCCATCTCTGAGACTTTCTGCTTGTTGTCTGCCATGCCTAGAATGCTCTCCCTGCTCGCCTTCAGCCTCTCAGAATCCCCAGCCCTCTTTATAGCTCAGCTCAGCCTAAGTGAATTCTTGATGCCTCCAGATGCTAGTGCTCTCCTCCTCACCCCCCACCATTATTTTTGTATCTACTTCATATGTTTTTTTTTCCTATTTATTTTGACGTATACATATTCCTCTCTTCCTCCAATAGAATGTAAGTTCCTTGAAGGCAGGGGTTGTTTCATTTTGGTATCTGTGCCTGGCACAGAGATAAATTCTTGTTGACTGAATGAATCTTGGGTCTGAGTTCTGAAAGGGGTTAGTTTGGGGGTTAGAGGGAAGTTCCTTGTGTCCCTAGTAGTGGCTGAGGGCTGTGAAAGGTCTAGGCTAAGGCGGGGTTCGACATAAATGAGCAGGATGAGAATGAGAGCTCCAGACTATAGAATATGAAGGTTATAAGAGAAGCCATGCCCTCTAATGGGACAGGTTGGGGGTGGGGTGGGGGGAGGTCTAGGGATTGGCTGGGTAGTAAGGGTTCTTTGAGTTCCAGTGATAGAGGGTGCCTGGGCTGAGGTGTAAAGAAAGCTGACGATTGGTCCTGAGATTGCGATTGAGATTAGAGGTAGTGAGTTCATACCTAGCACAAAAGAGACAGGGATGAGGTTGGCGTACTGGTCGCAGTACAAGACTAGTTTCTCGAAGTATGGCCTCTGATTGTCAGTCAGGATAAAGCTGGGTGGGACGGAGCAGGGAAAGTTAGAGGCAGATCTATTCCTGACCACCACCTTCCCTCTCAAGTGACCCTCTCTTGTAACCCGAGGCCCTCATCTCTCGGAGAGTTTCCATCTCCACTCCTTTCCCCCACCCTACTCCTACCCCCTACCCCACCCCTTCCAAGGCCGGGTCTCACCGGTAGATGGCGCTCAGTGCCAGGTACCCCCCGAGGAAGACCAGCACCTCTCGATAGAGTAGTTTGTAAATGCTTCCCCGCCAAAGCAGCAACAGCTTGGAGAACCCCCCGAAGCGAGCATTTGCTACGCGGGCTGTGTATGTCACTGTCATTCCGGGGGTCGGGCTGGGGCTGAGGGCCAAGAGAAGGGGCGGATGAGGGCCATTCTGCTGAAAAGGTCACTCGGGTCCCTGGACTCCTCCCTGCCTTGAGTTTCTCCTCCCTAGCACTCCCCGCCACGGTCAGGATTGCCTTCCCTGCTCTTCCTGCACCCCCCGGGTCGTTCCTAAGGGGTGTCCTGAAACCCACCTGAGCCAAGAAGGAGCAAGACAGTGCCCACCCGGCCCCGGGGCCAAGGTCTCCGTATCTCGTCCTCATTCCCTGCTCCCAGGTTTCCAACTCACAGTGAAACTGGCCTCCTGGGTGTTCCTCAAACTAGACATTCCACCTCTGGATTTCGGGCATTTTCTGCTGTCCCCCATGCTTGGAACTCTCTCCCTCACCTCCTCCTTCTCCTAATTTCCCTGTTTTTCTTCAGGTCTTAGCTAAAATCCTTCCTTCTGCAAGATGGAAGGCTCTCCTAGCCGCCCCGACCACCCTCCCCCACCCAATCTAGTGACTTCCTTCAGCGGATTTTCTCCAGTTTATCTTTTATATATCGTATTTGCACACAGCTACTTGAATACCATCTCCTTCCATTTGACTGTAAGCCATTTGAGAACAGGAGTTCTCACCCAGCTTTTCTTTGTATCCGAACGCTTAACCCAATGCCTGGCTTAATAACAGGTGCTTATTGAGTTACTAACTAGGGTCCCATCCCCAGAACTTGGACTTTCTATGCCCAGCCCCTGGCAAAAACTTCCTAGGTTACTGGGACCTATTTTCTTTTTCCATTCTTCCCACCGTCTAGGCTTTCCTGCCTTACCCCTCATTCTTCACTCCCAGGTATCCCGCCCCTTCGGTTCCCAAGCCCTATCACTCCTCCTGGGCTCCTGTTTTCAGGATATCTAGGTCCCGGTTCGGCGACCCCACCTTCTCAGTCATTCACCGATTGTCAGGAGTCGCTGAAAGGTAGTGCAGCCAGAAGAAAGTCCGGGGCAACAGAACTAGGTTTCAGAACCGACCTGCCCCAAATTCGCCTATGGAGCCAACGCGATGCCCGGGAGAGTCCGGAATTTGGTGTAGGAGGACCTGAGTTGTAATTCTGATTCTGCCACTTTTTTAACCTGCATGACATTGAGCAAATCATTTATCCTCCGTGCGACTCAGTTTTCTCTTCCTTAAAGCAAGAGGACTGGACTAGATCACTTCAAAATCCCCTTCAGTTCTCAATCAATGATCCCAGGTCGCCCTGACCCTCAATGACCGCGAGACACCCGGGTCTTATCAGCAAGAAGAGATCGCTAGTTAATATCCAAAAACTCTAGTCCGTAATTGACTAGAATGAAGCCTAACCTATAGCATACTATTCTCAAGTGAAGCGTCCAGGGATCCCCAGTTCCCATCGTCCCCCTTCCCTCCTGTTCTGAAGCCCCCGCGTCTGCACCCCAGCTCACCAGTGTTAGGAACAAGAGCAGCAGAGACCTGGGCTAGGAGACAGAAGAGCAGGAGGGACAGGGGCTGTGCCCCAGGCTGGGCGCTGGGGAGTGTGAGGGGGGCTCCTCCCTGTACCACCGGCCCCGCCCTTCCCCGCCCCTTGGCTACTGGGGGAGGGGAAGGGCACACACACACACACACACATTCTCATCCACCCATCAAGGATACTACCTTCCTCCCCTTTTCTCTCCCTCCCCCCACCCCCCAACCCTGCTGTTCCAGGGCTCGGACCCTCGGTAACCCCTTCCATCTGTCCCTCCTGGTTGTGACGTCACTAGAAATCTTTACTTTTGGCATTCCTTTGCAGACGCCTCCTAGTCTTCGTCCCCCCTTCCCCCCCGACCAGCCCTCACCCTAGTCCATCCTCGGCGCCTAGTTTGCAACTAAGTTCTAAGGGGTGGTGCGGGAGGCAATTCCTGGGCAGACCCCGACTTGTGTCCCAGCTGCTGCAGGAGCCCTGGAAATAATTAGCTCCGTCCCCTCTTGCTCCCCTCTCTCCTTCTTGGATCAGGTCACCCAAGGAGAGGAAGGGGCTGAAGCTGGGCTCGCAGTTACCCGCCGCGTTCCAGTGCCCACCCACATGCTGACACAGAAATTCACATAATGCCGTAGGTAACTGCGCTCGCGTGCGTACACACACACCCACAATTTTACAGTCACACACAAAAAACAGACACTGCGTCGAGCTCCCACCCTGGAGCCGGGGCAGTTTGTTCATGTCCTGAGTGAAACGGAGCTATGCTTTACCATTAGTCTCTCCTCCCCACTAATCTAGTTCTTAATCAGCCCCCCCCCCCCCACGATCCCTTGGTTTTTCCATCAATAACCATGGGTGGGAAACAATTGTTTCCAGGTACTCTGGGCGAGAGGTGGCAGGAATTTCAGGATAGTCTATGTACTAAGGCACACAGTGAACAAACAAGACGTACTGGATAGCCAGCTTCGAAGCCTTGAAGACTCAGGTTCAAGTCCCATCCGTGTCTGAGCCGCACTAGTTGTAGGACCTTAGGCAAGTCACAACCTCACAGCTCGAGGCAAAACAGAATTTAAGTTACAGATAAGGTACCGACCCACATTAGGAGAGATGGTTTTCTCACCGGGAAGCTCCTCGTACCGATGAAACCTCAAGACCCATCCCTGTCCTTATCCTAACAATGAGATCACAGAAGGGCAGCCTAGCTGGCAGGATGGCATCATGCACATCTCCTCCCTCAGGTGAGCCGAGCTAGGGTTCATCTTTGGGCCAGGGGGGACGAGACGTCCTGTTCTGGAGTCAGGGTGTGCTGTCCTATCTTGGAATTACTAGGGTGTGCGTGTGTGAGGGGGAAGGCACCGCCCATGACATGTGGTGGGGGGCAATTGAGAAACCAGAATGAGCCACCTAGTGCTCCTTATAAAGTGGCTTGTGCACCCGCAAGGAGCAGACTGCTCCATAAACGCTTCATACTCCCACTATCCAGCTGCTGCAGAGTTCTTGGGGTGGAGCACTACTGGGTGGGGGTGTGTGGCTTAGATGCTCCACCAGCTGCACTTCGGGGCATAAAGGAGGGAGGAGCCCTTTAAGAAAGACCCTTCCCCCTTCTCCCCACCTGGGCTGACCAACTAGCCGAGCATCGGTCTCCCCTGCTGCCGCAGACAGAGTGTTCCAGACAGTAGCACAGATCCCCTCTTTTGCCTCCCCACCCCCTATTCAAAACTGTCAAAACTGCTAGGTTGTCCGAGGTCTATCACAAGGTCTTGTGTCCACTGTCAAAAACCTTCTCTTGGCCTGTTTCTGTTAAATGAAGATAAAAGGCTTGCCAAAGAATCACACACAATGTACATAACTTTATAAGGTACTATACCCTGGTTAGACTCTACATCCTCTTCCACCTATACCACTCATCACTGGGGCCCAGTAGGCTAATGAAAACGCCACAGCAAAGGTGCACCAGCTGACATGTTTCTTCCACTAGGGATTCCTGGACTTCTGGGTTCTGGGTGTTTTACCCTCCCAGCCCCCCACCCCAGGTGGGAATTCTGCAGGTAGTCTGATGGCACAAGCCCAGGCTGTTTGGGGTCCTTCTCCCATTGATTCCTCTGCCTAGCCTTATTTCCGGACTTCCTAAGGTTGAGCCTCCTAGAGGCTGCTCTCCTTCTTTGAGGGGTAGGACCCTGCAAGGACTAGACTGGTCTTCGGTCATAGAGGACTCTTTCCTTTTCTCTGAGATTGGGACATCAAACCTGTCTCCAGCAGTGTTCTGCCCTGGAGCATTGGCTGCTCAGCTCAGGTGTAGACAAATAGCTGGGTAGGTACATCTCCAGACTTGGGTTTCAAGGTGGAGGGGGGTGAAGGGCATACCACAGCTGCTAATCCCCTGGCTGAGACCAGGGCCCAATCTCCCCTTCCAAGAAAGGTGGGGCCAGCCCTCACCTCAGGCGGCTGTTAATTCCCTAACCAAACAGCTGGCACTGCCTGGCCCCCAGCAGGGCCAGCTAATCCTGCTCCTGTGTCCTGTGGTGCTCAGCTATCCCTGTACTTATAGCATAGGGAAATGGCCACCCCATTCCCATGCCCCCTGACCCTTTTCATGTTCAGGCTGGAAGGAGGGAGAGGAAGAGGGAGAGAGGGAGGGGGAGGGAGAGGGAGAGAGAGAGAATGAGAACGTATGGGGTGAGGCTTGGGGGGGGGCATCAAAAACTAGTTGGTTCCTAGCCAAAGGTGCTGAAGGAAAGGGGAGGGGTTCCCTGTTCTTCTGATTTTCGATTCCCAGGGACAAGGCAGGTCCTATGCCAGGGAGGGGCTGGGAACACTGTAGCTGCCCTGCCCAGCTAAGGGGCTGAGGCCCAGTTTTTCCCACTGTCACCTGTCTGTCCCTTTCCATTCCCACAGTTACCACCCCTTTTTTCTTCTCATCTTGAACTTCTTCAGCAACCAACAGTTTCTCCCCATCTCTATTGCTGAGCCCACCTGTCCTCCACAGGCCTTCCAGCACTGTCACTTTTAAAAGAGGGGTCTTAGGATTCACAACGTGCTTTCTTCACAAGAACCTTTCTCGGGTATTGTTGGGAGAGGGAGCATAGTGGGTTGATGGCTAAGAGTGGCTGGCTTGGGTTCAAATTCTGCCATTCAGCCTCTCAGACTGTAAGATTTGTGTAATGTCACAGGGGTGCCAGGAATCAGATGATGTCTGTAAAGTGCCCAGTTTACAAATGAGGAAACATAAGCTTAAGGTGACTGCTCCCCATTCACACAGCCAGCAGATAGATTTGGGCCTGCTCCTCCACTTCATTCTCCACAGTGAGACAGCCTCCAGTAATGTATCCATTTACCCGTTCTTCTGTCTTTCCCACCTCCTCCCATCCCAACCAAGCAGCCCAGCCATGGTTATTAGAGATCATATTTATTGGGGATGAGGGAGAGAAGTTATTGGACTGGAGGGGGGGCAAGGAGGGAACATGGTCACCCAGAGTCAGTGACTGGGTGCCAGGTAGCAGGGTCATGAGGGGACAGATAGCAGCCTGGAACCCCTGACACAGAGGCAGGCTGCAGGGCACAGCCTTACTGAATTTGTATTTCTCCCACTCCCACCCCCCCACCTGGCCCTACTCAGCTCAGCTCCCTGCCCCTTGGGAGAAAGAAATAAATACCTTCCTTTCCTTGCCCCCACCCTCCTTTCCTCCCCCAAACCAGCAACTTTCCCTATGGGGCATCAGGAACATCTGTGCAAACTGCCCTAGGGGCAGAGGAGAGTTCCAGGGAAATGCATGGCAGGAGGAGCCAGGGCCAAGGGTGGGCAAGCGGTCTTTCTGGGCTATTGAGCGCTGGGTGGTTTGTAGGGCTCCAACAGGAGGCTGGAGAAGGTGTTGACCTTGTCAGCCCCTCGAACTTCATGGGGCAGCAGCGGCAGCTTCACAATGTGGAAGTCTTCGTAGAGGTCCTCCATCTGAGGGGGCCACATGGCGAGGTCAGAGCTCAACCCTGGGGAGGTCAGGGGTCAGCCCCCGGGTAAGTGAGGGTGGCGAAGGGCAGGGGGAGGGGGGTCCCAGGTCAGTGACTGGGATCGGAGTGGGAGGGGCATTTGGGCAGACCCACCTGGTCGAGGTATTTGGACTGTATCTTGTGCCGGGCCTCGCACATCTTGCAGGGCTTCTCAGGCTCGGGGAACACCAGCTGGTTGACGATTATGTTGTGGGTGTCTATTTTGCACTTGGCCAGCTCCTGGATTAGCCTTTCAGTCTCATACAGGGACAGGAACTCAGCAATGCAGACACAAATGAAGGTTGTCTGTTCCTGGGGTTGGGGTGGGGAGGAGAAAAACAAACAAAATCTGTTATTTCCACAATAGGGACCCCTGAACATTTTTTTTTTTAATAATAAATTTCTTTATTTATTTTTAGTTTACCACGCACGGTTCTACATAGTTTTGAGTTCCAGTTTTTCTCCCCTCCCTCCCCCCTCCCTCCCCAAGACGGCATGAAGTCTCATATAACTGTCATGTATAACTTCACATTGAATTAATTTATGCACTAGTAAAGTCGTGGAGAAGAATTTTGACCAATGGAATGAATCATGAGAAAGAAGAAACAGAACCAAAAAAAAAAAAAACAAAAAAAAAAACCCCAAAAACAAAAACAAAAGAGAAGCAGAAAAGGCGAGCATGTAGTGTGCCTCAGTTTGTATTCAAACTTCGCAGTTCTTTGTCTCGATGAAGATAGCATTCTCCATCGTGAGTCCCCTGGAGTTGTCCTTGCCCCTTAGGTTGCTGAGAAAAGCACAGTTTGTACCCCTGAACATTTTTGTGGTTTTTTTTCTAGGATCCAAATTTTACACAACACAGACAGACATACACATATATCTTCCCCCCAATTATGTGTAAAAACAAATTTAAACATTTGATTTTTGAAATTTTGAGTTGCAAATTCTCCCACCTTTCCTCCCCTCCCCCCTCCTCAGGGATTCCTGAACTTAAAGACTTTTCAAACTTCCCAAGACCTAGCCCAGTATTCTGCACACAGTAAATGCTTAGATGAGGAAAGGGACAGGGACTTCGGCTGGGACTTCATGGCTATATGGAAATCCTTCTGCCAATGCAGGCTGGCCCTTAAGTTCAGGAGTGAAGAATAAAGATTAATATGCGATTAGAGATGGATAGGCCCATGGAGAGCATCTAGTCAGATAACCATAGATTCAGGGCCGGACATATTGGCATCACCTACTCCAAGCCTCTCACTGAACAGATGGGGACAAAGAAGTGACTGGCCCTCGACCACACAGTGGTTGGGAAGAGCCAGGACTAGACCACAGCCTCCAAACTCAATCCAGTGCCTCTTTAATAACAGGCTGCCTAGTCAGCCCCGAAGGCCTTCCTTTTTCATCTCAATCTTTATCTTCCTTCAGGACCAACTCAGGGGCTGCTTCTTCCATGAGGCTTTCACTAAGCCAATAATTGAAAGAATTTCTCCCTCCTCAAATTTTTCTAGAAGACTTTGGACCCACTGTGTTTATGCACACGTCGAGTCCCCTTCATTATTAGACTGTACACAGTTTGAGGGCAGGGGCAGTGTCATTTCTCAACTTTGTCTAGCACCTAGCACAGTAAATGCTTAATAAGCCATTTGCTGAACTGAACAGATCACAGGCGGAGACAAGAGACCCAGCCCTTCGGGGGGCTTAGAGACCAGCTGGGAAAACATGTTCATTTTAGAGATGAGGAAGTGGAGGGCCAGGGACCTGGTCAAGGTCACCCAGGTACTAAGGAGAAGAAGCAGGGCTGGAATCTGGGTCCTTGGACTCCAGAACCCAGGATCTTTCCTTTGGATCCTGCTGCCTCCCTTGATCAGATCTAAGTCAGAAGCATTTCATAGCGACTGCCAAGTACTGCTAAAGGTATCTCAGTGCTTCTCTGGGGTTCAGGCCTCCGCCTTCCTTACCGGATCCTTGAACTGCTCACTGACTGACCGGATGACAGGCAGGGTTTCCTCAAGCTTGGAGGCCAGCTGGTCAGCATTCATGTCACCCAGGCCCAGCATGTTGCACATCTAGGGCAACATGGGGGGAAGAGAGGTCACTGCCACCCAGCCACCTCTCCAGGCCCACTACTGGCCTTCCACCCGCCTCTCCCCACACCAACCCTGCACCAGTCCTGAAGCTAGCCATCCATTCCACCCCCACCCCAGCCACCCCCCCCTCCACCCAAGATGAGTCCCCTTCCTGCCTGTGAGATGAAGGGGCTGATTTGGTTCTTGATCTGCATGAGGCGGCCCAGGCCCCGTTCAACAATGGTCGGGAAATTGAGCAACCGAAGCGTGTGACCAGTGGGGGCCGTGTCAAACACAACGACTGAGAAGTTCATCCCTTTCACCAGCCTGGTGGAGAGGAGCCAGGGAGAGCCAGGTAAGGCAGAGCCAGCCAGTGCTGTGCTGGTCCCCATCAGGTTGGCCCCAAAGCTTACCTCATGACCTCAGCATAGCTCATGGCCTCGTCAATGCCAGGGAAGGCGCTCATGGCCTCCTGCATCATTTTCTTGCCCATGCTCAACATATTGTCCTCCTCAAAGAACTCATCAGGAAGCTCTGCCACGCCCAGGCTGGGGTCAATCTCCTGCAGAAGACACAGGGAAGAATAAAAAAAAGCTTTTGTTTAGTTAGCATTTGACACACATTATCGCACTGGGTTCTCGCTGGGGCAACAGCACTAGCACAGAGTCTGGAGTCAAAGGGCTGGCCTTCCAATTCTGGCTCCACCTGCCCCTGCTGCTGTGGACGTCACCTCATGGGACAAGTCACTGCTATGGCCCTGTTGGTCCTCCTCTGAAGACTAAATAACCACTGAGGTCCCAACCAGTTTTAGAGCTAGGATCCTGTCAAGAACCCTCTGAGGAAGATACTACTATCCCATTTTAGAGGCGCAGACAGTGAGACTCAAAGAGGAAGTGACTGGCCTCAGGTCACCCAGATAGAGCATGTCCCCTGCCTCCCAAGCCAACAGGTCCTCTTCTGTATGGTAAAGCCTGCCCAGGCCCAGGATAGAGGAGCCAGGGACACGGGAAAACCACTCCAGGGCAGGAAGCCAGGGAACTGGACATGGCCCTCTACTCCCTATCTTAGCTAGGAGAAGATAAGGCACTAAGGTTGAAATAGGCCTTTTGAAAAAGAGAAGGGAAGGGCTGGGGCAGGAGTGTCAAACATGGCATGTGGCCCACAACATTCCCAGGTGTGGCCTGAACCAGAACGAAAAGTAATTTAGAAATATTTAACAAAATAAAAAATACAATAAAACGCAGACAATATTATATTTTAAAACTAAGTTAACATGCAGCCCACAGGGATCCTTATGTACAGATCAGTGGCTGCTTTTCTATTTGAATTAGACACCAGTGAGGCAGCATGGAGCTGGCTCAAAGTCCACACTATATGGCCCAAACTTGGCTTTTCCAGTGACAGGAAGGAGTTGGGGACTGAAGCCTCTTCATACAAGAAAGGGCTCCTGAGGGTCTGAAGTAGATGCTTAAAGTGCAGGTGAGGGTAGAAATAGATATGACAGAGGGAGTCTATGACCCAGACATCAGTCTGTGGAATCAGAACTATCAGGTGGGCAGGGCAGATATCAGCCTAGGGAGGTGGGCTATCAGGTGGGGGTAGGGTGGGGTGGGGAGCTGGGAATGGGTGTAGTAGAAATGGAGCCTGGACATCCAGATGGGGGAGGGGCAGAAGCACAGATATTGGGATAAAGGAGGGGGCTGGATTAAATTATCTCTCTGGTCCCTTCCAACTCAGAAAGTTTAAATATTCTGGCTTATCATTTACCACTTGTGCGACCTTAAACAAGTCACTAAACATTTCAATTCCTCAATATGAAAAACGGAGCTAACAATCCCTGCTCTGCGTCCATCCCTGGATAGGAACACTGGATCTAGAGCTGGCTACCTGCCCTGGAGCTCTGGCTCTGTTATTTGAGCATGATCTTAGTCATCATAAATCATTCTAACCTCAGTTTCCCTATCTGCAAAATGAAAGTGTTTGATTCGGAAGTCCCTTCCAGGTCAAAAACCGTCAATTCTGTCCCATGGAAGCCATGGGACAGGTCTCTCTTCCTGATCTGCAGTCTCCTGGTGCTGGCATCATGAAACAAGACGGCTAGACAGAGAAGCCACCTTCCTGCCTCAGGAAGCCTAGAGTCCAGTCCAAAGCAGGTGAGGAGAGAGGAAGGGCTGATCTGGGCCCCTGGGCCTCACCTCCCAAGAGCTTCAACATGGGCAGTGAGCTCATTCAGTACTAGGAGCCCTGGGAGAGAGGCTCGGCAGGGCATAGGGGAGATGAAGACACCAAAGCCCAAGAAAAGAAGTGTCCTAGGGTCCTAAGCAGAGGAAGCCAACAGGTCTGGCCTCCAGATTCCCAGACCAAAGGGGAATCTATGCAGGGTGGGGGCACTACAGTCTTTTAAGCAGGGAATAGATGTGATCAGGACTTGTTTGGGGAAGGTCAATCTGGCAGTTTTGTGCTCAATAGGCTAGGGAAGGGAGAAACCAGTCAGGATGCTACTGCAGTAGCACAGGAAGGATACTGAGGGCCTTTAGGGATGAGGGCCTCAGGTAAGGTGCTGGCTACATAAGGAAAGGTCATTTCAGGACAAAGAATCAACAGTGGAAGGTGATATTGGAGAATCAGAGAATACAGGGAGGATTCTGATCTGGCAGTAGGAGAGCTGATTTATTTTGGGAGACAGCGGTCAGCTTGGTTTTAGAACACCTGAGTTCCTATTCTTTTGCCCCCACGGGGCTCTGCTCTCCCCTTTCCTCCCCCCTCGCAAGTCAGCACCAGGACAAGCCGCATTTTCTCATTTAAGTCACAGAATGTCAGGGCTGTGAGTGCTCAGAAAACATCTAGTCAAGTCCTCTGTCTTCATTATAGGGACCTGAGGGAGGAAGGGTCACACAGACACTCCATGGCACAGAGGGGAATCAGACACCAAAAGCCTTTCACAGCAACCCCAAGGACTCTCCAGCACTCACCATAGCAAAGAGGTTGTCATAGCCCTTCACTTTGGTGGGGACTTTGGAGAACTTCTGGTCAAAGGCATCAGAGATGTTGTGGGCTGGGTCCGTGGAGATGATGAGGACGCTTTCTCTCCCTTTGGACAGCTGTACTGCTAGGCTGCAGCTGGGCAGAGTGAGAGCCAGGGGTGCCAGCTGGAGCGGGCAGGAGGAGCAGAGCTCCACCCCTCTCCCAGCCCTGGTCCCAAACAGGCTAGAGAAGAGGCTCCAGAGGGAAAGTCAAAGATTTGGAGAGTACTTGGAGGCCTACAAGTGCCAAGGTATGTAGGAGGGGAGATATGTGGAACCCAGAGGAAAGGAAAAACAGATCCTACCTCAAGGTATCTATTTGAGCCCAAAAAAGGGCGTGTGGCTCTGGGAAGCATGTGGGACTCAGAGCAAAAGAGCCAGGGAATAGAATACACGGAACTCAAGGAAAGGATGTACGGCACCCAGAGGGCAGGAGTACAGATCCTCCAGAGAGGAGAAAGTGTGACTCCAGGAGAAAGAATATGAGATCTGGAGAAAGTGCATAAGGGAGGGATGGGAAAGAGGCTATTTTTCTCATGCATATATACACATGTATGATTCCTGGAAATGAAGCATGGCCCTGGAAAAAAAAAGCATGTGGGACCAAAAGCAAAAGAGTTATGCTTAGGAAAGGTTATGCGGGCCTCGGGGAAGGAAGGTGAGACACCCAGAGGGAGAAGATGTGTGGGGCTTGGGAGGACCCAGTGAGAGGAAGTACAGAACCCCAAGGCAGGGAATGCTGGTCTCCAGGAGAGAGTGCTCAGGACCCTGAGGGAGAGCAAGTTGGGCCCTAGCAGAGAGTTCAGAGGACCCTGAGAGGGAGGGTACTGAGGACCTGAAGAGAGCATGCTGGGTCCCAGAAGAGGGTGCCCAGGACCCCGAGGGGGAGGGCTTGCTGGTACATAGGTGACGGTGCTGAGGTCCTGAGGAGGACAGCATGCTGGGTCCCAGAAGAGGGTGCACAGGACCCCGAGGAGGGCTTGCTGGTATACAGGTGAGGTTGCTGAGGACCTGAAGGGGACAGCATGCTGGGTCCCAGGAGAGGGTGCCCAGGACCCCGAGGGGGAGAGCGTGCTGGTCCCCGGGAGAGGAACTGTGGCCTCTGGAGTGAGGATGCTTGGGACGCAGAGCGAAGTTCCACTCTGGGGCTGTCAGTCGGGGAACGGGGAACGCAGGAGCCTCGGGCTGCGCCATAACTCGGGAGGGAAGCTGGACTCGGGCCAGAGGCCAGCTGGGTGCTCCACTCCAGCTCCCCGCCCCCTTTCTTCTTTTTCCCGGGAACTAGTCCTAGCACTCTGCGAGGCCCCCCACCCCCGGGGGGAGGGAGTGGTACGACCCATTCATTCGTGACCTCCCTCCTCCCACCACGGGTTAGTATGAAGTCTACCCTTTCCCACCACCTGCCGCTTCCCCTGTCCCCCGATCGCGGTGGTACAGCCCACCGGTCCCCATCCCCGTGGTCCCATCCCCTACCGCAACGGTACTTCCCACCCGCCCCCACCTGCAAGTGGTCTTGCCCACGCCGCCCTTGCCCCCGACGAAGATCCACTTGAGGCTGCGCTGCTCGATAATGTTGCTGAGTGTAGGCTCCAAGGGCTCCACATCGGGCGCATCCTCGAACTCCTCTGACTCCAGCCCCCACCCGGCCACCCCAGCCGCCATCTTGGAACCGGCTCACGTGACCCGACGGCTGCACAAACTACGGGCGTCCTCTTCGGAGTGGGGGGATTATTGATGGAGCGTTGTTGTTGCGATGTCGCCTTCCGGAAAGAAAGGATGATAATGCCCGAGGGATGGATTTAGTAAATTGTCAAAATGCAAAACTAGATTTAAGATTACGTGCCCTCCCCTTGTGCGTGGAAGGGTCTTCGGTCGGGTCGTCTCCTCCCCCTGGCTTTTCCCGACAATGGTACTAGCCATCACGGCCCTCCTTGGCGGATTGGAGCCTATGTCCAGAGTCTCCCTTTTGATTGGCTGGGACCACCGAACGTTCCTCCTCCAACTGCCAACAGCCTACTTTAGAAGCCAACCTCGCCTTAGCAACCAGAAAACTCATCCACGCCGCTACCGGTGGGGGCGGGCCGCTGGCTTCCTTCTCCTCAGCCTATAGGCTAAGTCCATCAGGAGAAGGCATCTTGGCTCACCTCTCCCTCTCCTGATTGGCTACTCTCCTTGAGGACTCTGTTCTATTGAAAAGTACACGTTCCAGGAGCAAAGGTCATTGCTGAACCTTAACTCTGCGCGTTGGTGAAAACAGATTTCTTTTTTGTGTTACTTTCGGGGAACAGCATGGCAGACATAGAGACCTTTGGGTCCAATCCCCACATGGACATATTGGAGAAAGAGGTGAAGAGAGACTTGTCTAAGCTCACGCGGGTAGTTAGTAGTGGAGCACGAGACTGGAACCCAGGCCCTCCACCTCCAAGCGCTGGTGTCTCCCTCCTCCAGCTCCACCCTTCTCAGAAGGCGACTCCCCTGTGAGGAACCTAGGGCAAGTACTCGACTTATTTTACAGAGGAGGAAAACTGATTTTCCAAAGATCATGCGGCAACTAAATGGTAAAGCCTGGACTCCCTGAAAGAGCCACCTCCCCAGGGCGACCACGCCAGCGCCCGACCTGTTCAGGGAATAATTACCTCCACCACGTGCCACCCAGACCATCCTCTGTGCGGATGCTAAATTCATAGTCCCAAGAGCCCATCGATCCTGCTCAGAAAGCTTCAGTAGCTCCCTATTATTCCCAATTACTCAGTCGAGAAGCACCTACTGTGTGCCAAGACTGGGCACTGGGAATGCAAAGACAGATGTTAAGTAGTCGTTGCCTCCAAGATCCTTGCATTTTATTAGGGAAGGTAATTTGTGTGTCTGTGTGTATTAAATAAGTAGTGTTAAATATGTGTGTATATAGATTAAAATATACATGTATATATCTATATGGGGGTGTGTGTGTGTATATGTACATGTATGTCTTTTCCTCTAAAAGCTCAGGTCATAGGACACATTCCTGAGAATATGTACAATATATAAAGAACGTGTGTGTGTGTGTGTGTACACACACACACACACACATATACATATATTTTTATTTGTTGCTCAGTCTTTTCAACCACGTCTGCCTCTTCATGACCCAATTTGGAGTTTTCTTGGCAAAGATACTGGAGTGGTTTACCATTTCCTTCTCCAGTTAATTTTGTAGATGAGGAAACTGAGGCAAACGGGATTAAGTAACTTGCCCAGGGTCATACAACTAGTAAGTGTCTGAGGCTTGATTTACATTAAGGTCTTCCTGACTCCAGGCCTAGCACTCTAACTACTTTGCCAACTAGCTGCCCCCAACAAAACACCCCCCCCCATGTGTATATATGTGAATGTACTCAGACATATACACGTACACACACGTACATATATATACATATGTGTATACACACACACATATATAATTTCTAAGAGGCTATTACAATAGCCCAGGAGGAAGGGAATTAGGGACCAGACTAGGGTAGTGGCCCTTTGAGTAGAGAGAATGGATGATGCCAGCAAGATTTAGCAGCTGATTAGATATGAGAAGCTTCATACTTTACTCAGAAAATGATGAGAACTCTTTCTTCTCCCCTTATTTCACAACTCCTTGACATCATCCCTCATTCACTCCTTTTCCCTAGTCGGTGACAGTGAGGTGGCCCTTCTTGCTGCAGCAACAATCCCACTAGCAGCTGCCGTAGGGGTGTAAGACCCAACAAGACCAGCAACAAGAGCTTCCAGCACAGGTTCTTTGATCTGCTTTTCTAAGGAAAGCAACTTTAAGGGGTTAACAATCTCACTTTAATCAAACATAAATATACCTATATCATTCACTTAGTTCAGGGGGAAAAGATTAGCCCTCTGTACTTCAAGGCAAATACAGAAATTACAGACATCAACAGACAGACTTCGTCTGATTCAAATCACAATTCATAGTTACCAGAGGATCACCAACATCTATCTGGGCTACAAAGCTGGGGGCAGTTACGCCTTGCCCAGATTTTCTTTTTCTTTTTTTTTTCCTTTGCTGATGTTCTCTTTTATTTTATTTATTTAATATATTTAGTTTTCAGCATTGATTTTCACAAGAGTTTGAATTACAAATTTTCTACCCTCCCCCCAACTCCAAGATGGCCTATATTCTGGTTGCCCTGTTCCCCAGTCAGCTGTCCCTTCTGTCACCCCACTCACCTCCCATCCCCTTTTCCCTTCCTTTCTTGTAGGGCAAGATAAATTTCTATGTCCCATTGCCTGTGTATCTTATTTTCTAGTTGCATGCAAAAACTTTTTTTTTTGTTTTTGAACATCTGTTTTTAAAACTTTGAGTTCCAAATTCCCTTCCCTCTTCCCTTCCCACCCACCCTCCCCAAGAAGCCAAGCAATTCAACATAGGCCACACGCGTATCATCATGTAAAACCCTTCCACAATACTCATGTTGTGAAAGACTAACTATATTTTGCTCCTTCCTAACCTATCCCCCTTTATTGAATTTTCTCCCTTGACCCTGTCCCTTTTTGAAAGTGTTTGTTTTTGATTTCCTCCTCCCCCATCTGCCCTCGCTTCTATCATCCCCCCTTTTTTACCTTCTTCCTCCTTCTTTCCTGTGGGGTAAGATACCCAATTGAGTGTGTATGGTATTCCCTCCTCAGGTCAAATCTGATGAGAGCAAGATTCACTCATTCCCCCTCACCTGCCTTCTTTCTCTTCCTCCAGAACTGCTTTTTCTTGCCACTTTTATGCGAGATAATTTACCCCATTCTATCTCACCCTTTCTCCCTCTCTCAATATATTCCTCTCTCATCCCTTAATTTGATTTTATTTATTTTAGATATCATCCCTTCATCTTCAACTCACCCTGTGCCCTCTCTCTCTCTCTCTCTCTATATATATATATATATATACACACACATACATATATACATACACACACACATATATACATACACACACACATATATACATACACACACACACATACATACGCATATTCCCTTCAGCTACCCTAATACTAAGGTCTCATGAATCATATACATCATCTTTCCATGTAGGAATGTAAACAAAACAGTTCAACTTTAGTAAGTCCCTTGCGATTTCTTTTTCTTGTTCTTTTTCTTGGTTACCTTTTCATGTTTCTCTTCATTCTTGTGTTTGAAAGTCAGATTTTCTATTCAGCTCTGGTCTTTTCACTGAGAAAGCTTGAAAGTTCTCTATTTTATTGAAAGTCTATATTTTGCCTTGGATCATGATACTCAGTTTTGCTGGGTAGGTGATTCTTGGTTTTAATCCTAGCTCCACTGACCTCTGGAATATCATATTCCAAGCCCTTTGATCTCTTAATGTAGAAGCTGCTAGATCTTGGGTTATTCTGATTGTGTTTCCACAATACTCAAATACAATACTCAAATTGTTTCTTTCTGGCTGCTTGCAGTATTTTCTCCTTGATCTGGGAGCTCTGGATTTTGGCGACAATATTCCTAGGAGATTTCTTTTTGGGATCTGTTTGAGGAGGTAATTGGTGGAGTCTTTCAGTTTCTATTTTGCCCTGTGGCTCTAGAATATCAGGGCAGTTCTCCTTGATAATTTCTTGAAAGATGATATCTAGGCTCTTTTTTTGATCATGGCTTTCAGGTAGTCTAGTAATTTGTAAATTATCTCTCCTGGATGTATGTTCCAGGTCAGTGGTTTTTCC
The DNA here is from genome assembly GCF_011100635.1 of Trichosurus vulpecula. Taxonomy (NCBI): domain Eukaryota; kingdom Metazoa; phylum Chordata; class Mammalia; order Diprotodontia; family Phalangeridae; genus Trichosurus; species Trichosurus vulpecula. Next base: position 76,002,783 of record NC_050573.1, read on the forward strand.
AGTGAGATATTTCACATTGTCTTCCACTTTTTCATTCCTTTGGTTCTGTTTTATAATATTTTGATTTCTCATAAAGTCACTAGCTTCCACTTGCTCCAATCTGATTTTTAAGGTAGTATTTTCTTCAGTGGTCTTTTGGACCTCTTTTTCCATTTAGGTAATTCTGCCTTTCAAGGCATTCTTCTCCTCATTGGCTTTTTGGAGCTCTTTTGCCACTTGAGTTAGTGTATTTTTTAAGGTGTTGTTTTCTTCAGTATATTTTTTCAGTATTTTTTTAGGTCTCCTTTAGCAAGTCATTGACTTGTTTTTCATGGTTTTCTCTCATTTTTCTCATTTCTCTTCCCAATTTTTCCTCTACTTCTCTAACTTGCTTTTCCAAATCCTTTTTGAGCACTCCCATGGCCTGAGGCCAGTTCATGTTTTTCTTGGAGACTTTTGTTGTAGGCTCTTTGACTTTGTTGACTTCTTCTTGCTGTATGTTTTGGTCTTCTTTGTCACCAAAGAAAGATTCCAAAGTCTGAGACTGAATCTGGGTGTGTTTTCGCTGCCTGGCCATGTTCCCAGCCAACTTACTTGACCCTTGAGTTTTTCAGCAGGGTATGACTGCTTGTAGAGTAAAGAGTATTTTGTTCCAAGCTTGAGGGGATGCGCTGTTGTTTTCAGAGCTATTACAGCCAGCTCTGCTACACCAGCACTCCTTCTTCTCCAAGAACCCTGAACCCGGACTGGACTCAGATCTTCAGCAGGCTCTACACTCCTGCTCTGATCTGCCACTTAATTCCTCCCACCAGGTGGGCCTGGGGCCAGAAGCAACTGCAGCTGTAGTTCTGTAGCTGCCTCACCTCCACTGCCCTGGGGCGGTGGCTGAACCTTGAACTCTATCACCCTGTCCCCAACAGCTTTTCCCACTAACCTTCTCTGTTGTCTTTGGTGTTCGTGGTTTGAGAAGTCTGGTAACTGCTGCAGCTCACTGATTCAGGGCGCTAGGGCCAGCTCCACCTGGCTCCTGGTCTGGTTGGTCTGCGCAGCCCAAGCTGGGCTCTGCCCCGCTCCGCTCCCAGCTCCGTGAGGGATAGACCTTACCCAGAGACATCCAGGCTGTCCTGGGCTAGAGCCCTGCTTCCCTCTGCTCTTTTGTGGGTTCTGCAGTTCCTCTCTATTGTATTTGGTGTTTGTGGGTTGAGAAGTCTGGCAACTGCCACAGCTCACTGATTCAGGGTGCTAGGGCCTGTTCTGCCTGGCTCCTGGACTGGTTGGTCCACATGGCCCACACTGGGCTCTGCTCTACTCCACTCCCAGCTCCGTGCGGGATAGACCTCACCCAGCAACCATTCAGGCTCTCCTGGGCTGGAGCCCTGCTTCCCTCTGCTATTTTGTGGGTTCTGCAGTTCCAGAATTGGTTCAGAGCCATTTTTTATAGGTTTTTGGAGGGACTTGGCAGGGAGCTCACACTAGTCACTGCTTTCCAGCCGCCATCTTGGCTCTGCTCCCATGCCCTCCCTTGCCCAGATTTTCAACACTCCTTACACGAGTGTGCCCCAAAAGTCAAATTCAAATGCCAACCTTGGATCTTATATACCCATCTCAGGGCCCTGGGGCACTTGATTACCTCAGTGCTGAGAAGCACTCAAACAAAGAACAGGGAAAAATCCCATTTTGCTGGACATTACATTTGAAAGGCAAGACTCATCAAAAGTACTTAATAACCTCAGCATTCCAAAGGAGAAGACAATAAAAAGTCCTGCCGTGATTACCATTACATTGTCTTAGGGCTGAGAAACACTCAGACAAAAAGACACAAAGATCCCATTTTATCTGCCCCATTCAAACAAAGGCCAGAATCATTAAGGACACTTAAGAGAACAGCAAAAAGTCCCACCTTAATTACTGATACCCTTGCCAAGGCCAGGTCCTCTTCATGTTCCCTAGATCCCATTCCTTTTCATCTGTACCACTACTGCAACCTCAGTTATTCTTGCCCCACCCACAACTTCATTCCCTTTCTACTAGCTCCTCCCTTACTGCCTTCAAACAAACCTAATTCTCTCTTATGCTTAAAAACCCTCAACAGACCCTGTGGTTCCCTCAAAATATACTATCAAGAGCTGTCTACTTTCACTGCCTTAATTGTTCTTATCTCACTTGACTGAAACTGCTCTCTCCAAAGTCACCAGTAATCTCTTAACTGTAAGATCTGATGGTCTTTTTTTCAGTCCTTACCCTTCTTCACCTCTCTGCTGCATTTGCCGTTCATGACCATCTTCTCCTTTATACTCTCTCACCTTTCAGTTTTTCTGGCACTATTCTTTCTTGGTTCCTTTACCTGGCTGACCACCAATTCTTGGTCTCCTTTACTGTGTCATCATTCATATCATGTCCCCCAGCTGTGGTGATCCTCAGTGTACTGGACCCTCTTCTCTCATTTGGTGACCTCATCAGCTTCCATGGGTTTAGTTATCATCTCTCTGTAGATGACTTCCAGGTCTATAGAACTAGGCTTAGTGTTTTCCCCAGGAAGAACTCCACTCCCAAATCACCAAATCACTTTATTATTTCAGCATCCTCCCAGTTGGTCTCTCTTCTTCAGGTCTCTCCCCCGCTTGAGTACATTCTTACACTTTGGCTAAAATGATTTTCCTGAAGTGCAGAAGACTTATCACGTCACTTTCTTATTGATAAATTCAAGGGGTTCCATATTTCCTCTAAAATCATATATAAACTCCCTTGTTTAACTTTTAAACCCTTCACAACTTTGTCCTAACCTGCCTTTCCAGAAGTATCATACATTAATCCACTTCATGTACTCTAGTCCAGCTAAACCGTCCTTATTCTGTTCTTCCCAATGTCCAGTATCCCTTCCTTTGACTGGCTTATTCCTTATGCCTGGAATGCCTTCTCTTGTCACCCGTGTCTTGTATAATCCCTGATTGTCTTTCACCAATCAGTGATTCTTAAGTGCCTACTCTGCGCCAGGTACTGTGTGGGGCTCTGCAGAAACAAATACAGGGAATCGTCTATCACGTCAGGGGTAGCCATCATGATTTTAGCCAAGGCAACAATAAAAATAGACATGAGAAAAAGAGATGAGGACGGAGACTATTCTGAAAATAGGAGTTGTTCCCCCTTTTTTTGTCATAGATGTTTTTGGAGTCTGCTAAAGCCAATGAACTCAGCATCATGGTATTAAATTCATAAGATAAAACACATAGAATTTAAATGGAAACAAATTATATTAAAATACAGTTATCAAAGTATTAAAAAAAATTCCTGGATCCCTAGCTAAAAATGCTTAGCTTAAAGGCACCACAGATAAGAAATCAAAATCAGTACCCATAAATATATATGTGTATATGCGAGCGCTTAAGGGAAAAGTTAACCGAATTGTGGAGTGAAGCAGTGACGGTATAACAATAATAATAATAGCTAACAGTTCCATAGTGTTCTAAGGTTACGTTCACTTGTTTAATTCTCACATTAACCCTGTGAGTTTGGTGTTATTCTTTGCATTTTATAGATGAGGAAACGGAAGCTCAGTGAGGTTAAATGGTTTGCCCTGAGTTCAAATTTGGCCCCAGCCACATAAGAGCTATATGATCTTCATCAAGTCACTTAACCTCTGTTTGCCTCAGTTTCCCCAGTGGTAAAGCAGGGTTAACAACTGCCTCCCTTACAGGGTTGTTGTGAGGATCAGATGAGGTGATATGTGTAAAGCACTCAGCATAGTGCTTGTCATATAGTAGGTACCCTATAAATGCTAGCTACTAAGAGGAACAATAAATTGAAACTATAACCTCAGCAAAATTATAGTATATAAAATAGCTCCATATAAACATCAGCATTCTGTATGTTACTAACAAAGTCCAGTAGGGAGAGAGGGAGAATTTCCATTGTTTTTTAGTACAGAATGTTTAAAATAGGAAATGCTAGGAATACCGCTAATATTAATAATTTGCATTTATTTAGTGCTTCCAGATTTGCAGTATGCTTGACACTCTGGTCTACACATTCTGGAAAGCTTCTTGGAAAGAAAGCTAAAAGTCCCTCAACCTGCATAGCCTTTGGCCCAGTGACACCTGTGTTGAGTAACATGATCTTCAAAACGCATGCAGCTGGCAGGGATAGGGGTGTGTTTCAACAATGCGGCTAGCAGCTGCTGTGGGGGTGTAAAATCAACAAGAACCAGCTCACAGAATGCTGCCAAAACCCAGGTTCTTTTGATCTGCTTCACTAAGGAAAGCACCATTAAGGGGTTAACAATCTTACTTTAATCCAGCATACAAATATCACTCACTTAGTTCAGGGGAAAAAGCCAGCACCCTGAACTTCAGAGCAAATATAAACAAATTACAAACATCGACAGACAGACCAAATACAATTCATAGTTACCAACAGCCCAGGAGCTCATAACAAGGGCTGGCCCAGAGTCACAGGCGCCACCATGACTGTGGGTCAGAGCTTCAAAAAAGAGAAAGCCAACCCCTGGTTTTATGTCTTTTTCAGGGTCAAGGGTGAGTCACACATGCGACTCACACGCATGACCTGAAATCATCACAAAGAGGCAACTTAAACCCATGTGGTCTAAAAGCCTCTGATGTCACAAACACGTCACTCAAACCCATGTAAACTAGGCTTTCCCTCGAGGCAAGGAGGTCATCAAGGACTCCTAATTTAATCAAGGAAATAAAGGCCAAACTCTTCAAGGGCACTTGGTTGAACTAAGTGCTGAGAGCCTATTTTGATTGCCAATACAGGGTGTGGGGGCCGGATTATTGGAAAAACAAGAGAGCAACAATATATATATATATATATATATATACATACACGTATGTGTGTGTGTGTGTGTGTGTATATACATGTATATATATATGTGTGTGTATATATATATATATATACACGTATATATATGTATGTATGTATGTATTTTGTATGGAAAAACTGCCAAAACTATAGAGAGAAAGGAAAACAGCAATGGCTTCCCACCTGCAAGGCTCTCCTCTGCTCCATCTGTGGAAGTGGACAGCCATGGCGAAGACAGCTTTTCTACTCTACCTGCCTCAAATCTCTTCCCATTCTAGTCCATCCTCTATTCAGCCGCCAAACCGATTGTCCTAAATCCATAGGTCAGACCATATCACCTTACCTCCCCAACTCAGTAAATTTCAGTGGCTCTCAGTTACCTCCGGAAAAAAATACAAAAATCCTCTGGCATTCAAAACCTTTCATAACCATCTCCCCTCCTACCTTTCCCTTCTTCTTACATCTTACACCATCCCCACACACTTTTTGACTCTGGCCTCCTGGCTGGTCCATAAACAAGATACTCCATTAGGCTCTGGACATTTTCTCTTTCAGGGTGCCATGCCTGGAACGCTCTATATCCTCATCACTACCTATTGGCTTCCCTGGCTTCTTTTAAGACCCAACCAAAAACCATTTTTACAGGAAGTCTTTCTAAATCCCTCTTAATTCTACTGCCTTCCCTCTTAATTATTTCCAGTTTATACTATATGTACCTTGTATATACATATTTGCTTGTCATCTCCTCCATTAGATTGTGAGCCCTTTGAGGGCAGGGACTCACTTTTGCCTTTCTTTGTATCCTCAGCTCTTATCACAATGCCTGGCATATAGTAAGCACTTAATAAATGATTTTTGACTATTGACTAGGCCTGTACCCCAAAGAGGTGAAAGAAGGAGAAAAAGGAGTTACAGTAATAGCAAATTTTTTTTTTCCTAGCAAAGAACTGGAAGCTAAGGGGGTGCCTGTCATTTGGGGAATGGCTGAACAAATTATGACGTTTGAATGTAACAGAATATTATTGCACCATAAGAAATGATGACAGGAAGGTTCTAGGAGAATTTGTATGAATTGGTACATAGTAAAATGAGCAGAGCCAGGACAGTTTATAAAAGGACAACGTTGTAAAGACAAACAACTTTAAATTAAGAACTCCGATCAATACGGTCACCAACCACAATACCAGAGGGCCAACAATGAAGAATGCTACCTACCTCCTGACCAAGAGATTATGGATTTAAGTTGCAATATGAGTCACACATTTTCAGACAATGAACATGGGAATTTGTTTTTCTTTTTCTTTCTAGTTACAAAAGTTCTGTTTTTCTTTTTCTTCAGTTGTGGAGGAGGGGGAGAGAGAGTTCACATGGAGAGAGAAACTCAAGATAGAATTGCAAAAAAAGAAAAGGACAGGGTCATTGAAACAGTTTAAATGTACAGAAAAGAAGAGAAAGGCCAGAAGGAATTACCAAAAAGCAAAACAGCTTTGAAAGAAACCTGTTAAATTTATTTTATACTTAAGAAAAAGAAGCAAGCTATACATAATAGAGATAGGCAATTTCATGGACAAACCTCTATTCTTCTGTGTATATAGAAATGGTCATTTGTGTTGATTTTTGTTAAGTTTGTTATAGCCCATATAATCTCTGAAGATCCTTATCCCAGCTCCTGCTCCTATTGATGAGTCAGGTCCCTAGACCTTGGCTTTATCTCTCCCTCAGGGTAATTTATTGATTTGCTTCCTCACCCCTCCAAACCTTCTTCCAAAAACTATCAATTAGGAATTAATTTAGTCAGCTATCCTTAAGTAGCTTTATAGGAAGGTAGTAAAATCTTTGGCACACTCCCACAAGTACATCATAATAATAGCTAGTATTCACATAATTTTTTGTTTTCAAAGTACTTTATATATTGTCTAGATTGATTCTCACAACAACCTCATGAGGTAGATGCCATTATTTTCACAGTTTTACAGATAAAAAAGCTGAAGCTGACAGAAGTAAATGATTTGCCTAGGGTCCCACACCTAGGAAGTATTAGAGCTAGGATTTGAACCTAGCTCTTCCTGACTCTTCGCCTACCACTATCCACCATGACATCTAGGCTGCCTAGAGTATAGAGAAAGTAGATTCAAGCTTAGAGGGTATACTTGGCAAAGGGGGGTAACTCACAGCTCCAGGTTCCTGAAAGCCCTTTATTCCCGTTTGTGGGGTGCACAAGAAGATGCCCTGAAGCATGGTGAATCTGCGTTCAGATTGTCCTTGGTGCATCAAGACACTTCTGCCAGTGATCCAGGGACACCATTCAGGACACTGATAGGAAGATCAGAATGCCCATTTCCTCTGGATCCAACAGAACTGGAAGATCATTATGTGGTCAGAGTCAGAAGGGAGGTGACCTAGCCAGGGCTGAAACAATGGACTTTCCCTCTGGGCAGTTCCTTCTCAGGGACATGCTGGAAAATGACATGCCCCAATTTCTGGAAAATCCTCCCATGCCAGCTAACCCGATGCTTTTATGCAGGACACAGAGGACTCAATGAAATACCATGGCCAATTGGAGCAGATCTCTGACATCACTTCACTTTAGCCAATAGCATTCAAAGACATCTTGAACTTGGTCTAAAGTGTTTTGATGAACTGAGTCATGTTCTTAGTCGATCTGTCTTAGTCAAGCTAAAATGGGATAGAGTAGTTTTGACACAGCAGCAGAATTTTTTAAATGGAAAAAATACAATGAATGAAACAATTGATAAAAAATGAAAAACATCTACCAACAATGCATTTACATTGTAACAAGGGAGACAAGTACACATATAAGTGTAAATAGAATAAATATTAGCACAATAAGTACAAAATAATTAAATACAATGTAGCTTGAGATGGAGGATAGCAGTTATAACAATCAGGAAAGGCTTCATGTAGGAGGCGATGCTTGAGCTGCCTCAAGGAAGAGAGGGATTCTGTGACATAGAGGCAAGGAGGAAGAACATGCCAAGCACAGGGTCAGCAAAGTTAAGGGGATGGGAGATAGTGTTAGGTAAAGAACAAAGAGAAGGTTGGTTTAGCTAGACAGCTAGATACAAGAGGGGGAGCAATGTATAAAGATGCCAGAAAAATAACTTGGGGCTAGGTTGTGAAGGGCTTAAAAAAGCCAAGTGGAATTTATATGTGATTCTAGAGGTAATAGGAGCTTTATTGAGTAGGGGAATAATGCTATCAGGTAATCACTTAAGGAAAATCACTTTGACAGCAATGTGGAATATGAAGTAAAGTGGGGAGATACCTGAGGAAGAGAGACCAGTTAGCATGCCATTGGAATAATCTACGTGAGAAGTGATGAGGGCCCAAAGTAAGCTGGTAGCTGTGTGCAAGTAGAAGGAAGGGGATAAGTGCAAGAGATGTTATGGAGGTAGAAATGACAAATTTTAGCAACTAATTAAGCATGTGGGTGAAAGAGAAGTCAAAAGATGCCTGCAGTTGTGTGGTTGTCAAGATTGGGTCACAGGGAAATTGGTGGTATCTTACAAATGGAGAAATTAAGAAGAGTGGGTTTGGGGAGAAAGAATGAGTTCTCTTTTGGACATGTTCAGTTTGAGATGCCTAGAGGACATTCAATTTGGAATGTGCACTGGGGGTTGGGGATCTGGGACTGGATCTCTAGAGAAGATATAGATTTATAGATCTGGATGTGGACATGGATTTATAGATCTAGATCTAGAAATCATCAACATAAAGATGATAACCTAAGAAACTGATGCTGTCACCTAGTGAAAGAGAGTCTAGGACAGAACCTTTGGGAACATCCACAGGGAACACAATGTAAATAATGATCTGGTAAAGGAGACCAAGAATTGGTGATCAGCCTAGTAGGAGTACCAAGAAAGAACAAAGTCACGAAAGCTGAAAGATGAGGGAGTATCAAGAAGATAGTCAAACAATATCAAAGGCAGCAGATAAGTGGAAAAGGGTGGAGACTGAAAAAAGACCATCAGATCTGGCAATTTGCAGTCAAGTGATGGGGTTGGAAGCCAGATTACAAAGGGTTGAGGGGAAAGTGAGATAAGAGCAAGTGAAGGCAGTGAAAGTAGAAAGCTTTTTTTCCCCTAAGAATCAGACTGAAAAAGGGAGGAGAGGGATAATATATCTTGAGGGAATAAATAGTAGGGTCTGTTGAGGGTTTTTAAGCATGGTAGAGAATTGGGCTTGTTTAAAGGCAGTAGGGGAGGAGCTAGTGGATAGAGTTTGAAGATTTTTTAAAAAGAGGGCGATTGAGGTTACAATCTGCTGGAGCATGTGGGAAGGGATGGGATCAAGGGCACATGAAAAGGACTTTGCCTTGGCAAGGAGGAGGGCTACTTCACTGTCACAAACTAGGGGAAAGGAGAAGAAAATGAGGGATGATGTCAGGGAGTTGTGAAATGAGAAGAAAGAGCTGTCAGTGAATGGCCTTCATTTTCTGAGTAAAGTATGAAACTTCTCGTATCTAATTAGTTGCCAAATCTTTATTCTACCAGCAGTCAATCCCCTGCCCACCCCCACACCCAGTTTGGACCCTAATCCCCTTTCTCCTGGACTATTGTAATAGCCTCCTGGAAGCTATGCATATATCTCAGTTCTCCCACTACTTCAAACCATGGTTGCCATTCCTACCATGCCATTCCCTATGCAATAAACTCCACGGGTTTCTTATTGCTTGTTGGATCAAATATAAACTCTCCTGTTTGGAATTTAAAGCCCTTTACAACCTGGTTCCAAATTATCTTTCCAGCCTTATTAATCATTAGTCCCTTCACACTTAGACCTTATGCACTAGCTATCTCCTATATTTGGAAAGGGTTTGGCCTTGCAAAAAAAGGGGTCAGCTCATTGTCAAAAGTTAAGGAAAATGAGAAAAAAATGGACAGTGTGGGCAAGGGCCTGGGAGATGAGGAGGGAATAAGAGGGAGCTCACTATGAATGGCTTAAATTTTCTCTGCAAGAGGCAAAATCCTTTCCCCTGAGGGAAAGAAGAGGGGAAAGTGTAGGAGGCTTAATGAGAGAAGGTTTAGAAAAGCTTTTGTGGGGAGTGAGTTTGGGAATGCCACTCTCCACATGAAGCTTTTATTGATTCCCACAAATGTCACTGTCTCCCCCACCAAAAACAAATATTGTTTGGGTGTGTTTCTATATACTTTTATATGAACATGTTTTGGTCTCTTAGTGAATACAGGCTTCTTGGGGGCGAGGGCCTTTTCCCTTTTGTCTTTGTATCTCCATTGTCAAGTGTGAGCTCTTAAAAATTCTGGGTCACTTATTGATTGAGGGAGAGTGGATGACTCTCATATTTTGTACCTGGGTGATTGTCGGAATTCCTGTGCCTCAACAGAAATAGGGTAATTCAGAAGAGTAGTTTGGGAGAGAATGAGTTTTTGTAGTTTTCATGTTTGAGACATGTTAAGTTTGACTTTATGTTAGAACCAGTTTGAAACAGTTTATAGAATTCCAGACATTGGAAGTGGGGCTTCCCAGTCCATCCATGAGGAGGACCACCTGGGACTACCTTGGTCTTTGACAGGTTTCTTCACGCACTCTCTACTCCTTTGACTGGAGGATGACCTTCCAGCTTGAAAAAGGTCTGTATGAAGTTGGACTTCCCATCAGTGTCCTAAATGCCATCAGCTGATGGTAATTCCTGCCTCATATCACACAAGACCTAGCAAAAACAACAATAAAAGACCACAGGTCTTGGAATACTATATATCAAAGAGCAAAAGAACTGGGGTTGTGGCCAAAAATATCATACCCAGCAAAGTTAAGCATAATCCTGAATGAAAAAAAAATGTATACATCAAAGACTAATTACAGGGGACTCAATAAGGACTGATTATTTACTTTTTATATGAGGAAATGTAAAAAGTATATCTAAGATTGTTATTAGTAATTGGGTAGTTTGAAAGAAAGATTGAGATAGACCTGAGTATGATGTAATTCTGAAAAGTAACCATTTAGCAAAAGGTAAAAAAGAGTCATTATCTTTTTTTTTTTAAAGAGTCATTATCTTATACAAATGATGTGCAAGAGGAAGAACTGACACAGAGGAAGGAGGGCTGGTAGCTCTGGAACCCTACTCTCATTGGGAATGGGTTGAAAAGGGAACAATTCATTCATATATATGTATATATATATGTATATGTACACACGCACATATATACGTATTTATGTATGTATGTATAAAAGTCGTCTAAATTCAGAAAGAAATAAAAGGCTAAGGTGATAGAGAGAGGGAAGAAGATAAGGGAAGACTGTTTAGAGGGAACCTTATATCTGATCTGGGTTAGAGAACAATATATACATTTAGAAGGGAATAAAAGTCTTCTAAATTTATAAAGAAATAAGAGAGTGAGGGAATAGGATAAGGAGGTATAAAAGGGTATCTAGATTAATAGGAATTGGAGGATAAGGTACAGATCTTTGCAGGAGGGGTAGGTTAAGTAATAAGAGGGCAACGTAGCAGGTAGAAGTAAAGTGGAGGAGCCAGGAGGGATAGGAAATAAGAGATACACACAACCATAAAATAAAGAGTACTAGAATTTATTAGAAAAAAAGCAGGTGTAGTAATTATGATCTCAGACAAAGCTAAAATAAATTTAATCAAAAGAGAAAAATAGGGAAACCACTATATATCGGCTATATTAATCAATATTGTTTTAGACTATTTAAAAATAACTAGACAGTATAAGGTTGGAATGTTGCTGTGGTTTGGGAAATGATGAGTTGATGGACTTAGAAAAATATGGAAAGACTTGGACTTACGAAGGAAGATGTGATCCACCCTCAGAGAAAGGGAGGACAAACAAGTATAGCACAGTCTTACATAGATGCATATGAATGTATATGTTTATATATGAGCATGATTATAGATGTATATATATATATGTGTATACATGTATATATATGTGTGTGTATATGTACATATATATAACTATATATGTGTGTAGGTATATGTGTGTACATACATACACACACACACACATATATGAAATAAATCTGCACTTAATTGTAGTCTTCTTGGGGGAGGCAGGGAGGAAGGGTGAAAAAAACAACAAAGTAAAAAATGCACTGCAGAAAATGAAAGAAAACTTACAGCAAGCAAAGAAAAGATGGACAGCTATGAATACAATGTGTAGTATTTATTATATAGGCTTTCTTGAAATGGAAATTTGTTGCTGTATATTTTGAATCTTCTGTTGTACACATGGCAATGTTTTTTTTCTTTTCTTATTTTACATTTAAGTTTATAATATATTTCTTTTCCTTTTCTTATTGTGTATTTCTTTTAGTAGTTAAGTTTAAAATAAATAAAAAATTTTAATTGCCATTATCATCAGGAGCTAAGGATTTCTTGAACTCCCTAGGGAGAGGAGAAAAAGATTTCTAGCAACCAGGAACTCCACTAGAGACCAAGAAGCCCAAGGAAGAGCAGTGAAACCCTGGCATTGGATTGGAAAAGATTCCAGAAGTAGCATAATGAAGAAAACCCAGGAAAGCTTCCCTCCCATCCCCCCCCCCCCCCCCCCCCCCGCCCAGATTAAAAGCTAAGGAATCTACCTTCTGGCTGGACAGAACCTTCTCCATCTCCCTCCCAGTATTCAAATGGACATACTCTATATGGCCATTCTCGACCTTCCCAACTCCTGCCCCTTCAAATTTCCTAGTGCTCTGAATCCCACTGTCTTGGGCTCCTGGAAGGTTTGCTTTCTGTATGCTGAACAAGGACAAGCATGAGAGGCTAATAATATCTATGTTGGGGTTTTTTTTAAGCCAATTAATAGCTTCAGTAAAGTTGCAGCCTATGAAATAAATTTATAAAAATTAATAGCATTTCTCTAGAGCAATAATAAAATTCAGGAGAAAATAATAGAAAGGGAAACCCACATTCAAATAAACACAAAATGAAGAAAATATCTAAGAGTCAGTCTACCAAAGCACATTCAATACCCATAGAGATACAATTACAAAATGCTCTTTAAGAAATAAAAAACAAATAATTGGAGGGAAATTCAGTGCTCCTGGATGGACTGTGCTAACATATTAAAAAATGACAATATTACTGAAATTAATGTACAGATACTAATCAAACTATCAAAGGCATACTTTATAGAACAACACAAAAAATAAAAACAAAATTCATCTGGAGCAACAAAAGATCTAAAATATTGAGGGAAATAATGGGGAAAAAAGGAATGAAGGAGATGGGGGAATAGCACTTATAGACCTCAAATTATACTAATCAATAATCATCAGATAATTCAAAGTCTCCACAAAAGTGTGAGTCCATTGCCTCACTGTGGCATGGAAATGACCCTCGGTTCTCAAAGGCTATGCCAGCAGAACACAAGCTCTGGTAGAGAATCTGTTTTCTGGAGACCAGCGTAGCTAATCATGAAGAGCCATATCATCAGTAGGCTAGGCATGTAGTGATGAAACCTTTTTGACTATGGCAACCCATATAACTGGAGGAAATAAACAATAGACCTTAGTCCTGTGAGGTCCCCTTTCTGCTTCTGCATTGACATTGGCAAAGTGGTGCGAAATGGGGGAGAGGGAGCTAAGTATTACATTGTTTTTAGACCATCAGTAAATAATTAGACTTAATACTGTAAGATCCTTATTCAGTGACCATTCAGTAGATATATTTCTGGAAGAGCTTAATCATATCAATCTTGACATTCCTGCTATAAATGAAATCCAACAAAAGTTGCAGGTAAATGGATGAGGGCTCATAGGTATTCCTTGGACAAGGCAAAGAAAGAAGTTGGTAGAGTAGTTGCTGAGGACTAAGTAGCAAAGAAATTCTATAAAAACTTCATAAAATTTTCTAAATCAAACCAATATATACTCTGATACTTGGTACCTTCAGTGAAAAGGTGGGGAGAAATATATGGGAAAGGATTTTTCAGTAAAAAGAAATGAGAGAGGCCAAGGGTTTGTAGATTTTACAGAACCTTCATACTTTTATATATCATAAACATCTCAAAAATAGAATTGGTAGGTACTGGACATGGTGAGCACTAAATAACATCACATAGAATGAAATTGACTACATCTTAGCAGACAGGAAAAGACTTGTGCACATGCAAGTTATCCCTGAGTCAGCTCTCTATGACTCAGAGTCAGACCCTTGACCAGAATTTATAATAAACAAAAAGAAAGAATAATAATAAGGAAAATGTACAGTGTACAGTTAAGTTTTTAACCCTGACTTATTTAAATAAGCTATCGAAAATAGAAAGTGGGAAATGGACAACAGAAATGACATTGACACCAACTATAAGTTCATCCAGAAGTTAAATCAAAGTAAATTAATTGCTATAACAAGGAGATTAAAATTGCCCAGCAGACATTTGAACTACTTGCCAAATGGAGAGAGAAGGCTGCCAGTTTAGAATGCAGGAAGGTGAGTGGCATTTTGGATAGAGAACTGGATTTAGAATCAAGAAGATCTGAGTCTGAGGGTAGAGCCAAGATGGCAGAGAAAAGGGAGTGACTCACCTGAACTCTCCCCAAAGCCCCTTCAAAACAATTCATATAGCAGCAGAGCCCACAAAAGGACAGAGTGAAATAATTCTCCAGCCAAAGACATCTTAAAAGGTCAGTAGGAATGGTTTGTCACACCTGGGTGAGAGTGAACCACAGTCTGGTGCAGGCCACGCAAACACAGACTGGGCCCCAACAAACCAGGAGCAGGCCTTGGGAGCCACTGAATTAGGAACAGCAGCTCTTAGTCCACAGACAGCACAGGGGTCAAACAGCTGGTCAGAAGTAGATTACAGGGATCTCTGCCAGCACTGAAGCAGGACTCTGTTGCTTTACCCATACTCGGATCTGGGTCACAGTCCTGGTTGGCAGTCTCAGTTCAAAGAGGAGCAATAGCACATGCCAGCTTGTGGCCGAAGTGGAACAGGAACTCTCATCACAGTTCCAGGGCTGAAAAGAGTGTTTGTGGTCACTCGTAGACCAGAAACACACCTCTCCTTAGATCATATCGTCTTGGAAGAACTAAAAAGTTACAGGTCCCTAGAAGTATCTCTGAAAACAGCTGCCAAAAACTCTGAAGCTTGGGAGTGTGGCCCCTCCACATTGGAAACAGGACCTACTTAACAAAGAATTAAAAGTCAAGAAATAGGCTGGGAAAATGAGCAAAGAAAGGAAAAAAATTCTGACCATAGAAAGTTACTATGGTGACAAGAAAGATCACACTCAGAAGATGATAATAAAGTCAAAGCTTCTACATCCAAAGTCTCCAAGAAAAAAATATGAATTGGTTTCAAGCCATGGAAGAGCTCAAAAAGGATTTTGAAAATCAAGTAAAAGGGGTAGAGAGAAATCAGAGTGATGCAAGAAAATCATGGAAAATGAATCAACAGTTTGGTAAAGGAGACACACACACACAAAAAAATACTGAAGAAAATAACATCTTAAAAAACAAACTAGGTGAGATGATATAAAAGAGGTATAAAAAGCCAATGAAGAGAAGGATGCCTTAAAAAGCAGAATTGGCCAAATGGAAAAGGAGGTACAAAAGCTTGCTAAAGAAAATAATTCCTTAAAAATTAGAATTGAGCAAATGGAAGCTAATGACTTTATGAGAAATCAAGAAACAATAAAACAAAACCAAAAGAATGAAAAAATAGAAGATAATGTGAAATATCTCATTGGAAAAGCAACTGACCCAGAAAATAGATCTAGGAGAGGTAATTTTAAAATTATTGCATTACCTGAAAGCCATGATCAAAAATAGAGCCTAGACATCATCTTTCAATATATTATCAAGGAAAACTGCCCTGGTGTTCTAGAACCAGAGGGTAAAATAGAAATCAAAAGAATCCACTAATCACCTACTGAAAGAAATCCCCAAATGAAAACTCCCAGGAATATTATAGCCAAATTCCAGAGCTCCCAGCTCAAGGAGAAAATATTGCAAGCAGCCAGAAAGAAACAATTCAAATGTCATATCAGGATAATGCAAGATTTAGCAGCTTCTACATTAAAGAATCATTGCCTTGGAATATGATATTCTGGGGGGCAAAGGAGCTAGGATTACAACCTACCCAGCAAAACTGAGTATAATCCTTCAGAGGAAAAAATAGGTATTCTATGAAATAGTGGGCTTTCAAGCATTCTTGATGAAAAAACCAGAGCTGCATAGATAATTTACTTTCAAATACAAGACTCAATAGAAGCATAAAAAGGTAAATAGGAAAGCAAAATCATAAGGGACTTAATAAGGTTAAGCTATGTTTCTACATCGGAAGATGATACTTGTAACTCATAAGAACTTTCTCATTATCGGGACAGTTAGAAGAAGTATATATAGAAATATGGCACAAGTGTGAGTTGAATATGAAGGGATGATATCTAAAAAATAAAATTAGGGGGTGACAGAGGAATATACTGGGAAAAAGAGACAGGGAGAGGTAGAATGGGGTAAATTATCTCACATAAAAGAGGCAAGAAAGCTTTTACAGTGGAGGGGAAGAGGGAGGGAGGTAAGGGGGGGTGAGTGAACCTTACTGTCATCACAATTGGCTCGAAGAGGGAATAATGTATACATTCAATTGGCTATAGCAATCTATCTTACCTTACAGGAAAGTGGGAGGGGAAGGGAATAAGAGAAGGGAGTGGGGTGATAGAAGGGAGGGCAGATTGGGGAGGGGGTAGTCTGAGGCAAACACTTGAGAAGGGACAGGGTGAAAGGAGAGAAAGAATAGAATAAATGTGGGGAGGGGAATAGGATGGAGGGAAATACAGTTAGCGATAGTAACTGAAAAAAAATTTTGAAGCAAGTTTCCCTGATAAAGGCCTCATTCTCAAACATATAGAGAACTGAGTCTAATTTATAAAAAATGAGCCATTCCCCAATTGATAAATGATCAAAGGATATGAACAGTTTTCAGATGAAGTAATCAAAGCTATCTATAGCCATATAAAAAAAATTCCCTAACTCACTATTGATTGGAGAAACGCAAATTAAAACAATTCTATTAGAGTAGCTAACAGGACAGAAAAGGAAAATGACAAATGTTGGAGGGGATATGGGAAAAATGAGACATTAATGCACTGTTGGTGCAATTGTGAATTGATTGAACCATTCTGTAGAGAAATTTGAGACTATGCCCAAAGGGCTATAAAACCATGTATATACCATTAGACCCAGAAAAACCATTACTAGATATCCCAAAGGAGATTTAAAAAAAAAAGGAAAAGGACTTATATGTACAAAAATACTTATAGCAGCTCTTTTCTGGTGGCAAAGAATTAGAAATTGATGGGAAGCCCATTAATTGGGGAATGACTGAACAAATTGTGGCATGTGATTATGATGAGATACTACTGTACTATAAGAAATGATGAGCAAGTACTCTAAGGAAAACCTAGAAAGACTTGCATGGGCTGATGCAAAGTGAAATGTACTGTGTACAAAGTAACAGCAACATTGTAAGATGATCAGCTGTGAATGACTTAGCTATTCTGGCAATACAATGATCCAAGACAGCTCTAAAGGACTTATGATGAAAGATGCCATCCATCCCCAGAGAAAGAACTGATGATGCCTGAATACAGATTGAAACATACTTTTTAGAAACTTTCTTTACTTTTCCTGAGTTTTTTTGTCTCTGTTTCTTTCATAACATGACTATTATAGATATGTTTTGCATGACTACACATGTATAACCTATATCAAATTGCTTGCTTTCTCAATGGGGGTAGAGTGGGGAGGGAGGAATGGAGAGAATTTGGAATTCAAAGTTTTAAAAATGAATGTTAAAATTATTTTTACATGTAACTAGGGAAAAGTAAAATATAGGAAAAAAAAAAGAATCCCAGAAGAAGAAGAAGAAGAAGAAGAAATAATGAGCAGGATGCTCTCAGAAAAACCTGGAAAGACTTGCATGAGTTGATGCAAAGTGAAATGTACTGTGAACAAAGTAACAGCAATATCATAAGGTGATCAGCTGTGAATGAATTAGCTATTCTAGGCAATACAATGATCCAAGACAATGCTGAAGGACTTATGATGAAAGATGCCATCCATCCCCAGAGAAAGAACTGATGATGTCTGAATACAGATTGAAGCATACTTTTTTATTTTCTTTATTTTTCTTGAAGGTTTTTTTTGGTCTATATTTTCTTTCACAACATGACTAATATGGAAATGTTTTGCATGACCACACATGTATAACCTATACTGAATTGCTTGCCTTCTCAATGGGGGTGGGGGGTGGGGAGGGAGGAAGGCAGAGAATTTGCAACTCAAAGTTTTAGAAATGAGTGTTTTAAATTGTTTTTACATGTAACTAGGGAAAAATAAAACACTAAATAAATTTTAAAAAATGAAAAAAGAAGACCTGAGTTCAAATCCTGCCTAAGACACTTAGTAGCTATGTGACTCTAAGCTGGTTATTTAAACTGAGTTTCCCCTTCTGGAAAATGTGAATAATAATGCCTCATAGGGTTGTTGTGAGGATCAAATGAGATGACATATTTTAGCTATTATTATCTATAAAATCTTACAAAGAAGGATGATGGACAATTAGGAAACATTTTCTGATAAAGTAGAAGTAGCAGAGGGCAAAAATCAGTCAAGAAAACTTGGCAAAATATCCAACTAAGCATAGGCATCATAGGATCCCTCAAGAAAAATGGAAGAAATTAGCAAAAATCATAATAAACTTCTTCATCAAGGTTATTAAAACCACTACACTGGAACCCTATTATCATAGTCCCTAAAGTGCTTTCAGAGGAAGTAGAAATGACACCAAAGAGAATAAAAACAGCCAGACTGAGTCAAGTATATACACAGGAGATCCATATTGGATGCAATGTAATTGTGAGGGCATTGAGGGAACAATTTACAAAATATCTAAAAGAAGGAAGGAAGGAAGGAAACATTTATTAAGCACTTACTCTATGCCAGGCACTGTGCTAAGCACTTTACAAATATTTCATCCTCACAATTATTTTGTGAACTAGGTGCTATTATTATCCCCATTTCACAGTTGAGGAAACTGAGGCAGAAGTACTGTTAAGGGTCTGAGAATAGATTTGAATTCAGTTTTCTCAAACTTCAGGCCCAATGTTCTATCCACTGTGTGCTTACTATCTAGATGCCTCCTATAGGAGAGGGGAGATAGCAAAGTTGTGGGGGAAAAACCCCAAAACTTTGTACTTAACTGATGCCAAGAAAAGTTGAACAAGAAAGCATCCACAATTACCAGTCTATATGGCTACTTTCTTATCTATGTGAAATCTCTATGGGGGGTGGGAGGGCATTTACACAAATTGAGGACTTCCTCAGTAAAGGTATTAATACAAAACAGTTGGGCTTCAAAAAAGCGATAGCTTACAGTGGACCACATATTTACCATCTCACAATTGACTAAATGATATAAGAAACATAAGATCATATTGTGCTTACTGTTAAATGTGAAAAAGCATACCATTCTAGAACAAAATGCCATGTTACAGACTCTTCAAAAAAGCTGTATTCCATCCATGTATCAGTGTCATTCAAAATTCTTAGAAAATATAACAACAGGAATAATCTTGTTCAACGGTCCTCTGATTGAAGAAAAAAAAGGTGAGGCATAAAACAAGGAGAGGTTTGTTCACCAAAAGTATTTGCCACAGTGATGGGATAAATCCAGTGCAATGTCCAGGTCAGGGATGGGACTACCTATGGATTATGAAGTCATCCAGATGTTCCTGTTTATACATGACATATTGGTTGCCTCAATCCCTGAGCCATTGTTAAGCTTCCTGTAAGAGATTTATAATCACTTATAGCAGCTTGGCTTGTTCATCCACACAAGAAAGATCAAATGGATGAAGAATGTCTATTGTCTAGATTTCAAGATGTGTCTGAATGGACACCCTATAGAGCTTCTCTAACAGTATGTATATTGGGGACATACAATACAGCTGAGTTTAGAATATAAAAGGAGGATGACAGCAAGCGAGGCTTTCAGAATTTCCAGAAATTACAGATCTCAAGCTTCCTATAACAGCAAATGCCTGTTTTTTAATAGAAAATATTAAATGTTGCTATATCACAGCAAGACCTGGAACATCACTACCTCTGAAGAACTAAAGATATGTATCACTCAGAGGGCAATGGAAAGGTGCATGATTTGTGTGAGCTAAATGAAACATATAACTAACGAGGAACTCCAGGGAAGAAAAGGAATAAAGGATGTCATTAAAAATTTGTATGTCTTAAAGAGAAAATGGGTTGATTGTGTGGTGAGTGTAAGGGATGACAGGTGGATGGCCAGAGTCCTCTACTGGTAGTCTTGCAATATCAGGAGAAATTAAGGAAGGTCTCCATCCTGTTTGGGTTGACCTCCATGTCAAATTTTTGGGAGGACATGAACAAGCATCACATGGGATGGGCAGGCACAGCAGAGTTTCAGTCTGCATCTTATGTCCCAAGTCAATTAGATCACAAATCCATTTGAGTAATTATCAAAATCACTTGGAACAGAATGGACAAGGGAGAATCAGAAATAATTAAACTCAATAACCTAATATTCAATAAACTTCCAAATATAAATTACCTAGGAAAAAATTGCTCATCTGTCAAAAATTGCTGGGAAAATATTAAAGCAGTCTGACCGAAATTAGGTTTATACAAACATCTTAAGTCATATACAAACATAAATTTCAAATGAATATATCTTGAATATTAAAGATTATATCATAAAATATTATAAGTTAAGCAGATCATATACTATTCACAGCTATAAGTAGGAGGTGAATTCTCAATCAAAGGATAAGAGAAAATACAAAAGGAAAATAAATTTCTATTATATAAATTAAAAGGCTTTTGCACAAAGAAAAATCAATACAAGCAGGATAAAGGAAGTGATCAACAGGGGGGAAAAACAAAACCTTAGATCAAATATCTCTGATTAAGATATGATATCCAAACCATATAGACAGCCAATAAATATATAAGACCAAAAGCTATTTCCCAATAGACAAATAGTCATAAGATATAAGCAAACATTTCTCAAAAGAATTGGAAATTATTAATAACTATATGAAAGAATGTTCCAACTCATTAAAAATAAAGGAAATGAAAAACAACCTGGAGTTTTCATATTACACCCAGAAAATTGACAAAGATGACAGAAAATGAGGATAGTCAACATTGAAGGAGTTGAGGGAAAAATAGATGCATTAATGTATTGTTTGTGGAGCTGTGAATTAATTTAACTAAATTGTATAGCAACTTGGAATTATGAATGAGAGCCACTAAAATGTCTATGCCCTTTGACCCAGAAATTCTAATGCTAGATATAAACCCCAAGGAGCTAAATGAAAGAAAGAAAAGCCCTGTAAACACCAAAATATTTATAGCAGCACTTTTTATGACTAGCAAAGAACTGGAAACAAAATAGATGCCCATCATTTGGGGATTGGCTTAACAAACTGCAGTGCATGAATGTAATGAAATGTTACTATACTGTAAGAAAGGATGAATACAATGAATACAGAGAAGCATTGGAAAGAATTATATGAACTGATACAAAGTGAAGTAAGCAGAACCAGGAAAGCTATATACCCAATGATGACAATAATGTAAATGGAAGGAGGGAAGAACAAAAAAATTTAAACTGAATGCTTCCATATGAAAATGACCAAGCTTAGCTTCAAACAAGACTTATGAAAATATACTTTTCCCTTGCTTCTTTGTGGAAGAAAGAGACTACAAGTGTGGAATACTACATAAAATATCAACTTTTTTTTGATATTTTCTTAGTTTTGTTAGATGTTTCCCCCTCTTTAAATTCTATACTTTAAAGATGGCTCCCTGGGAAGGAATGGGGGAAAAGATACAGTGAGAAATGTAGGTGCTATAAAAACAAAATATTTTAATAAAACTTAATTTAAAAAAGATGGTGATATAGGACTGGAATTCAAGAGAGAGATTGGGGTTAATCTATAGATCTGTGAATCATCTGCATAGAGATCATAATTAAATCTAAGTGACCTAATAATTTTACCAAGAGAGTATAGATAGAAAAGAGAAGAGGGCCCAGGACAGAGCCCTAACCCACAGTTAAGAAACAATATGCATGATGATCCAGTAAAGGGCTATTGAAAGTCATTGGTCATGCCGCATGTTCAAGCAATTAAACAAACTCACAGAGGACAAAGCCAAAGTCCAGTTGATCATTGGCCTTCAACGCTTCTTTGAGACTAGCATGAACGAGGCTTTTGGGGACACGAAGCTTTCAGCTTTTCTGGTGGAGCCCCTCCCTCTCCCTATCCCAGGCTCTGGCCTGGCCCCTCCAGAGCTGGAGGGGGGCCCAGCGATGGTAACTGAGCCCCTACCTTGCCCCAGAATGGCTCCATGATCCCCTTACTCATCATTCCTTCACCTGTTGGTCCTTCTGTATCCTACCCCCAGATGAGGTTTTTTACTTCTCTCGATTTAATAAAAACGTAACCCAGGAGACAAGGTCCCACACGTCACACAGACCCAGAGCAAGTGGGGTGTCCTGAGAGTCCCTGGCACGGGGCTGGCTGGTGGGCATGGAGGCTTCGTGGGCCACCCTGGCTGGAGCAGAGTCCCCCTTCCCCTTAGCATGAGGCTTCTCTTGGATGCAGGCAGCCCCCTGCCCTCCCCCCAACAGCTTGCAGCCTAGGAAGGGGAGAGAACCCCAGCTCCATTGGAGGGTCCTTCCCCCTTCCATTTAGACTAGACGAGTCTTTCCTCTTAGGGCCCACGTACCTGCATCCGGCCCCTAAGGTGTGAACCGTTAGGAAACAGGGTTAGTTAGACAATCTCTCCTTGGAGAAGCTGGGGCTTGGAAGTGGCTTTGGGAGGGGGGGCTTCCCCTACTAGGTGGGGCCCAGGAGCTGCCTTGACTGTTCTTGTCATCTGTTTCTTGTACTGAGCTTGGAGTTCAATGAAATACCCATCTAACCAATAAACTTGCCAGTCATTGCCCCTCCCTGCCTCAAAAAAAAAAAAAAATCAGTGGTCATACAGGGAGGAGGAGAACCAAGAGAGAGGGGGATCTTGAAAACTCAGAGAGGTGAGGATATTGAGAATGAGAATGGCAATCAACAATGTCCAGCACCATTCAGAGGTCAAAAAGGGTGAGGGTGACACCTAGGTTGTAAATCTGGGGAAGAGTGGGGTGCCTTTGACAGTAATAACAAAGTTTGGAAAGGGGTAGGGTTTTGGAGGAAAAATAATGAGCTTGGTTTTGTATGTGCTGAGTATAAGATGTCTACTGGAAATCTAATTTGATATGTCTACTAGGCAGTTGTGATGGAGTACAAGCTCTGGGAACACTGTCCGCGCCCCCTCCCCCAACCCCACTCTCCTTGAACTTTCCCATATGGTCAAGTCTCTTGGCATTCACCATATACTCTCAACTGCCTTTCATTGTGGCCTAGCCCAGTCTCCGAATTCTCAGTTGCTCAGCTTTCCATTCTCTGTTACCTCAGCATGCCTCCCCCCCCCCCCCCCCCCCCCCCCCCCCCCCCCCCCCCCCCGCCACTTCCCACCCTTGATCTTATCTAAATCTCATTCTCCCTTGGTTACGTGGTCCAGGTCCCTGGTGTTTCTGGCCTTTCTCTGTTACCTCCCAGTCACCTCAGACTACTTGGCCACTCCTAGATCCCTCCTACAGTCTTTCTGTATAAAAGGTCCATCTTGGCCCCCATTAAGGTGCTCAGTTTCAATTTGGCCCGCTGGCATTATACAAATGCTTAGATTCCTTAAGAGTCTGGCCAATATGGCAGATTTTTAGAATCATGCCCACCTTCTATCGGTGTTCTAGTGAAACTTATCTTTGGCTGAAAGAAAGCTTTGGTCGAATTCATTCTGACAGGACCCACCTGTAACTATTTCAGGGTTCCAGCACCCTTAAACCTCAACGGTTGGAGATGCAAGTCTGGAGGTTAGGAGAGAGGTTAAGGCTGGATGAATACATCTGAGAATTATTAGCATAGAGATGATGGGAGTTGATGAGATCACCAAGTGAAATAGTATAGAGGGAGAACAGAACAGGACAGAGCCCTGTGGATCACCCACCATTAGCAGGCATAAACTAAAATAGATGATGATCCAGCAAAGGAGATTGAGAAGGGATGGTCATATGGGTAGAAGAGAAACAGGATAAAGTAGTGTCATGGAAACCTGGAGACAGTTATATTTGGCAATAGAGAAATCACTAGTAACGTGTGATAATCATTTAATATCAATTTAGTAACTTCAATAAAGGCCAGAGCTTGAACTAATCAACCAGAAACAAAGCCTGGACCCTAACACCTTCTTTGTCCTCTTCTTATGTCAACAAGCCCAGGTGGGGCTGACTTAAGAGCATCCTTTCCCTTATTCATGGCCATTAAGGATGAGACCCTATCTTGAATAATGGGACTTTTTCTTATCGTAATATTTCATGGAAATATACTATGTTGTGACATGTTAATGATAAATTAAACACAGATGTCCTGGATCATAATTTCAATGGATATTTTGTCAACTCTCTTATCTTATTGTATTTACAACCTATCCAATTAAGAAATTCCTTTCTTACACTGTGATTAAACATACATGGGGATCATAAATTTTGAGTGACACAGACATGCTGAGTTGGGGCTGTCCTGAAATGCATTTAAGCCTTCTCATTCTTTTTGTTCAGACAGTCAGATTTTGTCTGGCTTCATACATGTATGTATTCTGCTAGCTTTAAGGGAATAACCAATATGAATTTAAATATCACCTAGCTTGTTTGCCTCCTTTAGCCAAACTTTCAGGTCGACACTTGAGAAAGAGCAGTTTCAGCTGAATGATGAAGTCAGAAACCAGATTGCAAGGGGCTGAGAAGTCAGTGAGTTGAGAAGTAGAGGTCACTAGTGTAAATGACTTTTTTAAAAGGAGTTTTACTGAGAAATGGAAGAGACATACAGGATAATAACTCCAAGGGATCTTAGTGACTTGTGAAGGTTTTTTAAAGCGTAACACCCTGTTACACTTATTAGCTCAATTTAAGTCTAGGCCCCTAATATGTAACATGTAATTATTATTAATACATAATTATATATTATAAATATAAATTTCATCTATTTATTTATTTATCTATCCATCTATTTATTTATTTATTTAATTTATTTATATATAAAATGGCCCCTAAGGTCCATTTTTTTTTTTTGCAGGGGGGAAGGCAGGGCAATTGGGGTTAAATGACTTGCCCAAGGTCACATAGCTAGTAAATGTGTCAAGTGTCTGAGGCTGGATTTGAACTCAGGTACTCCTGACTCCAGGGCCTGTGCTCTACTCACTGCATCACCTAGCTGCCCCCTAAGGTCCGTTTCACCTTTAGGGAGCTTATTTTAGATGAAAAGTTCTGAATTCAGACCCAATCACTGAACTGACAGGAAAATTCTTAACACCAGGGAGGTTGGGCTCAGTCTAACCTTCCATTTATATCTGTCTCTAATTAACTCCTGGCTTCTTAATGGTTGAGGCAAAACTCAATTTAGTGCAAACCTTTAGGTAACAGAACAGTAGATTTGATTAGATTATCTGTGGCATCAGCAGGGGAAGCTGGGAAAAGAGTTGAATTAAGTTCTCCTCTCCCAGGTGCCTGGAAAGCCAATGATACTTCTGGACATCTCATCTCTGCCACAGGTCAGTTCTCCCTACGACTTTCCAACTCTGCCCCAGCAGCCTTTTCAGGATGGAGACATCCTTTGCTGCCAGGGGCCTTCTGGCTCTGATGGGTAAGATATTTCTCAGAACCTCCATTTGCGAAAATATTCATGCCAGCTATGCTTACTTTTAGCCCCTTACTCTTTAGACTACTTTGCCACCTGGTACTTAGGACCCTCCCTCCCTTTTCAACTCCCTTTTATGTGTTATATCCATACATCCATTAGAATGTGAGCTCCTAGAAGGCAAGGGCCATCTTTCTTTTTGTTTGCATTTGTTCATCATAGTGCTTGGCATTAGTAAGTGCTTAATAAATGTTTTGTCTAATCTAATCTTAAGATCCCTTTGTTCCTTTAAGGTGTGCTTGTAAATGCCACGTTTACTCCACCCTCTCAAGTCCACATCTTCACAATCTCTCTCCAGTTCTGAGATGGCTTTTCTCTTTTATATAAATTATTTCTGGCTGATTCAGTCTCTGACATAATGGCTTCAATTATCTGAAGAAGGTATACAGGCACTGTTCCCTGCTCAGTCCTGATTTTTAGATTCAATCAAAAAGTGTTCATACCCAGTTAAGGTATCAAAGCTAAAATGGAGTGGTTCCAATCCCATCACATAAGGATGAAGGGGACTCAGGTCTGTTTGGTCAGGAAATTTGAGCTTGATATTTAAAGCCCTTCACAAAATAGCTCCAGCCACTCTGCAGATTTCTTTCCCATTACTCTTCAACAGGCATTCTAGGCTTCAGCCAAACTGACCTACTAGTTCCCCCCACCCCACATTCCCTGTCTTTGTTCTTAGCACAGACCATACCTACACCTAATGTTCTTTTCTCCCTCTTTAGTTGGCCTCTTAGAATCCTGAGGTTCCTACAGCTCCCAGTTCTAGAGCCATTCTCCTTTTCTTTCTACTCATAAGTACTTATTCTAGCAAGGCCATCTCCAGCTGTCCTCATGAATATCTGGCCACTGGACCCAGATGGCTCAGGAGGAAAGAGTGAGGCTGGTGACTTTGCACAGCCCTCCCTCATGTAAATCCAATTCACATGCAAGTCATGCCATCACCTTCCTGATGTCATGATCCTCTTCAAGGACGAGGGACAAAAAACTACAACTAATTTTGGCAGTAGTCATCTCTAGCTTCCTAATTGTCCTTTGTGTATGTGGTTTCTCCCCCTGTAAGATGTCAGTTCCATAAGGTCAGGAAACTTTTGCATTTAGTCTTTGAATCCCTAGGGACCCATAGTGTGCACATAGTAAGGATGTGATCATTGCTTGCTGGAACGGCTTGGTCTCTCTACCTCCAGTCTCTTCCCTTGACACTGTCCTAAAAACAGCTACTAAAATAATTTAAAAGCAGATATCTGTCCAAGTTAGTCCTCTACTGAAAATTTTTCAATTACTTCTAATTGTGTTTAGTATAAAAGACAGAATTCTCAGTGGGTATTCATCCCACAATGTAGGCAATCTAGACAATAAGGTATTCTCCTTTGCCTATAATTAACTCCTTATCTCTGCCTCTCAAAACTTAGCTTTCCTTCAAGGTTCAGTCAACTCCTTCAGGAAACTTTCTCAGACTCCTTTGCTTATTAGTACTTTGTCCTTCTAACACTCTAACATTGTATTTACTTATCTACATGCATATCCCTATCTCTTTCCCCTCCTACCCAGCAGAATGTAAGCTCTTTGTGGGCAGAGCTGGTCTAGTTTTTGCTTTATCTCTAGCAGCTACCCCATCCCTTCCATTGTGTATGCTTAGGAAATTTTTTTTTTTAATTGAAATCTGCCTCTTTGCAAGTTTTACCCACTACATTCCTTAAGTCCAGGACTTCTGCCCCTTGAGTCCTGTGCCCCATCCACTGCCCTTCAGATTACCTGGGCAGAAGCCAAAGGGACTGCTGAGGAAAGGACCGCTGACCAGGACCCCCGACTCCCACCCTCATGTCTTGGGATGTCATGTCATGCTCAAGCAGTGGGGTTGGTTCCTAGGTTTGGGCAACATGTCTGTGGGGTGCTTTGTTAGACCCCAAGAGCTACAGGGTATTCCTAAAATCTGAACACATAGGCAAAAATGCATATTTTCATGAAATGAAATGAATGAAATTTTCAACATTTTCTTTAATTGGAATATTAACAAATAACATCTTCAATACGATTTCCATCATTTGTGATGCAAAGGTTGATGTGCTTTGTAAGATTCACGTGATTCACATGAACTTGATGCAACAACTCCACATTGTGGCCAATTTTAGCACATTCGCTCTTTGTGAATTCAATCAAATGCACGTATGATTTTCATTGAGTACACCTCCTTTAGCATACCCCAGAAAAAGAAGTTGCTGAACAACGCAGAGTCTTTGGTGAAATGATTATGAGATGTTAATGAGATTTCCTATGTGTCCAGACTTTAGGGACACCCTGTATATGAGTACACACTGCAGCTTCTACATGCCTCCAGGATTTGAGATCAAGCAGAGGCTCCCCTACTTTTCCTACCTTTCCAGGCTTGTCTCACCTTAATATTCCCTTTCACTTATGCTACCAGCAAAACTGGACTATTTGCTAAACCTTATATAAACAATTTACACTTGCCTGCCTTTGGTGACTGTGTGTTCCACCTCAGAAGTCCCTCCCCACTCCCATCTTCAGTTTTTGAGATCTAGCCATCTTCCAACTCCAAGTTCAGGTGACATCTCCATTAACCCTTCCAGACTGCATTAGAACAGATCTTTCTTCTTTGCCGTCAAGAATGCTAAATTGAAAAACTTCATATAAGCCTTAAAACACTACATGTCAGCAATCACGACCTGGTGCCTAATGTTTGGATATTCTATGCATCATCACTGTAATTCTCAATTTATTGTATGTTTAGGCTTCACTCACCATCCCTGTGACCGACTCTCCCTAGACGTAAAGCATTCCTCCTTAGCAACCACATTCCTCAATATATGTTATCTTTCCCAACAATAATGCACATTTATATGGTGCTCTAAGGTTTACACAATGTGCGTTCCTTTAAAACAACCCCAGGGGTAGCGAGTTTTATCATCCCAATTTCGCCCGGGCAGAAACTCAAGCTCGGAATAGGTTAAACGAGCCCAGGGTCACATCTGCAGCAGAGTGCCTGAAGGAGTTACTCTATTAAATAAACTGCTCGGGGCGCCCGAGGTCATATAGGTAATTTAGGATTGATGGGTTTGGATTCGGAAGGAATCTCGGAAGGCCGGCCCTCTATATGAGGAAACATTTAAGCTCTGTACACATTACTACAGACGGGGAAACTGAGGCTCAGACGGGATAACGGGCAGAGGGGAGTCCCGAGACAGAGGAATGAGACTCAGAAGCCTCCTCCCCTCTAGGGGAGGGCGTGGAGGGGGAAGGCGTGGGAGGAGGGAAGGAGAGAAAGGATGTTGCTTCCCATAAGCCTTTGCCCGGAAGCCGCGGGGAGGGAGGGCTTTGCGCGAGGCCGGGAGCCTTCCCAGCTTCCTTTGCGCGGCACCTGGTCACAAAATGGCGGCCCGAGGGAGACGGGCGGAGCCTGCGGGCCGGGAGCCCTCGGGCCCCGCGGGCGGCGGCGCCGGCGGAGGCGGCGGGAGCCGGTGGCCCGGGCCGGGCGGCGCCGGGGCCGAGTCCGGGGCGGGCTCAGGAGCCGGGGAGGAGGAGGAGGACGCGGCGGCGGCGTCGGGCCCGGCCTCGGGGGGCGTGAACCTGTTCGCCAACGACGGCAGCTTCCTGGAGCTGTTCAAGCGGAAGATGGAGGAGGAGGAGGAGCGGCGGCGGCAGCGGCAGCAGCAGCAGAGCCCGGACGAGCCGCCCGCGCCCCCGGGGGCCGCCGCCGCCCCAGCCGCCGCCCCTGCCGGCGGCGGCGAGCCGAAGAGGAGGAGCGGGCCCGGCCCGGCGGCGCTCAGCTTCGTAAGGAGCCGCCGCCCGCGGGAGGGCGGGACGGGCCGCGCCGCGCCGCCGGGACAGAGAGACAGAGGGACAGACAGAGGGAGGGCCCATCCCGGGAGCGGGGGAGGGAGGGCCGGGCGCCGCCGCCGCCGAGGGCCCCGTAGCACGGGCCTCCCCTCGGGCGCCGCACGCTCGGCCCTCCCGGGGCCACGGTGCGGGCCGGGCTCGGGCGTGAGCCGGGGAGGGGGGGCGTCGTTCCCAGGGCCGCCCCTCAAAGCCAGGGGAGGCCCGGCTGGGGCCCCGCTTTTGTTGTCATGCCCACCCCCCCAGAAATCTGAACTTTGCTACCACCCCTGCTCTGGATGGAAGGGGGCGGGAGGGGCGGGTGTGCCGCGGCTTGGAAGGCTGTCGAAGGGGCTCGGGGCCGGGCAGGAGGGGACACAGCCTAAGAAAGATGTGCGTGAAACGAGCAGACTGATGCCGAGACATCCGAGACTAGCCACTGATTGAGATGACCGAGTGGTGCGGGCCGCTGGCTGTCATCTAACCTGTGTGCTTAGCCGTAGGGCTCTTTGGGGGACGGGTCGGGGTCCGTGTTAGGTGGGGCCAGGCTTATCATCAGGCTCACTGCCCTGCCCGGGCCGACTGAGCAGGTTCGGGCTGCATCGTCCTGAGAAGTCCCTTGTGCTCCTCTCTGATTGCTGCGTAGGTTGGCCAGTGGGCACGGCTTGGTACTACACGACAGGCATGAGGAGCTAAGATGATCTAAGGCCAGGACTCCCTGTCCCGTTGTGTAGTGGGCTACATGGCCGCCAGGGCAGCCCCCAGGGCTCCTATAATGGTTGCAGTCTTCTATCCCTTCACCCAGGTGGGCAAGCGGAGAGGCGGGAACAAGCTAGCCCTCAAGACAGGAATAGTAGCCAAGAAGCAGAAGACGGAGGATGAGGTGAGTGCCTGCAGCACGTTCAGTCCTGGGGTCTAGGGGTGGCTTTTCCTTCAGGGAGAATAACAACAAAAGTCCAGACTTCAGTAGCTGAAAGGACTTTCCCCTTCTAGGCTACTAAGAAGCTGGCTCCTCATCTACCAGGCCCGGGTTTAAGGCCTAGGGGGAGAACCCGGCCTTGGGCATCCTGACGCCCTTCGCTTCTAGGTCTCATGGCTCCTGTGCCTGTCTTTCTCCTCCTTTGTCCCCTGCTCCCCAGGTTATGACAAGTAAAGGAGACGCTTGGGCCAAGTATATGGCGGAAGTGAAAAAATACAAGGCACATCAGTGCAGTGATGATGACAAAACCCGGCCCCTGGTGAAATAACTCTTCTCCGCCAAGGACTTTCTGCATTGTACATACTTATTTAACGCAGCAAAAGAACAATAGCATTTTCACCAAGGACTCAAAACACAGAAGACAAACTTGTAGCTTTCTGGCGCCAGCGGATGACTCTTCAAGACTTTTTATACCTTGAGCACTTGACTTCTGAGACTTATTAGTATGTGGTTTACTGTTTCAATCTTTTTCCTTCCCACCACCCTCCTCTCCAACCCTTCATTCCCCCCCCCCTTTCTTCCCCATCACTTCTGGGAAGTAAAGAACTCAACTAAATAGTTGGAGGATTTTTGTTTCTTTTTTCTTTTCTTTTTTAATTGAAAAGACAGGTTAGGAAATTGAGAATGACTTCTCCTGGAGTTGTACCCAGGGCCTGTGTTGGTGCTGCCATCTTTTCTAGGGGCCCCTCTGGTTTGGTAGACTTGTGGTATCTTTTGGGAAACCATCTCTGTCCCCTGGGTGTGGTAATGGCTTGTCAGAAACACCCCGCTTTCTGGAGATGGGGCTAGTGGGTTTTGCTGGGGCTCTTAGCCGCCTGGCTCCTGTTTTGTTACACCCTATAATGTATTGAGCCATGGTGGTTTGGGTGGGGCCGTCAGGTGGCACTGGACATTCGGAGTTGAGTGGAGTTTTAAGTGTTCCTCACTTTTTCTTCTAGATTGACTTCTTGCTTTTGCCCAGGTTCCCTGTGACACTTATTCTCTGCCCCTAGTCTTCTACTTCTCCCTCCCCCAGATGGCCTTACCCCCTTCTCCAGGGCCCCTTTGAATCCTTATGACCTTCAAAGGCAGTTTCAACATCAAAGACTTCTATTGTAACTGGTTGGCCTGCTGTGAGGCCAGTATCTGTGCCAACCCCCTCACCTTCAGGTCAAGCAAGACTCTTCTAAAACTTATTTTTAAAAATAATCTGGTGTCCACATACCCTAAATCCAAATGTCCATATTTCTGTCCCCCTTTTCCCCTCGCCCACTCCAAAACGTAAACCTCTGGCTTGCCCCATTGCGTCCCCTTCATAAGTGTGATGTTTTTTGAGTATGGATTTCCTCTGAAGGCTCTAAGGCCCTGTTTCAGGGACACCTCCAACTTCATTTTTTGATTTTTGCCTTTATTGTAACTGTTCCCTTCAGCCTGTGTTTAGGTGCCTGGGGAAGTTTGGTGGGGCAAGTGTTTCCTGTGTGTTGTGTTGGGAAAATGTTGAAGGAACAGTTCCTTTGGCCCAGTGGATGTCTCTTGCCCTTTGGCTAGGGAAAGTGAACCCGACTGGGGAGTGAAGACTGTCCTTTGCCTCTGAATGATGTTTCTGTCTGATCCCAGTTTGATGTCCTAGGTAGCTTTGGGGGCAAGTTTCACCCCCCTCCAAAGGCTGGCTGGGGCTTTTGCTCCTTGTGCTTTACCCTTTCTTCCTAAAAGGCCCCTTTCCCCCCACTAGCATGGATGGTGTTTGTCCCTGGACAGTGAGGTAATGCTTCAGGATTCAGGGGGGCGGTAGGGGCTGCTCTGCTTGTCTGAACTTGGAGTAGCCACTGGTCATTTTTCCTCCTTCTGGCTTCCTTTCTTTATCCCCACACATGTCCCTTTGTGTGGCCCCGTTACCTTTCCCCAAGGAATTAATGTTTAAAAATGCTGACTTTAAATGAAAATAAAAAAAAGTGATCTAAGAGCTGCCTGTATGTGTTCCTTCTGGAGGCAGCTTCAGTCCCCTGCCTGCTAGCTTATTCTGCTAAGCTGAAATCCCAGGCCTGAGATCACAGGCTCATAGATGTTGATCTGGAAGGGACCTTAGAACCCACCTAATCTGAACCTTTTTATAAATGAGGAAACTGTCATACAAAGGTTAAGTGACTTGCTCAGGGTCACACTTTTAGAAGGTAAGGGGCAGAAAGTCTGAATTTTAACCCTAAAAACATTGGCTAGCTGTCCCTCCTGCTTTCACCAGGGAGAATGAATTCTGCTGATACCCTAGTTCCCTGCCAGCTGATTTCTGGGAATGGCCCAGGCCCTATGAGAATCAGTATCTTAAGTAGCTTTCTTCCTTCTTCACTTAGTGCACCAGCTGTAAGGCCCCAGGCTTCTTGAGCTCTGCCCTTGATTCAGCAGAAACATACTGGGATGAGATAGGATCTGAACTCACTAGAAGAAGGGACTTCAACACCCTTCAGGATCCTACTCCCTAAGCTTGCTCAGAAGTGGAGAGAGTAATTCTACCCACTGTCTAGATTGAGCTGAGCCAAGCTGTAGTCTTCTGTTCAGGTTTCCCTGTAGAACTGGTGTGTTTGTAATGGGCTGTGGCCATCAGGAACCCACAAGGATTTGGATTTTCCTCATCTGTCTTCCTCAAGGAACCTGAGCTCCTGAAATTCTGTCCTGTTAGTGGCTTTAACAAACAAGACCATAGTTCTTTTACTTAGTGCTTAGGCTTAATCTTATTCCTTTGGGTCTGGCACCCTGTTAGGACTGAATGCTCTTGAAGGTTTTCTCCAGCCCTGATTCCCATTTTAAACAGCACAGGGGTCCCATTTTATGTGCAACACATTTTATTGCTTGTCTTCCACATGATCAGGGGCCCTGTTCATCTCTTCTACTAGCCCAGAGATAATTTATGAGGCTCCTCTCTAGTTACCCCTCCCCTACATTGGGGGTAGCCTGGAGACACCCACAATGACCAGGGCAAGAGCCCCTGCCAGCAGAAAGGAGGGCTAAGCCCTGGGATTTGGGGAAGGGGGTTGTCTTGGCTATGTTGAAGGCAGTAGTTCCTCCTCAGGTGAGCCATATGTGTGAAACCATGTCATCCTGCTTCCCTCTCTGCATCCCTGCTCCACAGAATTAGTTTAGCTTAAAAAAAATAAACCCCAAACCTAAGAACTCTGTTCCCAAAAGTAGGTCATGCATGACCCATTGTCCTTAGCTCTGGACCAAGGCCTTTAAGGCAAGCAAGATTCAACCTGTCCAGAGGGTAGAGGAAGGACAGGAGAATACCCCAATCCCATTTGCCCAACTCCCAGGATTATGAAAGAACACAGCGCAGATACTGTGACTGACCAAAGCTGACCCAACTCAGGAGGTTCCAGGATTCTGACCCAAAAAGGTCTGGTCAGAGTGAGGTAGAAGAGAGACTAAAGGTTTCTTCTCATATCGCCAGATAGTACAGGGGACCGGTTAAAAGGGAGATCCAAAATATCAGGCTTGTTAGTAAAAGTTGTCTAGTTTTCATTGTTCCACCAGCAAAGGCCCAAGCAGAGAGGGGACCAATGTAATTTGTTCCTCCTGCACTCTTACCACCCCAATCCTCACTAGGCTTTAGCCACAGTGAATATTTGACACCTGGAATTAGGATTTGAAATGCTTCCTCTCCCATTACCCCTAGGGGAAGCTTCAGGTACTGGGCTCCAGGGTTCAGTTATGGGATTGAGAAAGAAATATTAGCTTTCAGGATCATCTTTAAAAACTGAGCAGTAAAAATAGTTCATTGGGGGTGGGGGAGGAAACTGTAGTTACTAGACTTGAAAAAGTGTCAAGACTTTGAGCTAGGGACACTGAAGTGTCAGCTTGGTCTGTTTCAGGCCAGGACATCCAAGAACAACCGCCTCTTGAGTGGGTGCCAGCCTAGCTTCAGCATTCTTTGGTATGTTCCCCAAACATAAATGTCTAGCTCCAGTGGCTGCTGCTTTTCCCCTGGGGCTCACCTGAGTAGGCCCGGGGAACATGTTGGCTGCCAGGCTCCAAATTCAGCTTGTCTCATAGGAGGAAAGCAGGGCTGCATCCACTGGCTCCATGCAAGAGGGACATGTGAGAGAGCGCATGAGCCAGTCATCAATGCAGTGGACGTGGTAGGTGTGCAGGCATGGCAAGAAGCGTATGGCATCCCCATACACAAAGTCCAACATGCAGATCACACACCTGCAGGGACCAGGGATGGATGAATGTATAGCACCAGTTCTCACCCTCTTCACCCCACCTCCCACCCAAACCTTTCCACTCCCAGGCCACTCCAGCCCAGCATCTCAGCTCCAATTGCCACTGAGGCCTCCCCCCATCGGTGTACCCAGCCTTGAACTACACTGTTGATTGAGGAGACACTACGGCCTGCCTTCAAGGACCTCAGCCTGGGGGAGACAAGGAATGGCAGACCTTGGTCTTGCTCTTGGGGATCTGTCTGGAGAAAACAGAAAAGTAGACAATCCTGGCCCTGTCCTTTAGTTCACAGTTTGGGAGAGACCCAAAACCTTGCCCTTTAAGAGCTGCCAGAACTGGGTGTGTGTGTGTGTGTGTGTGTGTGGGAGCGGCGGGGAAGTGGAGTGGACATGGACAGTGAGCTCCAAAAACAGCCCAATTGGGGTTGAGCTCAAAGATCCAGTCCAGAACACAGTGGGTGTGTCTTAGGGGCCTGGGTGTTTCCCCAGACTTCCCTCCTAAAAAGCAAAAAAAGATTGAGAGCCTCAGTTACTGAGGAGTCTCAGATTTCTGCACCCTGGAGGACACAGGCTACAGTTCTACAGCAACAGGAGCCTGGGGCATCCACATCTTGTTCCCCACCCTTACTCTTTCATTTTCTTTTCGGACCCCTCAGAGCCAGGGTCGAAGATGCCCTTGGGCAGGTGCTGGATGAGGCCAATTCTCTGGGCGATGCGGATCTGCTCCTCCTCTGTGAGCTGTGTGGCCAGTCGGCTCTGGCTCGGAGATGGGTGGTACACTGGGATTGGCTCCCGTCCCTGGGGGGGATGGGGACAGGATGTACATGGCAACTTGTCTCTGGGAAACTCATCTTTCAACCTGCCTGTGTCTACTCCCCTATCAGGGCCTCAAGTTGTCTATCTGGAGGTCTGCTTTAAGGGGATCTATGAGCTCTGTACCCTCTGAACCTCCTCCACCGTTTCCTAGGGATCCTAATACTCACAAAATAAAGTGTTCCATGCCCATAGCTCTACCTCAATCCATTACTGTCACTATGTCTCACAATCTAGAGCTGGAGAGGCCTGAGATCACTTAATCTGACCCCTTCATTTTCTAGAGAAGAAAACAGGGAAGGGACTTGGTCAAGTTCACATGGCTAGTAGAGAAAGAATTGAAATAGGCCTCCTTTCCGAATCCTCTGCTGTTTCCAGTCTAATCTTATTCAGTAGGAAGGCTTCTGTTTCTTTTGTTTTGAGTCTCCTAGGGTCAGTCCTCTTGCCCCCAGTCCTGATCTGGCCTGGTTTGGCAAACTCCAGGGTCTCCCTTTTACCAACCTAGTTCTATTCCTTTTCCCTCTGCTCTATCATGTCCTGTCATGACTCTTTAGGGTGAAAAGAGTAGATTCCAAAGGTTTCCTCTGTCCACAGCTAAGCCTGACCCTCAGGGTTGCTGAAGTGGACAGCCCCCATTCGGTCTGACCCTTGAGGCTGTGGGTGGTGGTGGATGCCCAGGGTTTCCCTCTTTCACCTCTCTAGGGGGTGGTGGGTGAGATGCCTGAGGTCCCTTATGCCTTGTCCCTCTGAGGAACTGGGTGGTTGGTAGTAGTTTCTCAAGGTCCCCTGTTCCCAGTTCTGCTCTGTCTTTGGGGCAGTGGGTGGGTAGCGGCTGATGCCGGAGTTCCCCTGGTCAAAGCTCTGCCTAGCCTCTTTGGCGGTACTCGCAGATGCTCCCCAGTCCTGCTCTGCCTCTCTGGGGCACTAGGGTGGGGTGGGGGTGGCAGATGCCCGGGGTCCTCCTGTGCCCAGCCCTTCCCTGCCTCTCTGGGGTGCAGGGGGTGGCAGATGCCCCGGCTCCTCGGCTCCCAGCCTGGCCTGGTCGGTGCGGTGCTCACCCTGCAGGGCGGCGGGGGCGGCGGCGGGTCCCCGGGAAAGCTGCTCCCGTCTCCGGAGTCATTAAGCAGCGACTGGTTGTCTGCGGCTCCGGGCCCCGCCTCGTCCCCAGCTCCGGTGCCGGACCGCTGCGACGACAGGCAGTTCCCCATGCCTGGCCCGGCCCGCTCAGCGGCGGCCGAGGCCCCTCCTTCCAGGCACCCAAGCCCTGGCGTCCGATCCAACTCCGCGGACCCCGGGCAGGCCGAAACCCGCCATCCCCCTCCACAGCCGGGGCTCTCGGCTCAATTGGACTCACCGCTGTTTACAACCCCAGCCGGAAGTGCGGCGGCTCGAGGCGCAGAGGATCGTGGGAGTTGTAGTTACGGGTGCGCTCGGGGGCGGAGCGTGAAATTGAGTGAGGCGCCGGTCTTGTCATGCGCACGTACACGCGCAGGTGCGGCGCCTCCATTTGCTTCCGTGAGGGCGGAGGGAGAGGGGAGGGAACCACGTGTTCTTGTTTCTGGCCTGAGCCAAGTTCCCCCAATCTCTGCAGACCCGGGACACCTAAGGTGACTTCTGAAGTGACCCGGCGGGGAGGGACTGTAACAAATTGGAACAGCATCCTGCCTTCTATTGTAATTATTCGTGGACCTTTCTTTTCTCCCTTAGGTGATGGTGACCTCCCAGTCTGGGACTGATCTCATTCTTTCAGCCTAGTCTCCTCCTGCAAGGTGGGGGATGAGACTTGGTGTCCTAGTTTTGAGAAATATTTGCGGAAAGAATGAAGGTTGAAGCCTTGAGCCCTGGCTGGGATAAAAGAGAGAAAAAATATCTTCTGTCTTCCCTCCCTCATTCTTATCATGACAATCCTTTCATTGCAGCAAGCAGGGGCTTTGATCCCTTGTTCTAGGAAGTTCAGAGCCTCCCTTGGGCCTAAGGTTACAAAGACTGGGCATCCCAGGAAGTTCATAGGATCATGACTTAGAAGGCCTTTTATTTTAGAGAGAAGCAAACAGACTAGGGAGATCTTTATCTAAAGTTACACAGTTGTGGGAGTATTAAATTTCGAGATCTTTGACCTCAAATTGCTTCATTCTGTACTCTCTTCGAACTCTAGGATGAGAGCCATAATCTTAATTTATACCTCGGATTGCTTCTTTTAATTCGTGTACGCACACACCCCTCTCCCCCAGTGTAATC
Source organism: Trichosurus vulpecula (assembly GCF_011100635.1). NCBI lineage: Eukaryota > Metazoa > Chordata > Mammalia > Diprotodontia > Phalangeridae > Trichosurus > Trichosurus vulpecula. The sequence goes on from NC_050573.1 coordinate 76,040,472, forward strand.
ACCCTAATTCCCTCCTCCACTCTGGCTGGCCTCCTCAGTTACAATTCTCCCTCAGGTCTTTGTTTTTTGTCCCCATTCTACCTTAGTTCTCTCATATTTCCCAAGCATTGGAATGTTTTCTATATTTGATGGATGGCAGCGATGGGGGGAGGGAGGGAAAACCAATAAATTAGATCTCCACCCCAGGGTGAGGACACAGAACAAACAAAATGCCAACGACCTTCTCATGAACCTTCCTGGCCTGGGGTTTCAGAGAGTTGGCAGCAGAAACAGTCTGGGGAGGGATGCAGGAAGGGAGGAAGGACAAGAATCAGGGAGGCTTGGGGGAAGGTATGGGGTAGAAGTAGGTGAGGCTGGGTGTATATGAATCCTAGAATCACAGAACTGTGAGTTGGAAGGGATCTGGAAGGCCAGTCTGGAACAGGAGGGAATACAGTGTCCAGAGCGTCCCAAATCCTAGACCAGGACTCCACATTGCACCTATAGGATGATAGGGTCATAGACTGAGAGCTGGAAGAGACGCCTTAGAGGTGATCTGGTTCAGTCTCCTCATTTTGCACATGAGGGACCCGAGACCCATATAGATTAACTGGTCCAAAGTCATAAAGCAGGTAGCAGAGCTGAACCTCAGGAAGTGTGGGAGGAAATGGAGCATGGAAAAGTGGTGAATAGGAAATGAGCCAGGTCCTTTCGTTTTGTTGACGGTGATGGGGGTCTCCTGCACTCCTCACAGGACCTAGGGGGTCGCCCCAGGCACCAGGACAGGTGCTTGCGGATAGGAGTAAACGAGAGACTGGAGGACCCAAAGGCCAGAGAGACCCAAGAAGTAGCAGTCTCCCCCATCACGTGACAGAATCCCTCTTATGGTTCCGCTTCGTCGCGGTCTTTGATCACGTGACCCTACTGGAGGACGGGCTCCTCCTTTTCCTTCCTCTGCCCCCACCGCTCACCGCCCTTCGCCTTCCTCCCCCCTCTCGAGTCACAGGGCCCGCCCAGCGTCTTGATTGGCTGGGGGGAGGCAGTTTGAACGGCGGACGGAAGCCGCTGCGGCTCAGGTCAAGTCGCGTTCTTTTTTTTTTTTTCTATTCGCTTCCTCGCTCCTCCCCGTGTGTGTCTCGGGAGAAGCCGCAGAGCGAGGAGTCGCCGCCGCCGCAGCCGCCGTCGCCGCGTTTGCTGCCGTCGTCTCCGCAGCCCTGGTCACCGTCGGGTCCCGGTGAGTGGCTCGGCCTGAGCTCTGGTCGGGGCTGCCGGCCGCGGCCTGTGGGGAGGGAGCAGGCGCGCCGGGGCCGGGGCTGGGCCTCAGGGAGCGGCCAGGCCTGTTCGAGGGCTCGGGGCCGGAGAGAGCAGGGCAAGCAGCGAGGGGGTGGCTGGGCGCGGCGGCGGCGGCGGCCGGGCTCGATAGGGGCGAGGAGGCCCGAGGCCTCAGGCCGGCGTGCACTCACCTCCCGGCACCTCCCCTCCCCCCACGCCTTCTCGTCTTTAGCCCGGCCTGGCCCAGAAGGGGCCTCGGCCCTCCCCTTCTTCCCGGGAGCCGGCGCTTCGGGGGCCCCCAATTGGAAACGGGGTGTGTGTGGCGGGGTTAATCACCTCAGGCTTCTGGGTTTGCTGTTGCTTCCCCCATCTCCCCACGTGGCCCCGGGGGTTTTTCTGCCTCCTCATCCCTGCCTCCTCCGGGATGGGGGGCGGGCAGCCCTGATGGCCACTTGTGTCACCAGGAACTGCCCAGAAGAATCTAATCTGCCTTCTTTTCCCTTCCCTGCCGCAATTTAGACCAACCCCCACCATGGACTGGCAGCCAGATGAACAGGGCCTTCAGCAGGTCCTCCAGCTCCTCAAGGATTCCCAGTCCCCCAACACGGCCACTCAGCGAGTTGTCCAGGACGCATCCTTTGGCCCGTTGACCCCTCTATTGTCTTAATAGAAAGAAGGAATGGAGGGACTTAGGGCTGTGGGTCCTTTCCCTCTCCCAGGAACTATAGGCTAGGGCTGGGTGAGATTGTCTGGGCCTGTTAACAACTATATCCTATTGTGTGGGCACATCCTATTCTTTCTCCTGATTCGTCCTTAAGCATTAAAAAGTGCCTACAGTTTACTGCTGTGCCCAGTCAGCACTCTGTCTGGAATGGGAGGGGATGGGTGAGAGAAAAAACCATAATATCACAGAAAAACTGTTAAAATTTTACTCAAAGATCCTCTTAGTCCCACTAATTTTCTCCACTGGTCACTTCTCACTGGGTCTTGGTTTCTTCCTCTGTAAAATCAAGAAGTCACATTTAGATGATGTCTGAGGGCCCTTTCAATGCTACCTCCTCTGATCTTGCTAGAGGGAGAGACCACGAGATCATAGCTTTAGAACTGGAAAGAAACTTAGTGATCATCAAATCTAATTTTCTCCCTTTACAAATGAGGAAACTGAGGCCCAGAGAGGTGTAAATGACTTGGACAAGGTCACAGATTTTAGCCTGAGATGTGATTTGAACCCAAGACTCGCAAGTATGATACTTTATCTACTATACCACACTGTCTCTAAAAGAGCTCTGGTGATGCCAGTGATTGGACATGTGCTCTACCACTGAGCTAAATCCTCTCCAATGCTCTCCAGGCATTTGTGTGAAATTCTTAGCTACAGGGAAGAAGGGAATCTAGGCCAGTTAGGAAATACTCAATCTTCCCATTGATCAGGGACTAGTAAAGCTTGTCTGGGGGTTGCGCATGTAGTAGGATGATCATCATTAAGGATGGATGGGGTTTGTTAAACAAAGACAGAAGATGTTAGGAAGTAGTGTCCAGGGGTCTGATTTCCTCTGCTCTTCACCTGTGTTGCCTAGAAGGGTCAGTACTGAATCAGCTTAGTCCTTAACATTGCCCTACAGAAACTAAAGCAACTAAACCAATTTCCTGACTTTAACAACTACCTGATTTTTGTCCTGACACGATTGAAGTCAGAAGGTAAGCGGATTGCCCCTCGGCTACTTCCCTCTGCCATTCCTATTCTCCTGTCTCTGGCCTAAGGGTTAAGGGGTCTCACAGCCCCATCTTCTTGAGTTCAGCAAGTCCAAATCAGCAGACATTTATGAAGCACCTGTGCTGGTTAAATCATTTCACAGAGGATACAGTGATGAAAAATGGAATAATTCCTGTACTCGAGGAACATTAGTGTAATAGAAGTCATACGTAAACAAGTAGGATATGAAATAGAACGTGATCTATAGACAATGAAATCTAGGGACGTGGGGGAGTTCCTGAGGAAACAGGGAATCAGGGAATCAGGAAGACTTCATGGAGAGATGGAGATGAGCAAGCCACGCGGTGCATTTGAGCCATAGGGGATAGCCTGGGAACATGAAGGTGCAAGGGCTCAGCATAGTATTGTTCTGCTTACAGTACAGTGTGACAGGAGTGCAGAACATCTGGATGTGAGAGGGCCGGTAACGTGAGATGTACCTGGAAAAGTACATTGGAGCCCTTTCTCCCTTACTAGTGCAGCAAGCTGACAGGTAGTTTGGGCCACCTGGATGTCTGAGGTTCTTCAGCTTAGCCCTGAATCCCGCCATCCCATAGGGCCTGGATGATAACTCTGGCTGACAGAAATTGAGTCCCTTATAGTTCTGATGCAGTGTTTTCCTCAATGCCTTTCCCCAGATGAACCAACACGCTCCCTCAGTGGCCTCATTCTGAAGAACAATGTGAAGGCACACTACCAGAGCTTTCCCCCACCAGTGGCTGACTTTATCAAGCAAGAATGTCTCAACAATATCGGTGACGCCTCCTCGCTCATCCGAGCCACTATTGGTAAGGTGGGGTTCAGTGAGGGGAGCTGGATTGGGTGAGGATGCTGTCTCAGTAAGGCTTTATCTCTCTCCATCTCTGCCCTTGCTTGCTCTACCTCAGGGCAGGTACCAGGAAGCCAGTTCAGAGCTTCATGGATTTTCCGTCTTCCCTTCCTCCCACTAGGCATCCTTATCACCACCATTGCCTCCAAAGGAGAGCTCCAGATGTGGCCAGAACTGCTGCCCCAGCTGTGTAACCTGCTCAATTCTGAGGACTACAACACATGTGAGGTAGAAGGCCTTGCAGCCAGCATAGAAGTAAATTAGAATATGCTGCCCGTCCCAGCTATACAGGGGGTCAGGCCCATTTAGGCTGTGTACAGGATTAGACACTTTGTCGGGTCACTGTACCTTTTTTTTTTTTTTGTATGGAGAGGATTGTGTGCTCTTCTCCTATCCCATTGATATCCCACAGTTCCCTTCTCACATATCACATAGGGGGCCTTTGGAGCCTTACAGAAGATCTGCGAAGACTCATCGGAGCTCTTGGACAGTGATGCACTCAATCGGCCTTTGAACGTCATGATCCCTAAATTCTTGCAGTTTTTCAAGCACTGTAGCCCCAAGATCCGGTATGTGGGGCTATTCCTGAGACCACTGGAATATGGGGAATCCAGGGCTGGGGAGGAGAGAGGGCACAGAGGAGTTATGGGCATATCCTCCCTATTTCAGGACTGTTACGGTTAGCAGAGATCACTTGCTAGGGAAGAGGCTGTTAATTGGTGTAAATAGACTGGATTGCTAGTCACCTTTTGCCCTCTCCCATTACTCAAGCTTATCTTGGCCTCTATTCTTGTTCTGTTTCTTCAGGTCCCATGCCATTGCTTGTGTAAATCAGTTCATTATGGACCGGGCCCAGGCACTGATGGACAACATCGACACCTTCATTGAGGTAGGCATTTCGTACTTAGTGCCTGACGGACCTATGGTTGGATGGTGAAAGGAGTGGGGAAGGAGGAACGTTGACCCTTTCTGGGGCCTGGCCCTTTTTGCCCCCTTTGGGTTCAGACTGTTGACTTTTTGGGCTGGGGGGGGTGGGGTATGTCTAGCACCTGTTTGCCCTGGCGGTGGATGAGGACCCAGAGGTTCGGAAGAACGTGTGCCGGGCGCTGGTCATGCTACTAGAAGTCCGAATCGATCGGCTCATCCCCCACATGCATAGTATCATTCAGGTGCGCTGGGGTCTTGGGAGAGGGAGGTGGCCTTCCTAGGACAGCAAAGTCCATAGCATGCTGACCCTCTTTCTTTATGTCCTCTTCTCCTATAGTATATGCTGCAGAGGACTCAGGACCATGATGAAAATGTGGCCTTGGAAGCCTGCGAGTTCTGGCTGACGCTGGCTGAACAACCCATCTGCAAGGAAGTCTTGTCATCCCACCTGGTGCAGTGAGTCCTGCTTGTCTACCTGAAGTCTTCCTCCTCACCCTACCCCTCATCCAAGAGGGTCTTGTTCTCCTGGCCTGTCTTGTTGCCACTTCTCTAGGATCAGGTTGAATGACTTGCCCATGGTCATAGAACTAACTCCTTGGTGGCAGAAGTAAGGCTAGAATTAGAATATGGCTCCTGGTTCCTAATCCAGGTTTCTTGCCATTGAAATCTTTGTAAGTGATTTAAAAGAGGATCTTCTGGGAACCACAGTGGATTGGATTCTGTGTGTCATCCTTAATACAGACTAAATCCATTTTTAAAATTTAAAATCTTGCACAAATGTGCACTTTAGTTATAGAATTAGAATGTGTAGTCTTTGCTCCATGTTAATACCTTTACTCTGAAGTATCTTAGAATTAAAAATATGTGTGCCTTTTAGGGGAGGACTGTAACAACTATTTGATTTAAAAGCTCTTAATTCTAAGAAACAAAAATTGACTTTGATGTAAATCCTGGGGAAGAATTGCTGACATCTTTGACTTTGGTTATTTCCTAGCTAGCATAGCTGAGAAGGCTCATCCAAGCCTCAGGGAGCTGCTGCTTGAGCTCTTCCCAATCACTCCTCCCCCTTCTTTCCTCCCCTTCTCTCCCAGGGAGGGGGTGGATGGACCTGTGGGCAGATTGGTCACAAGGTACCTAAGGTTCACTTAGACTTCCCTTCTCCAGGCTGATTCCAATTTTGGTGAATGGGATGAAGTACTCTGAGATAGACATCATCCTGCTCAAGGTAGGGGTCTCAGGTGTGGTGGGCTGGAGGCGCCCTTAGCTCTTGGGAAGTGATGTATCATTCTTAGCCTGAGTGTTCTTGAAGGTTTCATGTATTCATACTGTCTGATCCCAGGAGGCCTTGCTCTGGAAGGGGAGGGGGGGATGGCAGCAGGTATTGGTCTACCCAGAAACATTAGCCCTGCTGGGCCTTTCCCACAGGGTGATGTGGAGGAAGATGAGGCCGTTCCAGACAGTGAGCAAGACATCAAGCCTCGATTCCACAAGTCTCGCACGGTGACGCTGCCACATGAGGAGGAGCGACCCGAGGACCCTGAGGATCCTGAGGAGGATGACGACGATGATGATGACACCTTGTCTGACTGGAACTTGAGTGTGTTGGGGCTGGTGTTAGAGGCAGGGAAGGGGTAGGGACCGATGCCCAAGGACAATTTCCCTGACGCAGTTGTCATCCTTGTTCCTGTGGTGATGACGGTCATATTCATTCTGCCTGATCCCATGGGACCTGACGGGGTGGAGTGCCTGATGCAGGGGGTGACCGCTCCTTCCCCTGGTTTTAGGGAAATGCTCAGCAGCGGCATTGGATGTCTTGGCCAACGTTTTCCGGGAGGAGCTGCTTCCTCACCTGCTGCCTCTGCTGAAGGGGTTGCTTTTTCACCCAGAGTGGGTCATCAAGGAGTCTGGGATCCTGGTCCTAGGAGCCATTGCTGAGGGTGAGAGCCAAAGTGGGTCAGGGAACACAGGTTGGGAAGCACCCGGCCTAGATGTATGTGCCTTGGGTGCTTGCTGAGTGTATATCCTCCCCACTCTTCCAGGCTGTATGCAGGGCATGGTTCCGTACCTGCCCGAGCTCATCCCCCACCTGATCCAGTGCTTGTCGGACAAGAAGGCTTTGGTACGATCCATTGCCTGCTGGACGCTGAGCCGCTATGCCCACTGGGTGGTCAGCCAGCCGCCAGACATGCACTTGAAGCCTTTGATGACTGAACTACTGAAGCGAATCCTGGATGGCAACAAGCGTGTGCAGGAGGCAGCCTGCAGGTGATGCCACTATGAATCCCTTTCCTGGCCTATGCTACCTGCCCTCGCACCTAGACTCTGAGCACTTAGCAAGGGTGGTCTTAGGGACTTGGTGGGAACAGCCTTTGAACTTGGCTTACTGTCTTCCCTGGATATGACGAACAAGTACTGTTTGATGTCAAACTGATTTCTGTTGTATTCATACTGTCTGATCCTGGGCATGCCAGGCCTCTTCCCTTGGGCAACCTGGCTACCTGGGCTTTCCCTTACCATGATGCTTAAACCCTTTCCACAGTGCCTTTGCTACCCTGGAAGAGGAGGCCTGCACAGAGCTGGTCCCTTACCTGAGCTTCATCCTGGATACTCTTGTGTTCGCCTTTGGCAAGTACCAGCACAAGAACCTCTTGATCCTATATGATGCCATTGGGACACTCGCTGACTCTGTGGGCCACCACCTCAACCAGCCAGTGAGTGTTGAGTGCCTGGGAGCTCTCTAGGTTTCTTTCTTTACTCCCTCTTCTCTCCTTCATTACTCTTTTACCTTTCCATCCTTGTTAGGAATACATCCAAAAGCTGATGCCCCCCCTGATCCAGAAGTGGAATGAATTGAAAGATGAAGACAAGGACCTCTTCCCATTATTGGAAGTGAGTGGGGAGAGTTGGCTGAGGTTGATTATCTCCCTAGTGACTGTCTCCATTCTCAGAGGAAGAATGGTTTGGGTTAATTTTGTCCATTCCTTGTCCCCAAATCCAGACCTTTGAGTGTCTCCGAAAGTACTGTACACCTGATGTGTGGCACAGAACTTCATGCCCACCTCTTGGGTTGGCATGGTGGCCAGGGTTTGGTAGCCCATCCCCTACCTGCCTCTTTTCCTATCCACACAGTGCTTGTCGTCTGTGGCCACAGCCCTGCAGAGTGGCTTCCTGCCCTACTGTGAGCCTGTGTATCAGCGCTGTGTCACGCTTGTCCAGAAGACGCTGGCCCAGGCTATGGTAGGTCTCGGGCGCTTTGGGATCCTCCTACCCATTTCTCCCTTCTCTACGGCTCTCCTGACTTTTCCTCTCCACTCTGTAGATGTACAACCAACACCCAGACCAGTATGAGGCCCCTGACAAGGACTTCATGATTGTGGCCCTAGACCTCCTCAGCGGGCTGGCTGAGGGCTTGGGAGGCCAAGTGGAGCAGCTGGTTGCCCGCAGCAACATAATGACTCTGCTTTTCCAGTGTATGCAGGTGAATTGTCCTCACGCCCCTTTTGCTTGTTCACAGAGCACGCACTTGTTTTTAGATGTTTTTAGAGTGTGATGTCTTGAGCCAGCAGTTGAGGTCTGAATTGGAATAAGACGATGTCCCTTCCCCCGAGTTCGGTGTCTCGTTGAGGAGCCAAGTGTGTGGCTGGCAGAGTGGCATAAGCAGCAGGCTTTGTGGGAGGTCACAGGAAGGAGTGATGAGAGGGATGCCTCAGGGCTGCTTTGAGTTGGGTCTTGAGAGTGGATAGAATTTCCTTAAGGAAGAAATTGGGGAAGTAGAATGTTGGAGGAAAAGGCAGAGATAAAGTCATGGGCATCATATTCAGGGCACAGTAAAGCTAGCCATTTGGCTGGAGAGGCGGTTGTGCCCACCTATTTGGACACTGACCTTTGGCTGTTTCCCCCTTTCCGCAGGACACCATGCCAGAAGTCCGTCAGAGCTCCTTTGCTCTCCTGGGAGACCTTACCAAAGCTTGCTTCATGCATGTCAAGCCCTGCATCGGTATTTGCTAAGGATCTGCTGCCCCTCACCTTATAGTCCATACTGCTAGCTCTGCCACTCTCCTGGAAGGTGTTGGGGGGGTGTGCCATTGATCTTGTCTAGTCTGAAGGATATCTGGGGCAGGGAAAGCTTTAGGTTTCAGTGCTCCTGCCACATTCTCTCCTTCCCTGTACTTCCTCTTCTGTAGCGGTATCTCACTCCTAACCTCTCTCCTCAGCTGAGTTCATGCCAATCTTGGGCACTAACCTGAATCCTGAGTTCATCTCCGTCTGTAACAATGCCACCTGGGCCATTGGGGAGATCTGCATGCAGATGGGTGAGTGCCTAGGGTCCTACAAAATGTTTGGAGTAGAAGATGGAGGCAGGAAGTCACTGACTCCCCCCTTATCCCCTAGGGGCCGAGATGCAGCCCTATGTGCAGATGGTCCTCAACAATCTGGTGGAAATCATCAACCGCCCCAACACCCCCAAGACCCTGTTGGAGAACACAGGTGGGAGCCCAGGCCCAACCTGGGCAGTCTTTTCCCCCCACCAATCTGGGGAGCTATTTTCCCCCCAGTGGGGGTCCCCTTTTCCCCTTAACCTTGGAGCCCCATATGCCCCTATATTCCTGTGCTGAACTAGCTGGGGCCAGGCCCCCAGTCCTCTTCTCCCCATGGTCTGGGAAAGAGAGAAATCCACAGGAAATAGCCTGATTCTCTGGGCCAGTGACCCAGTCCAGCCTCCTTCCCCAAATAGGGGTTAAGGGACTGAGCCCCCACTGGGGCCTGAAGCCTAGTACAGTTGTACGAGGCATCTTCTGTCCCCCCCTGCTGGCTCCTCTAGAGTGAGTCTGCGGGGGCTGGGGCCAGGGCGGGGGTCGGTGCCCCCACCCAGAGGCCCTGCCACGTACAGTCCCGGGGCCACTCGGGGTTTCAGGTCGCCTGACGAGTCCCTCTGCCATTCCAGCCATCACCATCGGCCGCCTGGGCTACGTGTGCCCACAGGAGGTGGCGCCCATGCTCCAGCAATTCATCAGGCCCTGGTGGGTGTGTGTGCTGCCCGTGGCCCTGCTTTCCCTCCTCCCCCTTCCCTTCTCCTCCCCAGGCCCTGATCCTATCCCAAAGTGCATGTCAGCCTTCCATTCCCTGCCCTTCTCTTGTGTCCCTCCTTTGCTTTGTCTTCCTGACTGGGCCATTGCTCTTTGAGCTGCCTGCCCAGTCCACTCTCCCTCTGCCCTGCTGCAGGTGCACATCTCTCAGGAACATCCGAGACAACGAGGAGAAGGACTCGGCCTTCCGGGGCATCTGTATGATGATCGGGGTGAACCCTGGAGGGGTTGTGCAGGTAGAGGGGCTGGGGAATGGGAGGAGAAGAGGCTTTGCTCCCCTGGGACCATAGCATTAGGGGTGCTGACAGCCCCTCACAGCCGGAGTGGGTGGGGTCTTTGTTTTCAGGATTTTATTTTCTTCTGTGATGCCGTGGCCTCCTGGGTGAGCCCTAAGGATGACCTTCGGGACATGTTTTATAAGGTGAGTACTGGGGCTCCTGTGTCCTTCTGCCTAGGAGTACGGCACCTCTTCTATGTCCTTCCTTTTCCTTCCTCAGATACTCCATGGCTTCAAAGACCAGGTGGGGGAAGAGAACTGGCAGCAGTTTTCGGAGCAGTTCCCACCCCTGCTCAAGGAGAGATTAGCTGCCTTCTACGGCGTCTAGGTGAAGCAGGGAGACCACGCACTAGGTAAGGGAGGATGCTCCTGGAGGGTGGGGTGGGGCCCTGGAAGCTGGGGACTGGGACAGGGTGGGACAGAAGTTCTCCTGCTGATGCTCCCTCCTTCTACTCTATTCCCAGGTTCCTGACGGCGTTGGGAGGGGTTGCTGGGAGCTCATCAGCATCCAGGTGTTGCAGTGCCCTGTCAGTGGGGGGTTAGGGAGGAGTACGTGGGACACAAAACTAAACGACTTCCCGTCTTCCTGCCATTGCGGGGGTGGGGGGTGGGGGGGCCTCCACGCTCATTCTACAAACCAGGGGCTTTCATCTCTGGCAGAAGCCTGAGCAGTGCCAGCCACATGGGGGGCGGTGGGTGGGGGGAGGACTCGCTGCAACAGGATCTTGTTTTGGAGGAGGAGGAGGAGGAGGAGGAAGGGGAAACAAACAGGGAAAGGGAATTGTTCTCTGATCCGAGAGACACTGACACAGATGGTCTCTCGAGTGAGCACAGAGTAGGGTTAAAAAACGTTTAAAAATGAATGGAAAAATAGAACAAGCAGCCACTATTCTGGTACTGCCCATCAGTCTGGCGGGGTGGGGGGTGTCGCTGTGGGGATTATGGTGCATCCAGATTGGTGGGAGGGGGCTTTGCCTGTTTCTCCCACCTTTTTCCCTGACTGCATGGTGACATTTAGAGTAGCGAATCCTGTGAGTTAGGCCATAATGACTTAATGTAACCTTCATCTAGAGTTTAAGATGCTTCTGTAATAGGTGCTGTGCAATGGTCCGAAGAAGGCCATGACAGAGGGTCCCAGCTGGCAAGAGCCCAGGGCCTTGGGGCCAGGGGTGGGGAGGGAGAAAAAGAAGGTACAGAGCCTCCTCTGGGCTGTCTAGCCCAGCCATTCATCCAGGAGGGGAGCCATTTCCTGGGCCCTGGGCCCTGCTACGCTGGTCAGCACTGTAGAGACGCATGCTTCCAAAGCCACTGCTCAGCGAATTCTCCTCTCACTGGTTGTGCACCTGTATCTCGTGCTGCTGCTGCTGCTGCTGCATTTACTTCACCTTTCCCTTTCAAACCCAGTGGGGAGGGGGGGCAAAGGGGGGAGGAGGTAGCAGCTGGGAGATGGGGGGGGGTTGGAGCATATGTTGAGCCCCTTGACCTGGGTCCACGGTCTCCCAGCCTCTGTCCTGAGGCTGCCTAGCAATCTTCCCACCGGGAGGAGAACTGTTTGCTTCTCTACCATTGTTGGTTCCCCATACGTGGATGAGCCCTAAGATATCTGAGCGTAACTGAAATGCAACTTTAGTATCTTCTTTCTCTCTCCTAGAAATTTTGATAGGACAGTCTTAGGGGTTCCTTCCTGTTTCCTTTTCTGTCCTGTTATGGCCTCAAGGCCACCCTTTTCTTGTCTCATTTTATTTAACGTTTTTGGTCCTGGGACAATGGCTGGAACCAGCTTTGGCAGTAACCAAGAAAGGCTTTCTTCTGGGTGGTTTACTTGCTGGGAATTAAGTCAGCCAAGTGGTGGCAGTAGGAATCTCAGAGCCTGGTGAATCTGAGAGGGGAAAGTGAAATGGATGGCCCATAGCACTTCCACTTCTTCATTCCCTCAGTTTTCACCAAGAACCCACAAGGGAGAAGTGGTTAGTTGAGGCAGATTGCCTAGGACAGGGACTTTCCTAAATGCTGCCCACCCTGGACCTAAGGAATCCAGGTCTGATAATTTTCTTGGGCTTGGGAACTGTCAGGGTCTTGTAGGACTCCAGATGGGTATGGGTGACGAGGGGCTGGGGGTTACAGTGAGAAAGGATCAGTGTAGTATTCCTGGAGAGGTTTTACTAATGGGCTTTGATGGAAGCAAACTTTATTGGGAAGCATTCCCCCTCCAGCAGCTTTCTGCTCCCTCTTGTCTCCTCTGTTTTTGGACTTGGTGTCTTGTCAGCCCTTCCCTAGGGGCTAAGATCTCCCTTTTTTTCCTTTCTTGGTTGATGCCCTGCAACTTTTCTGTCTACCTTCCACCTCAGGATGGGGAACCCTGTAGCTTTGAGTCAGGGCCTGTCCCTTCCATTTCTTCTTTCATCCCTCACTCACCATTTCAAGCGTGGTGTCACGCACATTCCTCAGCTCAGCTTTTTAATTTAATTTTTTAAAATCGCGTAAAAACTCGAGCAGGTCTCTGGGAGCCGTTTACAAATGTTTTTTTTTGTTTTTATTTTTTGTTAATTTTATTTTAAAAATTCTGGTTATTTGGAGAACCCTTTCCCCTGGGGTGCTGGAGGCATAACCTTGTAGCAATCCGGGCTATGCCTTTGCTCAGCTCAGGGTGAGAGGTCCGGGTTTAGCCTCCGCGGGGCCCAGAGAAGGGGATGGGGGGAGCAAGGTTTTTTTTTTTTTCCAGATTATTTAATTTTTTAGTTTGTTTTATTTAAAATTTTCGGTTTTTTTGCACAATGAAGTTAACGCTCCATGATCCAACTGCCTCTGCCTCTGTTTGAGTTAGTTTCTGATTTCGGGAGTTTGCTTGGCCTGGGTGACGGTGCTGACTCTAGTTTTTAGCCTCCTGTCTGTTGAATCCTCGATTTGTACATTTGTAAATGTGCTGTAATGTTTCCTATGGTAAAACTGCTGTGGATTAGTGTTGAAGCAACTGCTTGCACCTTTGCTCCAATGAGATTTTTCTCATTTTATGTATAATTTTTTGTTGACTAAAAACCAGTTTCTTGTGACTCAAGTTTTTTGGCCTCCGCCTTTGTGTCTGCCTGGGGTGGCCGCCGCCCCCCGGGATAATGAGCGGGCCGCCGTCTGGTGGGATGGGGGCCGGGGATCACCGGGGGGCCCACCAGCCCGAGCGGTCCCACCCCGGGCCTCTACGGCCCTGCCTAGAAGCAGCGGAAACGACCGTCTCCCCTACTTCCGTTCGTGTACTGCCCGGCGGCTGTTATGTGACGTCATCACTCAGCGCCGGAAGTAACACCCTGGTGCCTTGGAGACGAAATGCGGCTGGGGCGGCGGCGCCCGAGCGGGTGATAGGTGGGAGGTGGGGCGGTTCCCGGGCAGGACCTTCAACCCGCCGTCGGCCCTATCTCCTATTGCCCGGCTCCCAATAGCTCAGTGTGGTGCGGTGGGAAGAGCCCTGGATTCGAGTTCTGCCTCGGCCACTATACTGCTAGTGTGACACTGGGCGAGTCACTAGTCTGAGCCTCGGTGTCTTCATAAAGTGGGGGGTTGGATTAGGGGGCCCGCAGGGGCCGTTCCAGCCCTCATCCTGTGATCGCATGCTCTCAGGGTGCCACCCCCCCCAATCTGGGCCCCCCAGGGTTATCTCCCCGGCATGGAGCCACCCCCCGACGACGACACCCAGGACTGGGATGAGGACTCGGACCCTGACACGGACCCAGACACCCAAGCCCAGGAATACATCGACCGGGTTCTGGGCTCGCCCGACCCGGCCCTGGCCCGAACGGTCCTGGTACCTCCTCCGCCCACGGTCAGCCCCAGGCCATCCCCCGCGGAGCTGTGGCGGGAGTCCAGGCGGTCCCCCGGAGGCGAGCCCGGCCCGGCCGCTTCCGGGCTTCTGGGTCTGCCGCTGGAGCTGATCCTGGAGATCTTCTCCTATCTGGAGGCGAGGCTGGTGCTGGGGGTCCTGCCCCTGGTGTGCCGGTCCCTCCGAGACATCGTTCAGGACCAGGTTATGTGGAAGATCCGCGTGCAGAAGCTCCTTGGGGGGGCCTACCCCGTGGTGGAAGGTGCGAGGGGCCAGGGGAGGGACCCGACCCCGAGCTGACCTCGGGGTTTTACTGGGTGAAGGGCGTTTGGGGGCGTCGAGGTGATCTCCTGGGCCACGTGCCTGGAAGGAGGGGGCTCTGTGGTGGGGAGGAGGCTAGAGAGGACAGGCTTCCTGCACGGGGCAAGGTTCAGACCTCACTCCCCCCGCAGAGGAGGACTTCGACTGGCCAGCTGCCTGCATCGAACTGGAGGAGCACTTGGGGCGCTGGGCAGACGACGGGCGACGGGCCGAGTACTTCAGCTTGTCTGACGGGCACTTTGCGTCCATCGACTCTGTGCTCCTGCTGCAGGTGAGGACCAGGCAAGCCTCCGGAGTGGGGAGGTCGGAAACAATCTCGACTTGAATTTGAGGATTTAGAGCTGCGAGAGACCTTAGCTACGGTAACAGATCCGATTTCTATCACTTTGTAGGTTTGCAAAGCATAACCTCTGAGGGATAGAGAGCAAGTGATAGATGACAAATTTTTATATTTGAGAGGTGAGAAAACCGAAGCTCAAAAGTTTAATAATTTTTTGGAGGCGATCCGGGTTTAGTTACTTGCCCAGGGTCACACAGCTAGAGTTTAATTACTTTTTGAGCTCCACTCCCCATATCACCTGTTGGACATCTCCCCCTGGATGTACAGACATGTCAATGCTACATGTCCAAAACTCAACTCATCTCTTTTATCCAAACCTACCCTTCTTCCTAGCTTCCTGTTTCTGCCAAGGCCACCAGCATCTTGAACTCTTCCCTCTCCTTTACCCCCGCATCCAGTTAGCAGCCAGTCCAGTTACCTTCCACAACATCTGTCAGATCCAAGCCATGGGCCCTGGTCACCTGTTGCCCTGATGGTTACAATTCATCTCCTTGCCTCATCTCATCCATCTACTGCATGGATGTCTCTCTCCAGCTTGAGGAGCTTCAATAGGAGAAAATGCTGATCGTTTAAAGAGGATTTAGAGCCCCTCACAAAATCCGGCTGCGTCCTGTCTCCAAGATTTACTGTATCTCATTCCTCCTCCTCCTGCATTTCTTCCCAACTAGCCTATTTGTTGTTCTTCCAACTTGGAATTAGACCTTTGCTGCACATGTTCCTCACGTTAGCCTCCTTCCTGTCACAGCTCAAGTGCCTTTTCCTAAAAAAGCCTTTGGCTTACTTTAACACTCTGTAATGAATGTCAATGATCTTACCCAGTGAGCTGGTTATTACTAATTACCAGAGCCAGAATTTGAACTCTAATCCTAAGCATAGTAGAAAGAACTCTGTATTTGGAGTTGAAGAACTTGATTTGTGGCCTTGGGCATATAGCTTAAATTTTCTGGGCTTCAGTTCCCTCATCTGTATTGTGATGGGGTTAGATCAGATAATCTCAAAGGTCACATGTAGCTCTTAAGTCCTGTCCTGGGACTGTATTCTAAGCTTTTTAATGGCCCTGGCACCCCACCTGTGTCCTCCTTCAGGGTGGGGCGCTCTGTGTCTCTGGCTCCCGGGACCGCAATGTCAACTTATGGGACTTAAGACAGCTTGGAGCAGACCCAGGCAAGGTTCTGGTCAAGGCCCTGGGTACCCAGCGGAGCGGGACCCACAAGGTGAGAGATCGGGAGCCAAAGTCTGGGGTGATGCTCCTGCTGGCTCATGCCTGTGCCTCCCAATGGGACTCCATGCCCTGATTCCCCAATTCTCCAGGGCTGGGTCTGGTCACTGGCTGCCCAGGATAACCGTGTCTGCTCGGGCTCCTGGGATAGCACTGTGAAGCTCTGGGACATGGAGGCTGATGGGCAGCAGTTTGGGGAGATCAGGTATGTGGTGGGCACAGGGGAGGGAGCACTAAGGTTCAGGCCTTGCGAGGATGGAGAAGTATGAGGCCCAGAATGCATTCCTGTCTCTCTAGGGGCAAGGCTGCAGTGCTCTGTCTCTCCTACCGTCCTGACATCTTGGTCACTGGCACCTACGATAAGAAAGTGACTGTTTACGACCCCCGAGGTGGGTCTGCAGAATCCTGGGTAGAGATAGGGAAAGCAGGATTCCCAGGGAGTGTAGGAGATGGCTTTGTCAAGCCAGAGAAGACTCTTTTAGGGTTGAGAGCCAGGGGCTGCTTCTACTAGCTGGGGGTGGTCGATGATATTGTCATAGTCAGGGATCAAGTTTCAGAACAGGGGCTTCCCAAGAATCCACCTGGCCTGGACCTGGAGCCCTTGGAAGGGGGGAAGCGACCAGCTATTCTAATGCTTGACCCACCGTTGGTATAGCGGGCCAGGCCTTGGTGAAGAGCAGGAGGTTGCATTCCAGTGCTGTGCTGGCCTTGTTGGCTGATGACCAGTATATCATCTCAGGAAGTGAGGACCGAACCTTGGTGGTGTTTGAGCGACGGACCAACAGTGTCCTACAAAGGCTGCAGGTGCTGGGACCCATCGGGGCCAGGGGATGGGGTGGGGGTGGGAAGTGGCTCCAGGTTTGGTGTTGCCCTTGCCCCTGCCCTTGCCCTGCCTCCATCCTTGATTGGGGGGAAAGCGGGGGAAGGGGTGGTGCTCAGCCTCTGAGCAGCCCTTGGGGTGGAGTGGAGGGCAGGGCCTGATCTTTCCTCCTCTGAGCCTTCCTCTTCTTGCCACCAGCTGGAGTCATACCTACTGTGCATGTCCTACCAAGACCCCCAGCTCTGGGCTGGGGACAACCAGGGCCTGCTCTATGTGTTCGAGAACCATGGAGGCCAGTTCAAGCATGTCAGGGTGTGGTAATTCTCAGTTTTACTCACTTTGGCTCAACCTCCTCCCTTGCCCATTTCTCTTCTGGCATTGGGGACAGGAGGGGGATCCATGGCAAATAATCCCCCAAGGTTTCAGTGGCTTCCTCTTTTAAACAAAAGGTTTGGGCTGGGTGATCCCTAAGCCTGTTTTTGGTTTTTGCTTTTGTTTTTCATTCTAAGAATTGGGAAAGGGGGTGAGCAGAAGGGCCCTGGATTAGCAGCTGCCCCGGGAATATGGTCTTAGTTGGGGACAGGGTTAAGAGGGTGTGAGGAAAGCAGGAGCCTGGTGTTGGGTGATAAAACCCCTGTGTCCCATCCCTTGTGTCTCTTCCCTGTAGTCCTTCGATGTGGGGCATAGGTCACAAATCACTGGTATTGAACATTCCTTGGGGACACTTTATACAACGTCAACAGACAAGACCATTCGGGTAAGCACCAGCTGGCCAGGGTCCCCGAAGCACGCTGCCTACCCTCACCTCCAGACCCTCAGCCTAGTTTCTCCTCCCCAGGTACATGTGCCCACTGACCCACCACGGACCATCTGTACCCGAAGCCACCACAATGTTCTTAATGGGGTAAGGCCGTTCTTCCCAAACTCTGCCTTGCTATACCCTCTTCCCCCTGCACTCTAGTAAGGTCATTTTTCCTGATCTCCCTCTTCCAGGTCTGTGCTGATGGCAACGTGGTGGTAGCGGCATCCGGGGGCCTGTCCTTGGAGGTATGGCGATTGAAGCCCTGAAGAAGAGGGGACCCAGAGGACTGGGTCTGGCTGAGGCATCTTGGCACCTGTGCTGCTGTCCACATTCCCCCATCACCGTCCCAATCCCTGTTGTTGGGAACCATCCCAACTCTCCAGGTCTCAAGCCTGGTTTTGTGGTGCTATCAGAGTCCCTGGCCGTTTTCTCTAGTGGTGGCTGGGACAATATTGCTCCCACTGTGCAAGCTCATAGTTCCTGATGGGGGATAAACCCCATCACCCAGGACTGGAAGAGCGTTGAGGGTCCCTCCAGTGAGGGCTGGGCCTCATTCCCTCCCCTATCCCCACCTCCCTGTTATTATTATTGGAATACCCCTTTCTCTTGCTCTTGAGGCCAAAGCTCAGGAATAAACTCGTTGGACGATTCCCTGTTGCTGTGACCTGTGTACTGCCAGGCTTCTGCCTGTGATGTGGGGTGTCTGTGCCTTTGTGTGGGTGGAGATTGGATATCTATGTGGCACTCTGCTCAGGGGGCTGTCACTTCTGACTTTGCAGTTGAGACTCTTTTTTGTGACCGTGTACACTCGATTATGGTGTCCGGAATGGCAGCAATAGGCCTGTGACAGGAGAACCATATTTGTCAGAGACTGAGTGAGAGACCATGCAATGGGTGGGTGTGAGAGGCGTCTATAGACACTCGGGTCCTTGGGAGGTCAGAGTGATTCTTGGTTCTTTCCAGACATGAACAAATAATTCACACATGAAGCGGAGGACTTTAATAAGGTGACTCATTTTCCTGGGGCTCTCAGACCCTCTGTGGAATCAAAGGGATAGGAGAGGAGCTAAAGGAGTCATTTTTGGGGGGAGGGGTCACAGGGTCTAACGATTCAGGAATATTGGGAAGTGAAGTGCTGTGGGGTGGGGTATATCTCAAGCCATAGGGACCTGGTGCCAGGGCACCTTAGGACAGAAATATGAGGAGTCTCTTGATAGGGGTGTTGAATCAGGAATTCCAAGGGAGGAATCTCACAGTGTGAGCGTCTAAAGACACAAGTATTCCTTGAGAGGGGGTCACAGGATGACGCATGGCTTCTTCTCCTTGAAGGGGTTGACAGCAGCTGGGATGCCCATGAGGAATGGGTCACTCTTGGCATGTTCCACACAGTACTGCAAGAGCTCCCCTGCTGCCTTGGATACCTAAGGTCAGATCAGGGCCTAGCTAGTCACCAGGGACCCAGGCCCACCCCCACCCCCAGCCCATCCTCTCCCAGTCTTGAGTCCTCACCTGGACACGGTCAATGCCAGCCTCCATCCGCAGCTGCTCCACTGCCCGGCGTGCTTGGCCTATGTCACTGCCACTTGACATCTTGCTGGACATCTGCCATATGGGTGAGAGGGGCTTGGAGCTGCCTGAATGTGATCAAGCTCCCCTGGCTCCTTGCAGTGAGAGATCAGCTCTCCAGCCCCCACACCCCAGTTCCTTCCCAAGTCACAGCTGGACCCCCTTGCACTCACAGACTTGTCCTGCCACTTAACTGTGTGACTATGACCTTAGACAAGTTATCCTGAATCCCCACCGCCACCTCTGCCTCATCTTCTGAGAAATGACCTAGAGGATCTCTGCAGCCTTTCCTAGCTTTAAATGCTAGGGTTCCCAAGCCGGCTTCCTTCATTGTCTGGCCCAGGGCCAAGACTGAGGAGGGATGGATCATTTCCTGGAAGGCAAGAAAGGCTAGGCAAGCATTGAATGTGGTCTCAGGATCCAGATTCAAGGCTCAACTCTTTAAGTCTCTTTCCTTCTCTGGGCCTCGGTTTCTTTGTAAAATAAAGATACTGGCCTGAATAATTTTTTAACCTTTCTACTCTAAATCCTATGATCCTCACCTCTCCAAAGAGAGAGTACTCTCTCTGTTAAGGTCTGGTTCTGGTTAGTGCCCAGGGAGCAATGCAGCCTCCCTCATCCACTAATAATAGCCCAGCCCCCTGGACTCCTAGGGTCTGGGCTGTTCCTTTCTTCTTTCCCACCAGTGCCTTTGAAGCCAGGACACCCAGGGAGTGAAATGTCTCTGCCAGGAAACAGCACCAGCTGCAGTGGCTGTGGGGTGGGAAGTCCCTTTGAGGGGTAGGCAAGGGATGAACATCACAGCAACCCCATCTGTCAGGCAGGAACCCAGAAAAAACCTAGTGTTGGGGGTCCAACCATATAGCTTGATGTCTTGGCATCCTGCCTGATTTCATGGATCATAGGATATCACTGCGAGAAGGAATAGAGATCACCTACAGTGGTGGTCTCCAAAGTAGCATCCATGCACTCTCAAGGGGGATATGGCATGACCCCAAGTGGTACATGACCAGAGGGCTAGGAAGATGGGTTGCATCTCACTTTCCCCTCCATAAGCAATCGTGGGATGATTTGCAACTCACCCATACCAAAAGAAAAATAATAAAGGATCCTTTTCCTCCTCTACTGTGTCTATAGAAATGCTTAATTTGGTGTTGGTTAAATTCAGAATAAACACCATTCTGCTATCTTCCCCGCCCCGCCGCATCCCACCACTGGCCTCTTGTGGCCCCATCGGGTACCTGTCCCTCAGGGTAATTCTAGCCTCATCCTGACACAGCGAAACCTGTGGCAGATGTGAGTGCCTGCCAAGGCAGGGCCGTGCCACCAAAATGCTCTTATGGTCAGACACTGCTTCCCAGGAGGGAGCACCACTTCACCCCTCCCCACTGCATTGTCACTGAGTCACTGAGAACAAGGATACATTGTGGTCCTTTCAACCCTAAGGAACTTCCCTATTCCTGGCACCCAAGTTGTCCTAGTCCTTAGTCGTAGTCCTTAATTCCTGCCTCGGCCCAAATAGCCCATCAACAGTGGTCTTCTTTCTACCTCTCACCATGATCCCTTTGTCTTCACCCCTGCTTGCTGGGGCCTTTCCACCCCTCACCCAGACTTTTACCAAAAGCTTCACTGGCCGCCTCCCTGCCTTGTACTTGTTCTTTACGTAGCTGCTAAAGTGGTTTTCTCAGAGCGCAGGACAGACTATGCCATTCCTTTTTCAGTAAACTCCAATGGCTCCCTGCTGGACTGCAGGATCAAAGATGATGCTTTTTAAATTTATATTTTTGTATAAGTTTTATTGTGCATATGTTATAACGGTGGATAGGTTCTGTGGTTTTCATTCTCATGGGAAACTTCTGGGTAAGGAATTTCCTTCTGATGCAGGTTGACATCTTGGCAATTTGCAGCCCCCAGAGCACCTCGATATTATGTGACTTGCCTGTCATCACACAGATGCCATGTGTCGGGACTTGAATCCAGCTCTCTATCTGCTATACCATTACTTGCTATTCAATAACAAATCATTTGGGGTTTTCTTGGCAAAGCGTTTGCCATTTCCATCTCCAACTCATTTTACGGATGAAGAAACTGAGGTAAACAGGGTTCAGCAGCTTGCTCAGGGTCACACAGCTAGTTAGGTCTGAGGCTGGATTTGAACTCAAGTCTTCCTGATTCCAGGCCTGGTACTCTGTGCACTGTGCCACCTACCTGCCCTTATATATCTCCATATAAATAAATTTATATTGAGAGCTTATAAATAGATGTACATACCTTGGGACTACGTGCTCAAACACTTTTAATTGATAAGACGCATGATATCGAAAGGTTTGGAGGCCATCGATCTAGTCTATGTGCTGTGAAATGGGCCCATCGGGCTAGGAGACCGACCGCCCACGTGACTTCCACCTTTCCAGCCCATGGTTTTACTCAGAGAGGGGGTTGGAGACCCAGGGAGGGGCAGGGTCTTGCACAAGTTTATTCTGCTCCACAGCTGTGAGGAGGCCTTGGCCCTGCCCAAGCCGAGAGAGGCCGCACGTTGCGCATCTCCTAGACACGGTGAAGGGGCAAGGGGCGTCCACCTGCTTCGTGGCACGGTACACCTAAGCTGGGAGCCTGCAGGCTCCGCGGCCGACCGACAGGGGGCGGGAGAGCGCTGCCGAAGCTTCGAGCCTCGGCGGCATCCGTAGAAGAAATGAGGCACAGGACAAGAGGGCAGCTGGGCCTCCGTCGCTACGTGACCCGCAACACTTCCGGTCCTTCACCGTTTCTGTTCCCCCGCCCCACTTCCTCGGCTAGCCGGGATCGCGCTGAGTCCCCGGTGAGCCGAGGTCGGGCCGGGCGGCCTGACCCTGACATCCAGCCTCCCCCAGAGGGCGCATGGAGGGCTCCCCGGAGGAGGAGGGTGGGGAGGGGCCCGGGCCGCGACCGCCCCCGGGAGCTGTGGACGCCGTCCTCAGGCACAGCTCGGCGCTGCCCGCGGAAGCCGTCCAGGTCCGGGGTTACGACTTCAACCGCGGCCTGGACTATGGCGCTCTCCTGCGCGCCTTCGCCACCACCGGCTTCCAGGCCACCAGCTTCGGCCGCGCCGTGCAGCAGGTCAACGCCATGGTGAGGGGGAGAGGCTGCGGGAGAGCGGGTCCAGAGCGTGGTGAGGGAGGGGGCGGGGCTGGGGAAGGGGAGTACGTCAAGCCCATGGTTGGGGGTGGGGGGGTAGATCAGGGCCAAGGGGAGGGGGCGGGGCTGGAGGAGAGCAGGTCCGAGCCCTGATGGGGGTGGGGTGGGGCTGAGAAAGAGGAGTAGGTCACTGTGATGGTTTTAGGAAGAAAGGGGGCAAGGCGGGTCAGGTTAATGCCAAGAGAATTGGAAGAGGAGCGGGTGAGGGAAGAACGGTGATTCAGCTGTGTAGACAGCTCCCAGAAGGGGAGGCCCAGCACTGGGGAAGCCAACCACATCATTTGATGTCTCTGGGTCCAAGGTGAGAACCCGGGAAGAGAGGAGGACCCAATCCTGGGGTAAAGGGGCACTTCAGACTTACGGAGATTGTTGCCAGGGTGAAGCATGAAGGGGCAGTGGGACACTGACGCCGTCAAAGCATAAGAGAAGCTGTTGGCTACGGGGGACCTGGGTCAGTGTCCCATTCAGTAGTGAACAAGTTTTGAGATACTGAAGGAACGACACACGCTGTGTCACTGTGTGCACCTCTGCCCAAACCAGAATTTAAGGGACCGAGTCAGCAGACACATTTAAGTTTCCCTTTATAATCTCGGGCTGGTCTTTCATATTCGCTAGGCTTCAGTTTCTGCATCTATCAAACGATTCAGGAAATACTATCTTTAGGTGGGACCTGCTTCCCAGCAAACCCAGGTTTTACGTTTGGAGTGCGATCACTGTTGCTCCACTTCTCTCCCAGATTGAGAAGAAGCTGGAGCCTCTTGGGGAGGAGGAGGAGAACCACACAGATCTGAACCCAAGCCGTCGGCCAGTGAGCGGCTGCACCATCTTCTTGGGCTACACATCAAATCTCATCAGCTCTGGTGTCCGAGAGACCATTCGTTACCTGGTGCAACACAATATGGTGAGGGAGAGTGGCCTGGGCCAATGCCTGGAAACCCCTGGAGCCTAGTGAAAGATCTCCTTTTGCTGGGGTGGGAGGAGTTGGGCTGAAGTGCCTCCTAGGCCAGGGGTGATTTCTGCTGTGATTCTCCTGGGCCTGGCCCGGCAGGTGGATGTTCTGGTGACAACTGCAGGTGGTATAGAGGAAGATCTGATAAAATGCCTGGCACCCACATATCTGGGCGAATTTAGCCTGAAGGGGAAGGACCTGAGACAAAATGGCATCAATAGGTATGGAGGAGGGGGTGCCGCTGTGCAGGCTTCTCTGCTTAAGAGCCTTGAAGTGACTGACCCTTAACCTTTCAGGATTGGAAACCTGCTTGTTCCCAATGACAATTACTGCAAGTTTGAGGACTGGTTGATGCCGATTCTGGACCAGATGGTTCTGGAGCAAAATACAGAGGTGGCCACAGTTGGAGCAGAGGGATAGAGGGCCTGGGTCAGGGGTGATTGGGGAGGGCATTCACCAAGGGACCAAAGGGGTGAGGCCTCCAGGGATTGGGAGGGAAAGTGTCCTTTGAGGTCAACAGACCCAAGGGCCTGTCCTTTCCTAGGGGGTGAAATGGACCCCATCAAAGATGATTGCACGATTGGGCAAAGAGATCAACAATCCGGAGTCTGTGTATTACTGGGCACAGAAGGTATGTCCTATTAGTGAAACAGTGAAATGAGTGTGGAGTGTTAAGATTTCTGTGTAAATATCCCTGAGACCCTGTCTCTTTGATCT
The DNA here is from genome assembly GCF_011100635.1 of Trichosurus vulpecula. Taxonomy (NCBI): domain Eukaryota; kingdom Metazoa; phylum Chordata; class Mammalia; order Diprotodontia; family Phalangeridae; genus Trichosurus; species Trichosurus vulpecula. Next base: position 76,064,312 of record NC_050573.1, read on the forward strand.
TTGAACCCCAATGCCCTTTTTCTGTTTTTCCTTTTTCTTTGGACCAGTGATTGTAGAGGGAGGGTATGTATCCCCACCCTGTTGTGATTTCTGATTCCACTCTCTAGAACAACATCCCAGTGCTAAGCCCTGCTCTGACAGATGGGTCTCTTGGGGATATGATCTTCTTCCACTCATATAAGAACCCAGGGCTTGTACTGGACATTGTGGAAGGTGAGCTTTCCCCACACCTCCTGGGGCCTAATGGTGGGGCAGGGTGGTGTGGCATGAAGAGGGAACCATGGTACAGAGGGGGTGGGTGGCATTGGGAAACCAGGAGCCACCAGTAAAGCCTGATCCTTTGCCCAGATTTACGACTCATCAACGCTCAGGCCATCTTTGCCAAGTGCACAGGCATGATCATCCTCGGGGGAGGCCTGGTGAAACACCACATTGCCAACGCTAACCTCATGGTAAGGCCAGCTGTGACAGAGGCGCTGGGCATCTTTCTCTCTGCATGTCAGAGACCCTGTAACTTGTTTGATAATGCTGCTCTCTCTCCTCTCTTCCCACCAACCCAGAATGTGTTTGCCCTCACTCTCTGAGTCCGTATCTGTTACTGTGAAAGTCTAAGAGTGTTGTGCAATGGTAAGAGTGTGGGACTTGGAGATAGGAGAGACCTGGGTTCAAATCCAGCTTCTGACACTTGTCCTGTGACCCCATAGACCAGTGACTGAACCCATCCTCCTCTGTAAACTAGGGATAATCCTCATAGTCCTTCTTTCACTAGTGCTGCTGGAGGACTGAGAGATGTCTAAAGCACTAACGTGACTTGGTGAGTGTCAGCTGTACCCACTTCCCCTCATCTCTCTTCATTCCAACCTGTCCCAACAGAGGAATGGGGCCGATTATGCCGTCTACATCAACACGGCCCAGGAATTTGATGGCTCAGACTCTGGTGCGAGACCAGATGAAGCCGTGTCCTGGGGCAAGATCCGAATGGACGCAAAGCCAGTTAAGGTGTGTCTGTGTGCAGGCTGGGGTGTTGGGGGATAGCCTTGGGCCTCCAGATACTTAGTTCTCCCTTCTCCTTTCCTCCCCCAGGTCTATGCTGATGCCTCTCTTGTCTTCCCTCTGCTTGTGGCAGAGACTTTTGCCCAGAAAATCAGCTCCTTCACTCCTGAGAAGAACAATGACTGAGTAGCTGGTTCCAACAAGGACCTGAAGCTGGGAGTTCTGATCCCTCCTATTTATTGTCTCACAGTTACTCCCCAGACATCCCCAACTTTCATGGTGCCCTGGCCAAGGTCAGCAAATACCTAGGCGTGAGATAAAGATCTCTTTACTTGGCAGGTAATAGTACAGATCCCTAAGGCCAATAAACTCCATGCGTCCCATCCAGGTACGTCTGTGCTGTCCCTCAAGCAGGTAACTCGTCCTCTGCTACAAATGACTCTTCTCGCCAGCACTGGACATTGCCTTCCGACGCAGTCAGCAGGCAGGGCTCGGTGGGGTGGAAGGCCAGGGACTGGACAACACCATGGCTCACAGGCAGGGTCAAAGCCAGAGTGCCCTGTGACACAAAAGAAAGATTGTAGTGAGGAGGGGGAGAGAGGGAGAAGGCAAGGTGCCAGCTGCTGGGGGCACTCACCTCTACCAGGTCCCAGAAGTAGACGTTTCCGTCCTCCGAGGCACTGACCACATGGGTATCTCGCTCACTCAGGCAGCAGTCCAGCTTGTATTCATGATTCTTGTGCCCTGTGTACCTGAGGTGGGGAGATTCAGGCTGGCTCCTGAAAGCTTGAGGCTCCTCACCCCTTACTGTGAGAAACATGCATTCGAGACTCTCCTTACGTAATCTCACTCTGCTTTATCTAATGCTCTTCCAGTTCTGTGCCTAGGCCTGGAATGTAGTCATTTCTGTCTGGCTTTGTTGAAATCCCACTCCTCCATTCAAGTCCCAACCCAGGCATGACCTCCAACCATGAAGCTTTCCCAGACTCCTCTGGGGAAGTCTTCTCTGATTGGTGCCTCTCTCACCACCTCATGTTTTATAATTGTATTCCTGTCATCCTCCTTTGTCATAGCCGCCTTTGGGTCTGTTCTCTGTGCCCAGAGAGGTCTGTACACAGGAGCTTAATTAACATTGAACAAATGGGTGAACAGATAAGAGTCCACTTGCTTTGCTGGCTTACTCACTCTCCCAGCAGCTCCCCTGTATCTTTGTCCAGGAGTCGAAGGCAAGAGTCGAGGCTAGAGACAAGCGTGCACTGGCCATCTTTGCTAAAGCATACACAAGTGATGGGACCTGTAAAAGGGGCAGGGTGAAGATTGGTGCTCCCAGCTACACCCTCCCAGGCGCCTGGTGCCCCATACTCACTTCCCACATAGTCTGCATACAGCTCTCCCATCCGTAGGTCATAGCGCCGTGAACGTCCGTCCACAGAACTGGGGAGAGACAACAGGGAAGGTCTTGCAAGCGTTAAGGCTTTGTTTGGTCTCTGCCAGACACACCTCTTCCTTATTCTCCCTCTGGCACTCACCCTGCTAAGATCTCATGGTCTGACAGCTTTATACTGGATATACCATCCTTGGCTTCATCTAGGATCTGGACAGGGTCAGGGCGTCGTGAACGGCAGTCCCAGCATCGGACACTTGAATCAATGGAGCCTGTAGCCAGAACCCAGCTCCCAGTGAAACAGAAGCTGGGACAGGACCTAGGCTCTTGAAGCTTCCCCCACCCCCAGAACTCAGCTTACCAGATATAATTATTGTGGCTTCTTCATTGAACTGCACACAGTTCACCTTCTGTAAACCCAGCATAGGATGGGGGTAGAGGAATGTTTGGTCAATATGGGCTATCGTATGAGGTCGTGAGGCCCACCCAGAACGAAGCAAGTGTGGTTTAGGTTGTGGGAAGGAGCAAAGGAATGATTTGGTTGGATAGGATTTCTTGGGAGAAGTGGCCCCTAAGCTGGACTTTGAAGGCAAGGGAGGCATGGCAGGGTATGGATGAAGATGGCAGTGAGTAAGGCCTGATTGCCAGGGCCTCAGGTAAATCATAGTTCAGAGTTTGGAGGGACTATATTCAAAGGACTCGGTGCAGGGTGGCGGTGAAGAAGACTAGGATTCTCTGGGGCCCTGGGCTAGCAGGAAGGCAGGAAATGGGACAGCCTTGGATTCTCCTTCAGTCCTTCCAAGCCCCATTCTTACCCCTGCATGGCCACGGAATTTTCGGAGAATCTGGCCTGACGCCACATCCCAAAACAGAACAGCTCGGTCACTCCCCCCAGAGCACAGGCGGCTGTTGTCAAATGAGCTAGGAGAATAGAGTGGGAGAACACACGGATCTTTGGGGTACAGGAGGTAGTTATAAGAGGCATGGGGTGGGGTGGTACAGAGGCCGAGGAGAAGGCTGCGTGGGGGTTAACGCATTATGGGTTCCCTGGTGAAGACTAGGCAGAAAGACATTTGGGACAAAAGGCGAGTTTCAACTGCCATGGGAACATCTGGGGAAGAAGAGAGGGCCAACAGCAGCAATCAGGGATGGCCTAGGTGGGGTGGCTCCGGAGCAGAGCCTCAAGAGAGGGGGTGCATTCAGGGGACAGTTCAGGAAGGATTGGGCGGGGGGGGGGGCTCACCCTGCAGCATCCAGCACCTCGGCCCCGTGGCCGCTGTAAGTCCGAAGCAATGTCCCCCGCAGGGGGCTCCACAGGGACAGCGACTTGTCACTACCACAGGTCAGGCAGTATCGACCATCAACTGCACGGAAGGAGAGTCCGAGCCCTCTCCTTCCTCTTCTCCCTCCTCCCCCTTCCTACCTCCTCTTTCCCTCCTTTCTCCCCATTCCCTCCCACCTCCTCATCTCCCTCCCCCTCTTCCCTTCCTGGGTAGGGAGAGCACAGACCATTGAAGCGCACGGCTCGCACGGCTCCCTGGCGGCAGGGCAGGCTCCGCACCGATTTCCGAGGCAGCTCCGGCTTCGTTGGCCTCGGCTCTGGGAACGCCATGTCCCGGACGGTAGCTGGAACGAAGATGTCCGAGTCTGCAGCGTTACATCCTAGAGGTCCCCCCACGCTTCGGGAGTTGTATGGTACCGGAAGTGCGGGCAGCGAGAGCGGAAGGGGCGGGGTCAGGACCTCTGGTTCGCGTGCCTTCTCTACTCCCCGCCGCACACCCCGCCCCTTCCCGGCCCGGCAATGTCCGTGAACAACATGTCGGACCCCCGGCGGCCCAACAAGGTGCTCAGGTGAGGATCCAGCCCCGCCTCCGCCCCCCCAAGCTCAGAGATTTCCCTATAGTGAAGCCCATTCCATAACTGCAGCCTGCGCTTAGAGATCCTAAGAAGGAAAGCTATTTCCCGAGACTCCCCAGCCTGCGCTTAGAGATTGGAGTTAGGCAAGCCGGTTATATGTCTCCCTTGCTCTTGGAGATCCTGGGAGGAAAAGCTATTTCTTTTGGCACGATTTCCTGCTTTCAGATCCCAGACTGGGAAAGCCTACTTCATGACTCGCTTTCTGTACTTAGAGATCTAGAGAGGGAAAGTGATTCCTTGTGTTTCCTTATCCCGAGTTTAGCCTGGACAAGGAAAGCCTATTTGTTGGCTCTCCTCTTTGGGCTTCGAGATGGGCTGACAAAGCCCTTTTCTGTGTCACCTTGGTGTTCCCAGGTACAAGCCACCTGCCACGGAGAACAACCCGGCCCTGGAGGATCCGACCCCGGACTACATGAACCTGCTGGGAATGATCTTCAGCATGTGTGGCCTCATGCTCAAGGTGCAGCCCAGGGACAGACTGGGGAGGGTCAGGCATCCTGGGTGAGAAGACATGCCCCTGGGGTGAGGATTCAGGCCTCCAGTTTGAAGGGTTCTTGTCAAAGACGGAGAGGACTCCAGCCCAGCCTGATTCTGCCTTTCTTCTCTTCAGTTGAAGTGGTGTGCCTGGATTGCTGTCTACTGTTCCTTCATCAGCTTTGCCAACTCTCGAAGCTCAGAAGATACCAAGCAGATGATGAGCAGCTTCATGTAAGTCCTCATGATTGGGCAAAGCCCGGGGTTTCAGTGTCCTGAAGGACAGGCAGTGTCCTTGACCCCTCTTTCCTCCCTTTCTCCTCACCTGTCAGAGCGTTGGAGGAGCCCCAGTTCTTCCCGGGCTGCTTTCAGCCCCAGCCTCAAACTTTTTCCTTCCAAACAGGCTCTCCATTTCTGCTGTGGTGATGTCCTACCTCCAGAACCCTCAGCCTATGACGCCTCCGTGGTAGACACCAATCTCCTAGCTCCTCAGCCTGGACCTCAGGACCCTAGGGCTTTTACTATTCGTTTCTGGGCCAGAATAAAGAAAAAGCCAGAAACTGGTTCATTCCTCACTTCTGTGTTCACCTCCCAGGCTCTGCTCCAAATCTGGGGCCTCAGACTGTGAGTCCACGGTGGAACGTCCCCACTCTGACCTTACCTCCGCTGAAGGATTGCCTGTTCTTGGACCCTGGCCCTGTCAGTGTCCCCCAGCCCCAAATTCTCCAGCTTCCCTGCCCCAGGCATCTTGGGCAGAGGAGGATCCTTGCACCTGCTTGGCCTTTCGCCGCAGTGTCTGCCCTCTCTCCTGGGCCAGGGTCCTTCCCAGGAGGCCGAGACTGGGGACGGACGCTCCCGGGCCGGGGCAGGCCGGTCTGGGGCTGGGGCTGGGGCTGCGGGTGCGGGGCTCAACTGCTTGTAACTACTTGTAGCAACCAATACAGATGGATGTGTAAGAAAGTTTCTCCTGGCTCTGCTCATTCTCCGCCTCTTCTCTCGGGCCCCGCCTCTCCAGCCCGCTGATTGGTCGGTCGGGTGATGGGTCCGCCCCCCTCGCGGGCCATTGGTCGGGCCTCGGTTCCGGGGTCCGGCTCGGACGAAGGAAGGGTTAAAGGGCCGGGCGGCTGGACTGCCAGGCGGGTTGCCGCGGCGCCGGGGCCGGAGCTGGGCCGCCAAGGCTGGGACTGCCCACGGGAAGGCGAGCGATGGCCGCGGGCTGCTGGGTTCGGGCTCCGGGGCTCCCGCTGCGGCTGCTGCTGCTGCTGGCGGCGCTGTACGTGGGGGCCAGGGCAGAGGACAGCCGCTGCGACTACTATGAGGTGAGAGGCCGGGCAGCGTGCAGCCGGGACCGGCTGAGCTGGGGCCGTCCGCCCTCCCCGCCCCCGTGACCGAGCCTGCCCGGGAGAGAGAAGGGGAAGCGATCCGTGGAGGGGGAAGGGTGGCGCGGCTGCACCCTGACCACTTGGTGTTTCCTGAGTATATCTTCCCTTCTCTGGAGGACCCTGAAGGGGGGAAGGGGCTTCTCAGGGTGCAGCTCTGCAGTGGGCTGCTGGGGCTTAACTTTGAGGGAGAGTCCTGTGAGCAGTGAGGTAACGTCCTAGATGAGGGTGCAAGGAAGTTGGACCCTGGACCATGGACTTATGAAACGCTCCCCTTTCCCCCCAAGACTTCCTATGCCTTCTCCCTATCCCGTGGTTTGGGGGCCCTACCTGGAGAGGTGGGGCTGGCCAGGGGCTGTGGCATTTCTGGTGATTAACAGCCCCTATGGTGGGGGTCTCTGCCCACTGCCCAGTTGTGCCCGGCTACCCAGCCCTCTATGCTCAATGTGCACCTCCTGCCCCATACCCACGATGATGTCGGCTGGCTCAAGACTGTGGATCAGTATTATTATGGAGGTAAGAGGAAGGGCAATCTGGGAGTAAACCAGGGGTCCAGTTGTCCAGTCTCTGGGTCACTGAGCTACCAGCTTTCTTTTTCTGGTCTGGGAGGGAATGGATGCTAGTGACCCAGGGCTGTTTTGCCCTCAGGGCCCACTCAGCTGATCTGACTCCTTTGGAAGTTCTGCCCTCAGCTTCTTTCTCTCCCTGTACTTTCTCTTCTTTCTTGCCTCAGGATCTCATCTTACTTCCCTTACTGGCTTCAGTTGTCTTCTCTAAGCAGATCAGAGAATTGCATAATATGAGTTGGAAAGGCTCTCCAAAGCCAGCTTGTCCCACCCATACCTAAGGGAGAATTCCTTCTACAACAGATTGGAGAAGTGGTCATCTAGTCTTTTTGAAAATGTCCAAAGAGGGAAACCCTCCTACCTTCTGAGGCTTCCATTCTCCTTGGGATAACTCAGTTAGGAAGCCCAAATAGGCCTCTTTGCAATTTCTACCCATTATTTCTATATTTGAACAGAAAAAAGCATTAATAATATAGTAATAGGTGTACAAAGTTTCATATTTGTATAATTACCCCGTGACCATGGCTAGGGTGGGATCAATACAAAATCTTTCTTTCCAGACCCAGCCACTCTCCAGAGATCTAGTTACCCACCCTTATCTACTTATAAAACATCCTGCCAGCACCTAAAACTGAACATAACCAACATTAAACTCTTCATTTCCCTATTTCAAACCTTCCTTTCCCCTTTTCTGTTTTTGCTGATATCATCACTGTAATAATAACTCGAACTTGCATAGCATTTTAAGGTTGAAAAAGTACTTGCTTCTCAACTTTGTGGGCTAGCCAGGGAATTTCCAAGTCTAGCATGCTCCCAGTTAAGCCATGTATTACCTTAAGAGTCACTAAACTTCAGTTATTTTTGGCTCCTCTCCCCCTCCCAGCTTCCCATTGGTTGGCAAGTCCTGTCACTTCTGCCTTCTTCATATCTCTTTCATCTGTTCCCTCTCCATGCATGGGGCCACCACCCTAGGTCAAACTCTCATCCTTTCTTACCTATACTATTGTCTAATCTACCCAGTTTCCTTGGTCTTCAGTTCATTCCCTCTGACCTGTCCTCACTATCGTGGTCAAATTAATTATTGTTCCGATCATGTTGTTCTCCTTCAATGGCTCTTTATTGCCTAACAAATTAAAGTATAAATTGCTGACCCTGGCAATCAAAGCCCACTACAGACTGACTCCAAGCTCCTTCTTCCAGTTATCTCATGTTGCTCCACTTCATATACTCTAATTTAGCCAAAGTGGACTGTTTTCTGTTCTCCTTTTTTATTCTGTTGTCTTCTGTTCTTTGAGTTTTTGCTCATTCCATCTCCACTGCCTAGAAAGGACCATTTTCGCCTATCCACATCTATCTCATCAAACCTTCCTTCCGTGATATCCACCCCACTGCCCCAGCTGGAAATATCGTTTCCTCCAAATTCTGTGATGCTCTGATTTCATTTCTATAGCCGTAGCACCAAGTACAGGCCCCTGCACACAGTAGGTGTTAGTGAATATTGGAATAAACTGAAGTGTGTTAAACGTCCACAGCTCGAGATAACATCCAGCGTGCTGGTGTGCAGTACATCTTAGACTCAGTGGTATCAGCTCTGCTGGCCAATGAGTCTCGTCGCTTCATCTATGTTGAGATTGCTTTCTTCTCCTACTGGTGGAACCAGCAGACAGCCCAGATGCAGCAGGAAGTGCGACAGCTGGTCTGCCAAGGTGAGGAATGGGTGCTGCCACAGTAGGGTCCATATTCTTCGTGGGGATCCACCATGACCCAGAGCAGGCTGGCAGCCTGGTGCCCATTCTCGGCTTCTTGCAGCCAGGCCTCCTGAGGGCAGGGGGCAGGAGTTGGGACCTTAGGCCTTCCTCTTTGGGGGAGCTCCTCTGACCCCACACTCTACTCCATAGGGAGGCTCCAGTTTGCCAACGGAGGCTGGGTCATGAATGACGAGGCCACCACATACTATGCAGCCATCATTGACCAGATGACTTTGGGGCTGAACTTCCTCAAAGACACCTTTGGGGACTGTGGCCGTCCTCGAGTCGCCTGGCACATTGACCCCTTTGGCCACTCACGGGAGCAGGCATCCCTCTTTGCCCAGGTCTGCTTACTATGCTTCATCCTGCCACCCCTTTCCTCCCCTCCCCACAGATGTTGGAGAGAATTTCAGGCCCTGACCTCTCTCTGATTCCCTCCCCACAGATGGGCTTTGATGGCTATTTCTTTGGCCGTCTGGATTATCAGGACAAGAAGAGGAGGAAGATTCAGAAGGAGATGGAGCAGGTCTGGAGGGCGAGTGCCAACTTACAGCCTCCTAAAGCTGACCTCTTCACTGGTGAGAATCTTGTCCCCAAAGTTTGATAGGCACTCACAGTGCCTGGGAAGAACTGGAGGTGGGAGAAGGAAAGACTGGGAATAGGGCCTGAGGCTGGGGACGCTTCTGAGAGCAGCGTGGGAACCCTTGACCTGACCACCTGATCCTAGGTGTCCTACCCAACGGCTACAACCCACCCCTGGATCTCTGCTGGGATACACTTTGCTTTGACTACCCAGTGGTGGATGATCCAGGCAGCCCAGAGTACAATGCAAAAACGCTGGTCGACTACTTCCTGAACATCTCAACTGTCCAGGTCAGACCTGTTCCTGGTCATGAATCAGGATCCCTCTGTGTCAGCAACCCCAGACAGCCAGAGAATAGCCTGCATAGCTTCTGCTTTTTAGATACAAGCTCCAGGGTTTCTCCATCTTCAGGGCACTCGCCCTCCAGACCTCCTGAGGCCTGTGGCTTTGGGCCATTTTCTTCTGCTGGTTTAAGGAAAGATGACCAGTACTAGAAACTGACCCCATGCAGAAGTCCTGTGGGGTATTTCATTCTAGACAGCAGTTCCAGCCAAAACCCGGGGAGTGGAGGGTGGTGGGGAGATTGTGGCTTGACCCCAACTCCCTAGCCACAGGTTCAGCAGCTGAGGAGCCTGACCTGTCACCCATTATACAGGCCCAGTATTACCGCACTAACCACATTGTGATGACCATGGGTAGTGATTTCCACTATGAAAATGCCAATATGTGGTTCAAGAACATGGATAAACTGATTCAGTTGGTCAATGCTCAGGTATGTATGTGTCGGTGGGAGAGAGAATGTCTTTGTGGGATGAGGGGAGCAGCTGGGTGGGATGGGAGGCCCAATCAGTCACCCTCCTGTCCTTTCTTGCCCCCTCAGCAAAGCAAAGGGAGCCTCATCAATGTCCTCTACTCTACCCCAGCCTGTTACCTGTGGGAGCTGAACAAGGCCAACCTCACCTGGTACTGGGAGGGGAGGAGGTGGGGCAGAGGCAGGGAATCCCAGTGGTCCTGGGGCAGATGGTGACTCATGCCCTATCTCCCTGCCCCAGGACTGTGAAGCAGGATGACTTCTTCCCATATGCAGATGGCCCCCACCAGTTCTGGACTGGCTACTTCACCAGCCGCCCTGCCCTCAAGCGTTATGAGCGCCTGAGCCATAAATTTCTGCAGGTGGAGACTTGTTGGGGGTGGGGTTGAGGGTCTTGTGAGAAGGAGAGGAGGATGAGGGCCTTCTGGAGAGGGAGAAGGGGAGGGGTCTTTGGGAAAGGAAGACAGAATGGGCCATATTGGGAGTAGGCAACATTGGGGATGGGATGAAAGGAATAGGGAACAATGGGAAGGGAGTGGATCAAAGGAAGAAAGAAAGGAGGGTCTGCCTATCTTCCTCCCATCGCCAAACTCTTCCGTTCATATCCCCCTCCCCTTAGGTGTGTAACCAGCTGGAGGTGCTGGCTGGGCCTGCAGCCTTAGCAGGACCCTATGGACAAGGCAGCAGTGCTCGCCTCAGTAGGTGACTGGGTTCCTGGGGGGGGGGGGCGAGCTTTCCCTCACAACATGTGGGAAGAGCATTTTCTTCCTTTCTCACCCCCAGCCTTTTAGTCCCTCCCACCCCTATGTGACCTGACATATTATCCCTTACGCTTCCCCCAGGACAAGCCATGGCTGTGGCCCAGCACCACGATGCTGTCAGTGGCACATCCAAGCAGCATGTGGCGAACGACTATGCCCGGCAGCTGGCTGCAGGCTGGGAGAAGTGCCAGGTGTGGGGCTGAGCTGAGATTGGACCAGGAGTGGGGCACCTAAGAGGCTGAAAAGGGGGCCAGGGTTCTTGTGATGGACACTCATGCCTTCCCCCTCCCCCCACCAGGTGCTGGTGAGCAATGCTTTGGCAAGCCTGGGGGGCTCCAAGGAGGATTTTGTGTTCTGTAACCAGCTGAATATCAGTGTGTGCCCACTCACCCAGACAGCCGGCCATGTAAGTGGGGCTGGGCTGGGCCAGGGAGGAAAAAGGGAAGAGAGCGGAATGAACTTCCTGCATGAGAGCAGTGAGGCTGGGGTTGCTAGGCATAGGGTGGAGCCCAGGAGCAAGGACGAGGTAGGGGGATGTGGTATAGGCACAAGAACTCTCGTGTGATCTCTTGTTCTGGGCTGCCTAGTTCCAGGCCATTCTGTATAATCCCTTGGCATGGAGCATCACCTGGACCGTGCGACTGCCTGTCCAGGATTGGGCCTACCATGTGAGAAGTCCCAGTGGGCAGACAGTGCCCAGTGAGGTAATCCCTTATACTTTCCTTGGCCCTTCCCCAACCACCCCCACCACCCTCAACAGAATACAAACCCTCTATTCCAGTCCCCATTGTCTTCTCAACTTTCCCTCTAGTGTCTCCCATAATTTCTGCTCTTAGTCTTACCTGCTGATGTTTCCATATCCTCGGTCCTTTGAGCCCAATGCTAAGGCTTAGGACAGTAGTATACCACCCCTCTTCGGGACCACTTCCCCAGCAAGCTTGTGGCTGCCTCATTGTACCTCCGTTTCCCTCTCCAGGTTATTGATGTGTCCTCTAAAGAATCGGAGAACTTCCATCCTGAGCTGATTTTTCCAGCTTCAGCCCCTCCACTCGGCTTTAGCATCTATTCAGTGACTCGTCTGCCCAGCAAAACACCGAGATTCAGGGACTGTTGCTCTGGCCCTGGAGCCCAGAGTTCTGGCCGCCTGGTCATCCAGAATGAGGTGAGCCGCTGAGAGCAGGAGATAAGAATGGGAAATGCCTCGTAAGACAGGCCAGAGCTGGCGGGGAGGAAGGAGACCTTGGCTCTCCGGAGATGGGCCGTCATTTCAGAATCACAGAATCAGCGTTGAGAGGAACCTCGGTGGCTGCCGAGTCCAACTCATGCCCCAAAAGAATCACCATAAGCACATACCCAACAAGGAAGGGGTCGTTCGGTCTCTGCTTGAAGACCTCCAAGGAGGGGAAACCCACCACCTCCTGAAGGAAACTGTTCCATTGGGTGACGCTTCCTGACACTGAGCCTTAATTCTCCTCTTTGAGACTTCCAGTGATCACTCCTCATTCTGCCCTTTGGGGCCGATCAGCTCCTTGCCTGGATGGCTCTTCAGACGCTGAAGTCCCCTCTGAGGCCTTTTTTCCAAGCTAAGCCTACTCAGCTCCTTCAAATGATCCTGTACGACGTGGACTTAAGACCTTTTATTGTTCTGATTTGAGCTTATTGATGTCCAGCTTAATCCATGGTGCCCAGAACTGAGCTCAGCACTCCCTGGGTCTAACCAGGGTAGAGGACAGTGGGACCCTCCTTTCCCTTTTTCTGGAAGCTTTATCTCTCTTAAAGCAGCCCAACATCCTGTTAGCTTTTTTTGGCTTCCACATCACACTGCTGACTTACTGAACTTAGTGGTCCACTCAAACCCCCAGATCCTTTTCAGATCCACTGCTGCCTAACTGCCTCCCTAATTTGATACTAGTCGATTTCTTTTGTACCCTAGTGTAAGACTTGACATTGGTCTTTATTGAATTTCATCTTATTCAAGTCAACCCAATGCTCTGTGAACCTGTCAAGATCCCTTTGGATCCTGTAGGGCACCTTCTCCTTCCAGCCCCCGTTGTTAGCCCCTACTCAGTGCCATGTCTAGGCTGTGGAGTCAAGCCTGACGCTCCCTCTGCATTGTCCCCCACCTCTCAGTTTGGATTGTGATGTTCCCTTCTGGGTGCCACAACTTGAGGACACTGGTAGACTGGAGAACGTCACCAGGATGATGAAGGGCCTTGAGCCCATGGCACAGGAGGGTAGCAGCTCTCTTATTAACTAGGCTTGTTTGGACAGAAGAAAAGACTCAAGTATTTAAAAGGCTGTCATGTGGTAGAAGGATTAGGTGGTGTTGGTCCGGGAGAGCAGAACTAGAAACCACGGATAGAAGTAACAAAGAAGCAAGTTTAGGCTTGATGCTGAGATAAAACTCCTCACAGGGCTGTCTCAGAGTAGATTAGGCTGCCTCAGGAGGGGCCGGTGTCCTCCTCCTCCTCCTCTGCCTCCTCCTCTTCCTCCTCTCCTGCCTCTTCCTCCTTCTCTACCTCTTCCTCCTTTTCCTTCTCCTCTGCCTCCTCCTCTTCTTCCTCCTTCTCCTCCTCCTCCTCCTTCTGCTCTTCCTCCTAAGAGTTCTGCAAACAGAAGCCAGATAGCCACTAGTTGGGTAGGTGATAATGGAGACTCCTTTCAGGTATGGGTTGTTCTAGAGGGTGGCTGAGGTCTTATTCTATCATTAGATGACCCCACCCCTCCTAAACTTTCCCACTTGTATTTCTGTCTGTTCAGCATCTCCGGGTTACATTTGATCCAAACACTGGGTTACTGCAGGAGATCGAAAACCTCGACCAGGGCTTGCGGTTGCCAGTCAGTCAGGCCTTCTACTGGTAAGTGGAGGGGAGAGGGGAGGGACCTGTGAAGGATCACCAAAGGCTTTTGATGAGGTATCTTGGGGTACAAGGTGATAAGAGAAGTCAGTCTGACCTGTTACTCCCCATATGTCTTTTTCTGCCTCTCCAGGTACAATGCCAGCAGTGGGGACTTTGTGCACCCACAGGCCTCTGGGGCCTACATCTTCAGGCCAGACAAAACCAAACCATTTCTTCTGAGGCACTGGGTCAATACCCGTCTGGTGAAGGTAAATTTAGGAGGGTGTGGCTGCCCAGACCGGGCAAAGCTCTGGGTGTGTGTGTGGGGGGGTGGGGGTGGGGAGACAGGACTGGGTCTCTTATAAATTATGAGCCAACTGAGGGTTAGGAAGAAGTTATATCTTACAAGTGCAAGAATATTTGAGATGAAGTCTCTTAAAATGGGAATCAAATAAGAATGTGTAGCTGGAACTCCCCAAAGCCAACCAGAGACTTAGGAGGATTCCTGATTGGCCAAGAACAAACCTGGCCTTGGAAGTAGACAGAGTTGGAAAGGGCCTTGCATCTCATTTAGTTCTACGTATACCTGACCCAGAATCCCTTCTTCAATATCCCTGAATATCAAGTGTTATAGTTCTTTTTTTATATTTAAAAGATGCATTATTTATTCTTTTTAGCATTCTTTTCTTTTTGAATTTGAAATTCTCTCCCTCTCACCCCTTCCCCCACCCACTGAGAAGGCAAGCAATTTAATATCAGTTATACATGTGAAGTCATATAAAATGTTTCTGTATTATCTATATTTTTTTATAAAGCAAAAAAAAGGAAAGTGAGAAAATTATATTTCAATTTGTACCCAGAGTTCATCTCTTCTCTCTCTGGAGGTGGATAGCATTTTTTCATAGGGGCCTTTGGAATTGTCTTGGATCATTGTGTTGATCAGAGTAGCCAGGCCTTTCACAGTTGATCATCATTACAATATTGTTGCTACTGCATACCAGGGCTGCCCAAAATGCGGCCCACAGTGCGATTTACGTGGCCCGCCTACAAGCATAGAAATTTACATAAATGCTTTAGTAAATGAAGCCGAGCTACTGCAGAGCCCTCACTAAAATGGCAAATCAAAATATATTGTCTATTATTTCAGTAAAAACCTAAGGTTGGACAGCCCTGAGGTATACAATGATCTCCTCAGTCTTCTCACTTCACTTTGCATCAATTCATGTAGGTCTTGCCATGTTTTTTTTTTCTGAAACCACCCTCTTTGCCATTTTCTACAGCACAATAGTACTCCATCATAATCATATGCCACAATTGGTCTAATCATTCTGGAAAACAATCTGGAACTATGCCCAAAAGGCTATAAAATTGTACCTGTTCTTTGATCCATCAACACCATCAGTAGGTCTGTACACCAAAGAGATCAAATGAAAGGGAAAATGACATATGTGTACCAAAATATTTATTGTAGCTCTTTTTGTGGTGGCAAAGAAGTGGAAACCAAGGGGATGCCCATTAATTGGGGAATGGCTGAGCTAGTTGTGGCATATGATTGTGATGGAATACTATTATCATTCATGTACCTGTTTTTCCCTCATCTCTAGCACTTGTCATTTCTGATAGGTATGAGGTGGTACCTCAGAGCTGTTTTGATTTGCTTTTCTCTAATCAATAGTACTGTAAAGCATTTTTTCATATGACCATAGATAGCTTTGATTTCTTCTTCTGAACATTGCCTGTTTATATCCTTTGACCATTTATCATTTGGGGAATGGCTATTATTTTTATAAATTTGACTCAGTTCTTAGGAGTGATATGTATCATCTCATATAGAAATATAAACAGTTTAACTTTATCGAGACTGTTATGATCACTCTTTCATGTTTACTTTTTTATGCTTCTCTTGAGTCTGTGTCAGAATGTCAGATTTTCTATTCAACTCTGGTCTTTTCATCAGGAATTCTTGAAATCCTTCTATTTCATTAAATGTCTATTTTTTCCCCTGAAGGATTTCATACTTAGTTTTACTGGGTAGGTTATTCTTGGTTGTAATCCTAGCTTCTTTGCCTTCTGGAATATCATATTACAAGCTCTCTGATTCTTTAATGTAGAAGCTGCTAAATCTTGTGTTTTCCTGACTATGGCTCCACAATATTTGAATTGTTTCTTTTTGGCTGCTTGAAGTATTTTCTCTTTGACCTGGGAGCTCTGGAATTTGGCTATAATATTTCTGGGAGTTTTCATTTTCATTTCATTTCAGGAGGTGATTGGTAGATTCTTTCCATTTCTGTTTTATTCTCTGGGTCTAAGATAACAGAGCAGTTTTCCTTGATAGTTTCTTGAAATGTGATATCTAGGTTCTTTCTTTGATCATGGCTTTCTGGTTGTCCAATAATTCTTAAATTACTTTCCTTGATCTATTTTCTGGATCGTTTGTTTCTCTGATTAGATAGTTCACATTTTCTTCTGTTTTCATTTGACTTTGTTTTATTGTTTCTTGATGCCTGATGGAGTCATTAACTTTCACTTATCCAATTCTAATTTTTAAGGAATTATTTTTTTTAGTGAGATTTTGTACCTCTTTTTCCATTTGGCCAATTAATTTTTTAAGGAGTTCTTTTCTTCAGTGAGTTTTTATATCTCTTTTACCATTAGCCCAATTCTGTTTTCAGAGTGTTATTTTCTTCAGTATTTTTATACCTCTTTTACCAAGCTGCTAATTCTCTTTTCATAATTTCTTGCATCATTCTCATTTCTTTTCCTCTCCTACTCATTTCTTTAATTATTCCAGGAATTCTCATTGGACTTGGGTTCAGTTAGTATTTTTCTTGGACGCTTTGTTTGTATCTGTTTTCATATTGTTGTCTTCCTCCGAATGTATGTTTTAGTCTGATCTATATCTTGCCACTGGACCCAGATGGCTCTGGAGGAGAGAGTGAGGCTGGTGACTTTGCACAGCCCTGCCTCACTTAAATCCAATTCACATGTAAGTCATAATATCACCTTCCTGATGTCATGGTCCTAAATAGCAATGTCTTACTCTTCTCTACCACCATAGTAGCTTTTCATGGTCATATTCTTTTCTTGTTGTTTGTTCTTTTTTCTAGTCTGTTTCTTAACGTTGAACTTTATGTTAAAGTTGGGCTCTGATCACCTGGCAGTGGGGAGGTACTATCCCAAGCTTCAGGCTTTTTTGTGTTAGTGTTTTCACTGCTGGTTCAGGGGTTCTGCAAGTTTTTGGTGTTTCTATCTAGAGTGGTGTGATTCTGGGAGAGGTGTGGTCATTGCTCTCCCAGTCTGTGCTCTGGTCTTTACCTAGGAAGGGCTCCTGGTCCCCTGAAGCCACAAACACTAGTGCTCCTTTCTGCTTTGGTACTGTGACTAGTGCCCCTACTCTCTTGTGACCAATCCCCAGGCCTCCTCTCTGCTCTTTAAGCCAGAACTGTGTATGCACAATAGAGATGCCAATCAGCACCAGCTGTACTCAGTGCCTGCAAAGGGTCCCCTGTAATCTGGTTCTGACCAGTTGTCTGACCCCTTAACTATCTCTGGGCTGAGAGTTCCTGATGTTGTTGCTGCTGCCATGAGTGTGGACTCTGGACAGACCTCCACTCTGGGTGTCACAAACTCCTCCTGCTGACCTCCTAAGTTTTCTTAGGCCTGAAAAATGTCTCACTTTGACCTTTTGTTGGCTCTGCCACTCCAAAATTTAATTTGAGGCTTTATTTTAAAATTGTTTGGAGGAGAACGTTGAGAAAGTTCAACCGGGCATCTGCCCCTCATCCGCCATCTTGGCTCCAGTGTTAGAGTTTGTAAAGACCTGTGGTAAGGGCAGTCCCACCCCCTCCCACAACAGCACATTCTACTTTTTAGCTGACAGGCACTTAAACAAAGTCAAATGAAAACAGAAGAAAATGTGAACTATCTAATCAGAGAAACAAACGATCCAGAAAATAGATCAAGGAGAGTAATTTAAGAATTATTGGACAACCAGAAAGCCATGATCAAGGAAAGGTTGTTGTTTTTTTTTTTCCCCCTGACTTGGCACTTAGAGCAGCCTCTTTGCAACTCAGTGCTGCTAGTTTTGTCTTCAGGGGCAGAGCAGGACTAGTCATGTCTGCTGTCTACATGATGGTCCTTTAAATACTGCTGTTGCAGCACCCTCCTCCCCCTTTCCATTTCCACTCCTCCCTGATCCAAAGTGACCATGCTCACTTTCCTCAGCCAGTCCTTATCGTTGAAATTCCTCTCCCCTCCCCCTTCTCTGGAGGCCCTTCAACTTATTAACATCCTTCTTAAAATGTGGTGCTCAGAACCAGAGCATCAGTCAATCAACAAGCATGTGCTAGGCGTTTTCTTTGAAGAGCGAGATAATGCCTGCCCTCAGGGAGCTAACGTTCTACTAGGGTGATATGACGTGGCTACAATAAATCAGTATAGGGTATGTGCAAAACAAGAGGTGCTTTGACATAGCGGAGGACTGGCCTCGGGGTCAGGGTGACCTGGGTTCAAGTCCAACCTCAGACAATATAGACTTTGTGACCCTGGGCAAGTCGCTTAATTTCTCCCACAATTCTTTGAGACTGAGTTATAGATCACTTGCTGAGCAGCATTGGTAGAAGGACCTTTCTTTATTGGGATTTGCCTATACCAGTGAAGTCAAAAGTCTGGTAAAAAAAAGTTTGTATTTTGGGAGATGGGGAAGGTGTTGTGGTGAGACACCAGCGAATGGAGAAATCAAGACAGGCCTCCTGAAGGTGGTAGCGTTCAAGGCAAGCCTTGAAGGGAGCCGGAGCTTCCAAGAGCTAGAGGTGAGGCACGTGACCAGCCATGCAAAACTATGGAAGTGGGAGATGGTATGTTGAATGTGCAGAAGAGTGAATAGACCAGTTTGGCCACAGCACCAAACTTGTGAGGGGGAGTGATGTGGAATTAACCTCCTTATTACAACATACCCTGCATGTGGTCTCACCAGAACACACCACACCACAGCCAAGCTGTTGCCTCTCGATTCCTGGCCACAATGCCTGGTAGGGGAGCCCAAGATCACACTGGCTTCTTTGGCTGCTGTCTGAGCACACCTAGTGGATCTTAGATCGCCGAAGCCCCCAGATCTTTTTTATGTGGAGTACTGTCCCGCGATGCCTTCTTCATCCTTTACTTGGGAAGCTGGCTTTTGAACCGCCCATAAACCTTTGTATTCATTCTTAGACAATTTCATTTTATTAGATTTGTCCCTAAATTGACTTGTCAAAGAGGTAGGTTTTGTTTTTGTTTTTTTTTTTTTAAGATCCTGAATCTGTCTCTGTTAACTAAATCTGTGTCATTTCTAATTTTGTAAGCATACCACCTATATCTTTAAGTCACTGCTAAATATGTTAAACAGCAAAAGGCCCAGGTCAGATCCCTGGGGCACTCCACTAAAGACTTCTGCTTATATTGACATTGAACATTAATAACTATGCTTTAAGACCGGCCACTCAACTAATTCTGAATCCACTTTGTTGTAACATCGCCTAGCTCTCATTTTCCCAACTCATAGTTCGTGTGAGCCTAGTCACTTACTTCATTGAGGCTTATTATCTCCTAGAATTATCTCCTTCCTCATTTTAGATTTTACTGCCCTATGATCCTGTTTTGTTTGGTCCTTTCCAGTCTAAAGGTGATTTCTCTTTGGTGGAAAAAACAAGTAAGATAAGAGTTGAGTAGTAATTTAGTCGATGAGTGAACTCCCTGTGTATCCACAGTGGTCTCTTCTTGCTCCATGGAATCATTTCTCTTTGGGCCTTGAGGATTCCATTCTTCAGCTGCCCTTCGTGGGTGGGGTGGATGCCCCTTAGACAATCCTAGTTTACCTTGTGCCTGGACATGAATGCACACTTGAAGCCAGAGTTGCTAGTTTGGGGTTTGCTCGGTTTCTTCCACGGAGTCTCCAGTGACTTTCTGGACATTTGTACTATTATCCCTGCATCGTAGTTATTCTTCATGGCATTTAGCTCGGGAGTTATGTGTGGGCAGTTTTCTTCTTTCCCGTTCCTTCTCAGTCTAAAGCCCTTTTGATTTGATTGGCGGAACTTCAAGTGAATACTTTTTTTTTTAAATACCAGCCCTTGTTAGAAATACTCTATCCCTAGCCAAGATCCTGTCATTTGTATATTTTAATTGGTGTTTTGGGAATCCATTCTCGGACACCATCTTCTTAACCAGCTGTTTACTCCTCCACCAAATAAATCGGCTCTACACAGAACACCCACCTGAGCCAATCCCAGTACAGCAGGAGGTATTTTGAGGAAAAAAAAGCATCATTTTCCTTTGGCCAGGTCTGGGGCAGGTCTCCTGAGATGCAGAGAATCACAGGGGCCAAGTTGTACTATGACTCTTAGCTCTGCACGGGAGATTGGCGATGTGGGTACTGTCTAGTACAGAGTTATCAGACTTTGGTGGCCTGCCTTAGGGCCTGACAAACCAGATGAAAATGCTGTTGGGAAGTGTTTAACAAAGTAAATACAACATAAATGATGGTAATTTATGGTTTTCTAATGCAACATATGGTCCTTGGGTATCTGTTTCTGTTTGAATTTGATGCCTCTGGTCTGGTGGTTTTTAAGGACTTTTGTTCCATAGACATCCCTGATAGTTTTCCCTGGTCAACTTTCCCTTCTGCATTATCCCTTCAGAAAAACCTAACTGAGGGGATGCCCTAAAGCTATGCCCTGGCGTCTCTCTCCATCTCTGTCTCTCTCCCCTCTCTGTCCTGTTTCTCTCTGTCTCTCCCTTACCTCTCTCTGTCCCTCTGTCTCTCATCAGCTCCTATGTGCCTATGTTTAACCACCATCTCTGTAGAGCTATACATCCAGCCCCAGTTTCTTTCTAGAATTCTAGTTCTATGTCATCAACTAACTGCTTGTTAGGCATTTCAAATGGGACGTCCTATATATAGACATCTAAACTCAACATGTCCAGAGCCAGGCTCTTTAACATTTCCCCCAAAGCTCCTCTCTTTGGGTTTTTTCTACTTTTGTGGAGGGTACCACAATCCTTCCAGCATCCTAGGTTCTAGGCCCTGCCTCCTCCCACCCCCTCACCCCACGTACCCAATCATGTGCCAGATCTTGCCACAACATCTTTTGGATCTTGTCCCCCTTTTCCTACTTAAGTGACTACCACCCTATTTAGGCCACCATCACTTATTGCCTAGACCTTTGCGATGCCTTTCCAAGGCCCCTCCTCAGTCCAGTGACTTTCCTTAAGTCTGAATCTGACTGTGTGACCTCCCTACTCACATGAACTCCAGTGGCTTCCTATCACCTCCAGGATATAATATAAACTCCTCTCTTTGGCTTTCTAAAGTCTTCGACCCCAACTTTTCTTTCCTATGGTCTCGTTATACATTGCCCCGCTCCTGGCACTGGGGTGCAGCCAAACTGGCCTTCTTTCCTTTCCTCTCTTGATCTCCTATGTCTGGGCCTTTGCACTAGCCATCCCTCCAGGCTGGAATGCACTCCCTCTCTCCCTTGCCTCATAACACCCCTCACTTCCTAAAAGATTCAGCTCAAGCACCACCTTTTACATGAAGCCTTTCCCGATCTGCCCTCCCTCACTACTTTATATTGATTTTCTGTTTATTCCGTAAATACTTACATGTTGCTCTCCTGATAGACTGTAAGCTTCTTTGGGAGCCTGTAGAGACAGTTGAAGTTCTGTCTTCATATCACCAGCACTTCACAAGATGCCCACAATATAGTAGGCACATCATCAGGGCTCATTGGTTGATTGACTTGATCAAGAAAGAGCGTTTCCCCAGTAGAGCATAGAAGCCTTGGGCAGAGGTTCCCTGGCTGGGGTGGGGCTGAGGAGTGGTGCTGGTCCTTGGGAAGGATCCAAGCAGCCTCAGGTAGACGTCATGCAGGTGGCCGGATGCTCAGACCAGGTTAGAGTGAGCGCTTTCTCCTCTGATGGTGCCCTTCATCCCCCAGAAGGCCCTGGTGCAGGAGGTGCATCAGAACTTCACTGCCTGGTGCTCCCAGGTTGTGCGGCTGTACCCTGGGCAATGGCATGTGGAGCTGGAGTGGACAGTGGGGCCTGTGCCTGTGGGGTGAGTGACAAGAGAAAAGTGGGGGATGGGAGTGGGGAAAGAAGCGGTGGCAGGGGGAGTGGCCTGCCCTCTGACTGACTCTCTGTGATCTCCCCATCCACATCAACCCCACAGGGATGGCTGGGGGAAGGAAATCATCAGCCGCTTTGACTCCCAGTTGAAGACCAAAGGGCGTTTCTACACTGACAGCAACGGGCGGGAGATTCTGGAGAGGAGGTAGGACACTCACCCCCATCCCGCCCTGCTCCAGGCTGAGGGTCAGAAGTGGGGGTTGGCACACTGGCCAGAGTTTCGGATTTGGGATCAGAAGAGCTGGATTCCAATCCTGACTCTGCCACTGTGTGACATTGAACAAAATCATTTAGACCGTCTGGGACCCATGGTGACCATCTATAAAATGAGGCCTGAGAGTAGATGTCCTCTGAGGTGTCCGCCAGCGCTCAGTCTGTGATCCTGCCCAGCCAAGCTTCCACCTCATTCTAGCCTTAGGAGACATTATTCCCTTTTACACAGTCCTGTGTTCCAGCTGAAGCAGCACACGACTCCACCTTCCATCTACATGCCTAGTTAAATGCCCTGGGCCCCATCTTCCCTTCTAGCCTTCATATGCATTCCTGCTTCCATCTGATCAATGGTCTAGCCAAATGGGGCTTCCAACATGACATTCCCACCTCTGGGTCTTTGCACTGGCTGTCCCTCATGCCTGGAATGCCCTCCCTTCTCACTTTGGTTTTTTAGAATCCTTTGTTTCCTTTCAAGGCTAAACGTGAATATCATCTCTTAAAGGTAGCTTTTCCTACACACACACACACACACACACACACCCCAAAACCTCTGCATACTGTCTTCTCTGATAGAAGGTGATTCCCTTGAGATGAGGAGCAGTTGCATTTTCTGTCTTTGTACATGCAGCACGAGGCCCTCTCCAAAAAGGCCTCCAGAAGGGCTTCCTCATGGAGACGTGGCTTCCAGGATCTTGCTCCCATTCTGCTAGGACCCAAAAATGGGGAAGCAAATCCTGGAGTGATCCATAAGTAACCTCAGCCTGTCCCCACCTGTGCAGGAGGGATTATCGGCCTACGTGGGACTTAAACCAGACCGAGCCTGTGGCTGGGAACTACTACCCCGTCAACAGCCGCATCTACATCACGGTAATCCCCCCGGTGTGCTTATCACCATCAGGGCTCGTAACACGTGTCCCAGGGAGCCCAGTCCCCGCTTCCAATGGGCAGATGTGCATCGAGGTCAGAAGGTAAAGAACAGCACTGTGGGCCTTGTCGCCAGCTCCCACACCCCCTCTGCAGGAAGCCTTCCTCTCTCGGGTTACCTCCTGTTTGGAGCCTATACATGCCCCGATACTTATAGGTTGTCTTGTCCCTTCACGTCACAGTCTTTCCTGGGAGCAAGGACTCTTTTTTCCCTTTCTTTGACCCCAAGTGCTTAGCATTGTGCCAGGCACATAATAAGTACCTCAGAAATGCTTTTTAACTGACCATTCAGTCAATGGGCTTCATTGGGTCCCCAGCCTGTGGGGACCTGGAAGCAGGCTGCAGTGGAGCTTGGAGCACCCACCTACTGTCCCAGAAAGAATCACCCTGACTCCCTCTTGCTCTTACCCCCCCAGGATGGGCAGATCCAGTTGACAGTGCTGACAGACAGGTCCCAAGGGGGCAGCAGCCTGAGGGATGGTTCCCTGGAGCTGATGGTGAGTTAGGTGAAGAAGATGGGGGACATGGGGAGGGGAAGAGCCCTGGCATGTATGCTGGCACACCTCTGTGCCCCCAAGGCTGATGCCCCAGTGTTCCTCCAGGTTCACCGGCGACTACTCTTGGATGATAACCGAGGGGTGGGGGAGGCCCTGCTGGAGCCTGGGGATGGGCCTGGCACAGGACTGGTGGTGCGGGGCAGACACCTGGTGCTGCTGGACACAGTGGAGACAGCAGCTGCTGGACACCGCCTCCAGGCCCAGAGGGAAGCTCTGGCCCCACAGCTGGTGCTGGCCCCTGCGGGGCAGGGCACCCCATACAACCTGGGGACTCCTCCACTCACACAGGTGAGAGTGTGTCCAAGACCCAGGAGGGTGGGCCTTAGCAAGGAGCAGCCTTTGCTCCATGGACCCATCTTTCCTCCCCCCTCCCTCTGTGGCAGTTCTCTGGACTTCGAAGAGAGCTCCCCCAATCTGTGCACCTGCTGACCCTGGCCCGCTGGGGCCCCAACATAGTCCTGCTGCGCCTGGAGCACATTTTTGAGCATGGGGAGGGCAGCTTGTTCAACTTGTCCCAGCCAGTGACCCTGGACCTACAGGTGAGTAGAGGGGAAAACCAAGAGAAGGGCAGGGTGAAAGGGAGAAGACTCCACTCAGCCTCATCATCTCTTTGGTCTCCCAGGATCTGTTCTTAGCCTTCACCATCAACCACCTGGAGGAGACCACTCTGTCAGCTGATCAGCTGCTCCCCAAGGCCACCCGGCTGCAGTGGAGGACCAGCACAGGAGGAGGTGGGGAGGGACAGAAAAGCGGCTTTTGGTCCCTGTCCCTAGGGAGCCCCAGAATGTGGCTAGAGGGGCTCTTGGTAGGAAGGACTCAGTACAAAGGAGGGGCCTCTTGGGACTGGGGCTGAGTTGTGACATCCTTTTCATCTTCCTGTCTCTCTGGTTTCCCTCTACCAGGCCCTGCTCCTCTGCAGCCAGCCCCCTCCCTGGACCCCTCGGCTGTCACTCTGCAGCCCATGGAAATTCGCACCTTCCTGGCCTCTGTCACCTGGAGTAAGGAAAGGGACAGATGAGGTTCTGAGCCTTAAGCTGGCCTTCACAGACTGTGCTCTCTCTCCCCAGACTGCACCAGAGAGAGCTGCCCCTTTGTACCTTGGGCTGGGCTTTCTAGGTACTCACAAAAAGGAGTTTCTTGGTTCCCACTGCTGCCATCACCAGTGAAGACATTAAAGTGTCAGTGACTGTGACTCCCAGAGGATGGCTGTTTTCATTGTGGAGTATAAGATTGGTGGGGAGGGCAGATGTGCCTGTGTGTCATTCTGTGTGACCAAATGATGAGGAGAAAGAGGAAGAGGGGGGCCTAACTCTACAGCAAATAACCCCTGCATTATACCCCTTAGCACAGGCATTGGGACGAGGCATCCTTATCAGTGCCATCAAGAGGCGCCCCCCTCGCACTTCCCTCTCTGACCTGTCTCTTTCCCTTTGTGGCCCCTAGAAAGGGAAGGGAATTCTGGAATGTATTCCAGTTTTGTGTCCTGGCCTTAGCCTTGATCTCCTCCCTTTAACTCCCTCCCCGCCCAAAACACACACACACACACCCCCACCCACCCACCACCACCACCACCACCACCACCAACAACAACCCTATGATAGGTTGGGTACTAGAAGCAGGTTCCCCTGCCCAACCCCAGCCCTAGGCCACTAGAAGAGTAACTTTTCTTAGCAATCCAGCATTTAGTAAGCCAAGTGATCAGTGAGGCCAGCTTAGGGCCCAGGGTGGCCTTACTGACAACCAGGTTTCTAGAAAATGGCCAAGACCTTAGGGAAGGCTGTCTCCTTGGTGTTTCCTTCAGAAACACCAATAAAAAGATTAAAAGACGGTGCCTGCCAGAAATATTCAGAAGCAAATTAAATCACACCAGCAGGAATGAATCAGCACACCAGCCCAAAGGTCCTACTCTTAACGTTACCTTAACCCAAAGACAGAAAAGTCCCGGGTAATATCACATCTCAGGATAGCAAAGAACTGGAAGCAAAATGGCTGCCTCTTCCTCTGGGGAATGGTGAAACAAAAGGGAGGCATTAATGGAATGGAATATGAATTTCTTGTAAGAAATGACAACTAGGAATTCAGACAGACGTGGACAGACTTAGAAGAACTGCAGAGTGAAGTCATCAGAGCCAGGAGCCAGCTGGCATGGTGCCCACAGTAACGTAAACAGAACAGGAAAACACAACTGAATCCTGTGATTGTAATGGCCCACCCTGGCCCTACCGGCAGAGATGCAGGTGCGATGCCATCCTCCTCCCATGAGGCGGGGGGATCCCCAGACTTGGTGTGTGGCCTGTGCTGTCCAATGCAGATATACTACCCCTTTGCATTCATCTGCCTGTGCTATCCTTCACCACCCCTTATGAGAAAGAATAAAAAAGACATTTACAAAAAAAATTTTTTTTTAAATCTTTGGTCTGAGGAAAGACTCCCTGGCTCTGGAGGGAAATGGAATGTATTTGGAAATGAATGTGATGGAAAGGCAAAAGGCAAAACAACCAATGAAGAACCCTGGTGGGGGTGGGGGAGAAGGGGAGGAAGGTTGGGGGATAAGTGCAACACAAAAATCTGAAGGAAGACACTCTGAAATTGAAGCCACAGGCCATAAGAAACACACGAGGAATTCCTCACTACCCAAGTGAGTAACAGCCACATCAGAGGGATTCAAGGAAGAAACAGAATTATCAGAAGAGTAATGAGAAGAAGTAAAGGCAGGAATTCATGCTGCCAGAGAAGCTTGGGATAAGATGGCAATGGAGCTCAGCAGTGAGGACAAGACACACAATACGTTGTGTATACGGATATATAAATGTTAGCTGTAATTGTTTAGTCGCTTTTGTTATGCCCAACTCTTGGTGACCCCGTTTGGGGTTTTCTTGGCAAAGATACTGCAGTGGTTTGTTGTTTCCTTCTGTGGCTCAATTTACAGATGAGGAAACTGAGGCAAACAGGGTGGAGTGACTTGCCCAGGGTCACACAGCTAGTGAGTGTCTGAGATTTGAACTCAGGAAGAGGAATCTTCCAGACTCCAGGCCCAACACTCTAGATACCTAGCTGCCTACAAACCCATCAATAGAAACAAAATGGGGGGGGGGGAGGGACAGAAGAGTGGGAAGAATGAAATTGAAGGAGAAGAAAAAAAACAAGCCTGAAAAATAACCCAATCTGTCCCCTGAGCTCCTGTGCCCACCTGAGTATCCTGGCACACTTCCCAAATGGTCTTCCTGACTCCCTCAACCTGTTCTCTACACAAAGGCCCAATTGATCTGTAATTATGATATTACTGACATCCTGTCGCTCAGAAACCTAACGTGCTCCTCCCATTGCCCGGAAATTCAAACTTGTGCTCCCAATCCTGTCCCTCCCCTCCACCACCCATGCCTGAACATCCGTGTGATCTGGCTCAAGCCTGGCTATCCCGTGTTATCTTCACTCATTCTTCAGGCTGCGATACAGTAGAAACAGTGCTAAATCTGGTTTCACATTCTAGCCCCAACACTTATAGCTTACGTGACCTTAAATGACAAGTCACTTCATCCCCTGGGCCTGATTTGGAAGATAAAGGACATTGACTAGATGACCTCTCAAGGCTCCTTCCTGCTCCAGACCTATGGTCCTATTGCAGGAACATTTGAAAGGACATTGGGATTGTTGAGTCACATCCGATTCTTGGTGACCCCATTTGGGGTTTTCTTGGCAGAGATACTGGAAGGGTTATTTCCTTCCACAGCTCTTTTTACAGATGGAGAAACTGAGGCAAACTGGGTGAAGTGACTTGCCCAGGATCACACAGCTTGTTAAGTGTTTGAGGCTGGATTGGAACTCACAAAGATAGATCTTCCTGACCTCAGGCCCAACATTCTATCTACTACGCCACCTGGCTGCCTGCTGTAACCCTAGGGATTATATGCTATATAATGATTTATTAACACTACCATAGGCGATTTTGAGTTTACCTCTGTGACACCTCACACTTAGGTGCCAAACCAGAAATTACAACCTAGAATATTAATTCTGAAAGTGTAAAAGATACTCGATCATGTCTGTTACTTAGAATCCATGGGATTGTGATGGCCTGAGACACTCTGGGCCACCGCTTCTAAATCAGTCAATAGGGAGCATTTCTTGAGTGCTTAATATGTGCTGGGTGCTGTACTCAGTGCCTAAGGATACAAAGAAAGGCAAAACCAGTCCCTGCTCCCCCTAAATTTGTTTCTTTAATGAGCAAAAAACCATTCTTTCTCCAATGAATTGGAGGGGGAAAAGAAAAACAAAACCTTTATAACAATTATGTCCAGCTGGGCAAAGTAAATTTCTCTGTATTAGCTATAAAAGAACTTACAGTCTGATAGGAGACAGACAAGGTCAACCAATCAATAAACACTAAGCAACTACCATGTGCCAGACACTGTTCTAAGTGCATCATGTAAATAAGAAGGTATACAAGAGATAGACAGGGTAGATGGGGGAGAAAAGGGAAGAAGCATTTATTAAGCACCTACTAGGTGCTAGGCACTGTGCCAAACACTTAAATATCTCATTTGTTCCTCACAACAACCCTGCATGGGAGGTGTTGGTATCTCCATTTTACAGTTGGGGAAATGAGGTTAAGTGACATGCCCAAAGTCACACAGCTAGTAAGTGTCTGAGGCTGGATTTGAATTGCTCTATCACTTAGTCACCCAGTTGTGTAAGGTGGAAGACAATCTTCAAGGGGAAGGCATTAGCAATTTAGGGAGACCTGAGAAGGACTATTGCAGGAGGTGGGATGAGTTGATTTTTGAAGGAAGCCAGGGAAATTAAGTGGCAGAGATAAAGCATTCCTGGAATGAGGGACAGCCAATGCAAAGACACGGAGATGAGAGGTGGAGTGGCACATTCAAGGAGCTGCAAGTAGGCAGAGCATTACAGTGTATGAAAAGGAATGTACCATATGCAGGTCTGCCAGAAACAATTTTGATCTCCATGCCCTCCAATATGACTCTACCCTATGATAATTTGGGATCACTTTTATTGGAAAAAGATCTTAATATATTAGAAGACATTTTGGGGTTAATGTACCAAAATAGTCACTTCCTGGACCACTTCCCTTAAGGAAGGAAAAGAATGACCTCTGAGGTCAGATCAATATTTCAGTGCAATCAAGGACACTGCCCTGA
Organism: Trichosurus vulpecula; assembly: GCF_011100635.1. Taxonomy (NCBI): domain Eukaryota; kingdom Metazoa; phylum Chordata; class Mammalia; order Diprotodontia; family Phalangeridae; genus Trichosurus; species Trichosurus vulpecula. The sequence continues at coordinate 76,092,787 of NC_050573.1, forward strand.
GTGGTTCCAGGCAGCCAATCACTGTGGGGAGACCATGCTCTTAACTGGAGAAGTGTGGTTTCCACCCTTAATACTCATCACTAAGAAGGAGTTTCTGTCTTGGCCTTCTATATACTTTCAAACTGGGAAGTCTGAAATGCATTTTTGGGTTGGAGGAAATATTATTTTATTTTTAAAAATTTGTTTATTTTAAATTTTCAACATTCACTTTTATAAGACTTTGGATTCTAAATTTTCCCCCCTCCATACCTCTCACTTCCCCAAGACAACATACAATCTGATATAGTCTATACATGCATAATCACATTAAACAAATTTCCACATTAGCCATGTTGTGAAAGAAGAATCAGAACAAAAGGGAAAAACCACGAGAAAGAAAGAAAAGAGAGAATAGTCTGCTTTGATCTGCATTCAGACTCCATAGTTCTTTCTCTGGATGTGGATAGCATTTTCCATCATGAGTCTTTTGGAATTGTCTTAGGTCATTGCATTTCCCAGAAGAGATAAGTCTATCAGAGTTGGTCATTGAACAATAGTGCTGTTACTGTGTACAATGTTCTCCCGGTTCTCTTACTTCATTCAGCATCAGTTCATGTAAATCTTTCCTAGTTTTTCTGAAATCCACCTGCTTATCACTTCTTATGGAACAATAGTATTCTGTTACATTCATATACCACGACTTGTTCAGCCATTCCTCAATTGGTGGACATCCCCTCAATTTCCAATTCTTTGCCACCATGAAAAGAGCTGCTATAAATATTTTTGTACATGTGGGTTCTTTTCCCTTTTCTGTGATCTCTTTGGAATACAGACCTGGTAGTGGTTTTGCTGGATCAAGGGTATGCAGTTTTATGGCCCTTGGGGCATAGTTCCAAATTGCTCTCCAGAATGATTGGATCAGTTCACAACTCCACCAACAATGCATTCGTGTTCCAATTTTCCCACATTTTCTCCAACATTTATCATTTTGTCATGTTTTGTCATGTTAGCCAATATGATAGCTATGTGGTACCTCAGAGTTGTTTTAATTTGCATGAAAAAATATTATTTTAAAATATTTCCAGTTCCAGAAGAAGATTTTTAATATGCTTCCACAGTAGGAAGTTTATGAAAAGTTTTAACTGGCAAAGTTTGTATTTGATCTTGGGGGTAATAGGGAGCCAGTGCAAACCACCTTTCCAGCTGAGTGGAGGATAGATCTGAGTGGAACAAAGCCAGTTAGAAAGCTATGTAATAGTTTTTTTTTAAAAATGTTTTTATTGATGTCTTGGGTAGCTAGGTGATGCAGTGGATACAGTACAGGGCCTGCAGTCAGGAAGACTCCAAATCTGGCCTCAGATATCTACTAATTTGTGTGACCCTGGATAAGTCACTTAACCCTGTTTGCCTCAGTTTCCTCATCTGTAAAATGAGCTGGAGAAGGAAATGACAAACCGCTCCAGCATCTTTACCAAGAAAACCCCAAGTGGGGTCATGAACAGTCAAACATGACTGAAAAGTGACTAAAAATAATCACAACTTTATTTTTTACATCACCATATTTTTCCCTATGGTAACTTTCCTGCCAGGAGAATCATCCCATATAACTGTGAAAGCAAATTGGGAACCACAAACATTTCATGACATGCTATTGGACTAACAATATAGAAATCCTCCAAGCACCTAGTAGGTTAATATTAGAAAATCTCCAAGTCCCATGCAAGGACATGATAAAACAAATGGTCTCATTTACTATTGCAACAACTACTTGCTGTCATCAGAGAAGAGATCCTGAAGTTTTGTCTGAAAGGACTGCTTTCACAATTGTAAAAGTATCTGGTCTCTTCCCTTTGTCTCCTGCCATTCAATACGAAATGTTTTCTTACTCTGATCCTAAATCCTGCCAATTGCTTCCAAATGCACCCCTTTTCTGTCTTGGCTGATTCCCCTATTTCTCAGTCCCTCCCTCTCCTGTGAAATGCTTCACTATTCTATTTTAAGTTCCTGTAGAAAGCTGCTGATTGGCTGTGTACTCTAAGCATACCTGTAAGGTTATATAAATGAAATCGGTACGCTATTAATCTGAATTTGCTCTCATTTGGAGCATTGGCATTCCTTAGTATTCTGATAGAAATTCTTTAGTATTCTAATAACTCTCTTTACTTTTAGTTTGACCTCCTAACTTTGATCCAGTCATCAGATACCCCCCACCATATACCCCCAGGGAAAGACTTCTCCCAAGAAGTCAAGATAACAAATAACATTTTTAAAAGTCAGGTGAAAAAAATCAGGACAACTGATCAACGTTTCGAAGAAGTCTGAAAATATGTGCAATCTACAGCACCTGTGGATCTTCTACCTTCATAAAAGGGTGGGTTGGGAATGTCTTCTTATAATAAGTCATGCTTATTCTTTAAAATTTTCCGATATTCACTCAATTTGTGTGTGTGTGTGGTTGTTCTTTCCATTTCCATTGTTGTAGTCATTTGTATATATTTTTTCTTGGCTCTGCATCAGCTCATGTGGCTCTTTTCATGCTTCTCTGTATTCATCACATTCATCATTTCTTACAGTACAGTAGTATTCCATTACATTCCTGTATCATAATTTGTTTAGCTATTATCCAATCAATGGACATCTACTTTGTTTCTAATTCTTTGCTATCACAAAGAGTGTTATAAATATTTTGATGTATATGAGGACTTTCTTATTTCTTACTACTTTAATTGCATAATTCCAAATTGCTTTTCAAAATGGTTGTAGTATTTCACAGCTCCACCAACAATGTACCAGTATTCCCATCTTCTCACAACACTTCCAACACCGACTTTTCCCATTTTGGGGTCATTTTTGCCAATTTGAAGAGTGTGAAGTGAAACCTCAGGGTTGTTTTGATTTGCCTTATGCTTAGTAATTTAGGGCACTCTTGTATGTGGTTGTTAATAGTGTGCAAATCTTCTTTTGAGAATCATTTGCTCATATTCTTTGGCCTCTTATCTACTGGGGAATGGCTTTTGGTCACATATATGTATATGTTACACACATACATACATATGTGAATACACATACAGTATATGCATATATATATATTAATTGTTTATGTATCTTCAATACCAAATCCTTACCAAAGAAATTTGATACAAAGATTTTTTTTCCCATTTGACTACTTCCCTTCTTATCCTAGATGCATTAATTTTCCTTTTGTATGGAAAACAATTTGGAATTATGCAAATAAAGTGACTAAAATATCCATACTCTTTGAACCAGAGACTCTGTCACTAAGCTAATACCCCAAGGAAGCAATCAATAATAAGAAAGTCTCCAGATACTCCAAAATATTTATAGCAGCCCTTTTTGTGACAGCAAAGAATTGGAAACAAAATAGATGCCTATCGATTGGGGAATGACTAAAGAAATTGTAGTACGTGAATGTAGTGAAATATTATGGTGATGTAAGAAGTGATATGTGTTAGGAATATAGAAAATCATGGAAAAAATCTGCATGAACTGATGCAGGATGAAATAAGCAGAGCCAAGAATACAATATACACAAGCACACAATATGCAACAATGTAAATGATAATGACACATAAAAAATCAAAAGCAAATGTAACAGAATTATAAAAATCAAGCAAGACTCAAATGAAGAGATGTGAGAAGATGCTCCCAACCCACCCCTTTGTGGAGGTGGGAGGTTGGCAGGTTTATACATTGCACATGCTTTCAGACTTTTTCAATATATCGATTAGTTGTGCTAATGATTTTTCCTCTTAAAAAAATACTACTTGTTATATGTGATGACTCTTTGGGAGGGGAAGGAGGAAGGATACTACTGTTATGGTGGTGTAAGAAAGAAGAAACATCAATAAAATTTCATTTAAAATTTTTATTTGTATAGAATCTTTTCAGTCTCACATAATCAAAGTTATTTATTTTATTTTCGGTAATTGCCTCAATCTCTTGTTTGGTCAAGATCTATCCACTCACATTTGTGAGAGGTCTATGTCCTAATTCCCTTTAATTTTATATAGTATAATGTTAAATATTAAGTTCACATATTTATTTAGAATGTATTGTAGGATATGGTGTAAGGCAGGGGTGAGGAACCTGTGACCTTGAGGCCACATGTGGCCCTCTAGGTCCTCAAGTGTGGCCCTTTGACTGAATCCAAACGTCATAGAACAAAGCCCCTTAATAAAAGGATTTGTTTTGAAAAGCTTAGACTCAGTCAAAAGGCTACACCCAAGGACCTAGAAGGCCACATGTGGCCTCGAGGCTGGTCATTCCCCATCCCTGGTGTAAGATGTTGGTCTAAATCTAATTTCTGCTAGACTGCGTTCTTGCTTTCCCAGCAGTTTTTTTTTAATAAAAAAGCAGTTCTTTCCTAAGTAATTTATATTTTCTACTTTATTGAACACTAGGTTATTGAGTTCTATTGTTTTCGATCCTCTCTTTTCTGGTCTGTTCCATTGATCTACCTCTCTATCTTTTAACCAATACCAGATGTTTCTGATAACTGTGGCTTTAGAACATAGTTTGAGGTCTGTAAGTGCTACTTCCCCTTTCAACATTTCCCTTTTGTTTTTTTCCAAATGACTTGTTATTATTTTGTCAAATTCTATAAAGTATCTCTCTATTAATGCAACAGTCTTAGAATATAAATGTCTGGAAGGCAGGGACGATTTTTGCCCTTCCTTGCATCAGATGTATTTGGCACATTGTTAAGCCACCGTTTCCTGTGTTTGTGGAGGCATAGCCCACTACAAGTCAAGAGTTTTTTCATGCTTTACCCACTGGGCAGGTAGGACACATTTCTACCAGGTGTCTTAACTGTGCCTTACTCCTGAAGACTTTCAGCCTGTGTAATTAATGCAAGGAAACCATTCTGATGTCCTTAATGGATTTTGTCTAATCTAGCCACATAATTGTCTCCTTTCAACACAGGTTGACCATTAATGTGGGTCTTAATTCTTCCAATATAATTTTCAACCTATTAGCCAATTCTTTTTTTATTTTTTTATTTTTTAAATTTAATTTATTTAATATATTTAGTTTTCAGCATTGATTTTCACAATAGTTTGAATTATGAATTTTCTCCCCGTTTCTACCCTCTCGCCCACTCCAAGATGGCGTATATTCTGGTTACCCCATTTCCCAGTCAGCCCTCCCTTCTGTCACCCTACTTCCCCTCCCATCCCCCTTTCCCTTCTTCTCTTGTAGGGCAAGATAAATTTCTACGCCCCATTGCCTGTGTATCTTATTTCCTGGTTGCATGCAAAAACTTTTTTTTTTTTGTTTTTGAAAGTCTATTTTTAAACAATTCTTTTTTTAAACAATAAAATAAAGATACTTAAATTTAGAGAGAGAAAAATGAGAAAATATGATAAACAACTAATGCTTGTTGACTGACTAACCAGCATTCAGCTCTTCTACTCCCTTGCTGTACCTTAGTCCCCTGGGATGCTGGCAAGGTCATAAAGGTCTGAACTAGGATTGCAGCTAGCTGAGTGGAGAGAGGGGATGTATAAGAGAGATGGCTGAGAAGACAAAAATGACAAGGTCTGGCGATGGATCAGATATGTGGGGTGAGAGTGAGGAGTCCAGGATGACATTGAGGTCGTGAGCCCGAATGACAAGGAGGATGGCAGTGCCCTTGATGGTAACAGAAGAATTAAGGACAGAGAAGGCTTTTAGGGAGGAGACCAAGAGTTCTGTTTTGGACATGTTGATATGAGATGACTATTGGACACCGAAGTTGGACTGTTCAAAGGGCAGTTGGCATTGCAGGACTGTAGCTCTGGAGAGAGGTTAGGGCTGGATATGTAGATCTGAGAATCTGTCTGCATAGAGATTATAATGGAAACCATGGAAGCCAATGAGATCACCACGAGATTGTGCATGTATATCCTATATCAGATTGCTTGCTGTCTTGGGGAATAGGGAGGGAGAAAAACTTGGAACTCAAAATCTTACAAAAATGAAAGTTGAAAACTATCTTTACATGTAATTGGGAAAAAATACTATTAAGTATAAAAAAAGAGGAGATCACCTACAGAGAGTATGCTATAGGGCACAAAGAGGAGATCCAGCAAAGGGAGATTGAGAAGGATCAGTCATACAGATAGGAAGAGAAGCAGGAGAGAGACCAGGGTCATGAAAACCTGGAGAGGAGGGAGTCTCTAGGAAGTTGATGATCAAGTGTCAGAGGTTGGGGAAAGGTCCAAGGAGGATGAAGACTGAGAAAAGGTCATTACATTTGGGAATTCAGAAATCACTGGTAATTCTGGGGAGAACAGTTTCTGTGGAATAATGGAGCCAGAAACCAGAAGGAAGAAGGTTTAGAGGATCAAGAGATGGAGAAGTGGAGTGTAGACAGCTTCCTCAGGGAATTTAGATGAGAAAGGGAGAAGAGATATGGGATTATCACTGGTGAGGATGGCAGGGGCTTGAGCCAGTGGTAGAGAAGAGAGACTTCCCTACTCCTTTAGGGTACCAGAGAACACTGCAGGGAAGGTGTAAAAAGTAACAAACCTGACTTAAGAGAGTCGGGCCAAAATCAACCCTCTGCTGGCTCTTTCTCGGATGCCTACAAACATATAGGATGTCTCCCCCATCCTTTAAAAACTCACTTGATCCTACATTCCCACTAGGAAGCTCGCTTATGGGAGAATTAGACAATGGCATGGGGAGGGGAGAGGGAGAGGAAATGCCTTGGAGAGATATTTTGTAACTATTTCTGCGACATTCAGTAACTGTTTTCTGGTTGCCTAACCACATGGTCAGGAGGAGCCTTTTTCTATTGCTTCATGGATGGAATTGCCCAAAAAAAGTTGGTCAGTTTGAGTTTCTGCTTTTTTATCTGCCTCTGGGGGAGGCTGGTGTCTCATATGCTCAAGTCACAGTAAGGAGATGGACCCTAAGGCCTTCTCCCCTCTGAGGGAGCTTGAAACAGACTTGAGACCGCCCCCCCCCACACCATTCTTTTTCCCATTTTAGGCAGAGGGAGTGGAATCTCCAAGACCTGGGGAGTTTCAAGAGGTTGTAGGCATCTAGGAGTCAGAGACCAGACTGAGTTTTACAGCCAGCCCAATGGGGAATAAGAATTGATAGAATTGAGAATTGATACAAGCCTCAAGGAGTAAGAGGTGATCTTAAGGACTTCTGCACAGCAGAAAGACTCATGAAGCCTAGGTTCTCATTCCAGGATTCTGGTGGCTTGTGCACTCTCCCTCTCTCTCTCTCATTCTTTTTTTTTTTTTTTTTGGAGGCAATCAGGGTCTTGCCCAGAATCCCACAGCTAGTGAGTATCTGAGGCTGGATTCGAACTGAAGTCCTCCTGATTCCAGGGCTGGTGAGCTATTCACTATGCCACCTAGCTACCCTGGCTTGTTCTCTTAACCTTTAACCTTAACCTCCCTAGTGTCCTCCACATGGTGAGATTATATCATCTGAGCAAGTCGACGGGATCTGCTCACGTATCTGACCATTACTTGCGTATTATCTTATTTGATCCTCACAACAACCCTGTGAAGTAGGTGCTTTTATCACCATTTTATTTTTTAATTTAATTTTTAATTTGCGGAATAAAACAAGCATTTCCGTAACATAGTATAATAAAAAAGATGATTACACATGAAACTGCAAATCGGCTTTGTACAACTTGCTATTCCTTTCAAATATACAACGAAAGTGTTATGTAAATTTCTTTTTTTTCTTCCCTTCCTGTCCCCAGATGGTTACCAATAGACATAAATAAGCACACACACACACACACACACACGCGCGCACGCACACACACACACACACATACAGGGTGTTCCCAAAGTCTGGACACATAGGCAAAAATGCATATTTTCAAGAAATGAAATGAATGAAATTTTCAACAACATTTTATTTAATTGGAATATTAACAAATAACATCTTCATTATGATTTCCATCATTTGTGATGCAAAGGTTGATGTGCTTTGCAAGATTCACATGAACTGGATGCAATAACTCCACACTGCCATCAATTTTAGCACATTCACTCTTTATGTGTTCAATCAAGTGTGTTGCATCTGTGATTTTCACTGAGTACACCTTCTTCTTTAGCATACCCCAGGAAAAGAAGTCAAGGGGGCTAAGGTCTGTTAATATTCCAAATATTTCAAAATATGCATTTTTGCCTACGTATCCAGACTTTAGGGACACACTGTATATATACACACATACACACACACACACATATATACAAATACGTAAAATTATTCTACAGCATCTTTCTTTATATGTCCTTCATGGTTAATTTGGGTATTTATAATAGTCAAAATAACTTATTCAAAGTTGTTCTTAAAACAATATTGCTGTTACTGCATATAATATCCTCTTGGTTCTGCTCATTTGCTCTTCATTATTTTACGCAAATCTTTCCACGTTTTTCTAAAATTGTTGAACTCATCATTTCTTATAGCCCAGATACCACAGCTTGTTCAGCTGTTCCCCAATGGACAGGCATCCCTGCAATTCCCAATTCTTTGCCACCATAAAGAAAGCTTCTATGAACGTTTTAGAATATATAGGTTCTTTTCCTTTTTTCCTAATTATCTTTGGAAATAGAACAAGTAATAGTATTGCTGGGTCAGAGGTACTAGCTATAAACTACCTATAGGTCATTTAATAACTCTTTGGGCGTAATTCCAGATTGCTCTCCAAAATAGTTAGATCATTTCACAATTCCACTCACAACAAATTAATGTCCCAATTTTTCCACATCTCCTTCAACTTTTGTCACTTTCCCCTTCTATCATTTTAGCCAATCAGATAGGTATAAAATGATATCTCAAGGTTGTTTTAATTTGCATTTCTTTAATCAATAATGATTTAGGGCATTTTATATGACTATAAATTGTTTTGATTTTATCATTAGAAAACTGCCTGTTCATATCCTTTGACCATTTATCAATTGGGGAATGACTCATATTCTTATAAATTTTACAAAGTTCTTTATATATTTTAGATAAGGGACCTTTATCTGATAAACTGTCTATAAATTTCTTTCTCCCAATTTTCTGCTTTCCTTCTGATCTTGGCTATATGTTTCATTTGTACAAAAACTTTTAAATTTAATATATTTGAAATTATCCATTTACACCTAATTTTGATGTCTTTTTAAATTCATAAATTCTTTGCCTATCCATAAGTCTGATAAGTAATGTGTTCCAAGTTCTTCTAATTTTCTTGTAAAATCTCTTTTTATCTAGGTCATGTATCCACTTTGACCTTATCTTGGTGTAAGATATTGGTTTATGCTCAGTTTTTGCCATACTTCTTTCCAGTTTTCCCAATAATTTTTACCAAATAGTGAATTCTTATCCCAAAATCTTAAGTCTTTACACTTGCAAATACAAGATTATTATGCTTATTTGCTTCTGTAAATTGTATGTCTACTCTATTACATTAATTTACCTTTCTACTTCTTAGCCAGATAGTACCAGATAATTTTGATAATTACTACCTTAAGTTTAAGATCTGGTACTGCTAAACCTCCATCCTTTATACTTTTTTCCATTATTTTCTTGACTTTTTGTTTTTCCAAATGAAGTTTGTTATTATTTTTTTCTAATTCACATTCAAAGTTATAATTACTATTTGTAAATTTTCCTCCATCTTATTTTTACTCACTATTTTCCTTCTCAACCTCTCTTTTCATCCTGTCCCCATTACCTTATTTTCTCCCCTTACCTTTTTATTCCTTATTCCTCCAAAAGTCACTCCCTTATCTCTTCACTCCAACCTCCTAAATCTTAATCTATATACCCTTCTAAAAGTCTCTCCCCCACCCCATCCCCCAGTTTTCTCACTTCTCTAGAAGTTCAGTAGACTTCTAAACCTCTTCAGATGTATATGTGGTTTCTTCTTCAACCAAGATGAGAGTAAGGTTCCAATATTGCCTGGTCTTCACCCCTACCTGCTTCTTCTATATTAGTTCTTTCTTTTGCACCCTGTTTACATGAAATAATTGTTCCTTTTAACTTTTTCCTGCCCATTTTTTTTTATAAAAGAGGCAATTGAGGTTGACAAGGTGACATGGCTAGTATGTGAGAGAGTCAAGGTTTGAACTCATCTTCATGACTTTTAAGTTCAGCATTCATATCACCTATGCTATCTGGAATACAACACAAATGTCCAGAATTAGATAATATGAAAAGGAAGAGAACATTGAAAACTGGAGATCAAGAAAGGCTTTCTGAAGAGGTAAGCCCTGGAGTCAGGAGGAACTGAGTTTAAATCTAGCCTCAGACACTTATTGGCTGGGTGACCCTGGGCAAGTCACTTAACTCTGCCTGAAAAAAAAAGGAGGTAACATCTGTTTTCAGCCTTGAAGAAAGCTGTGGAATGTGCAATGACTGACTTTGATAGACTTAGCCCTTCTCAGCAATGCAAGGACCTAAAACGATTCCAAAAGACTCATGATGGAAAATGCCATCCACATCCAGAGAAAGAAATATGGAGTCAGAATGCAGACTGAAGCAGACTATTTTCTGTTTTGTTTTGTTTTCTTTCTCATGGTTCCTCCCATTTGTTCTAGTTCTTCTATATGACATGACTAATGTGAAAATATGTTTGATAGGAATGTATGTGTAGAGCCTATGTTGGATTGCAGGCCATCTTGGGGAAGGGGGAGGGAAGGGAGGGGGGGAAATTAAAACTTATGGAAGTGAATGTTGAAAACTAAAAACAAATAAATTAACATATATAAAAAAGAAGAAAGCTATGGAATCAAAGAGATGGCTGTGAGAAGGGAGTGCATTCAAGGCATAGGGCCAGGAATATGCTGGTAAAATGTTAACAAACAGCTCTCCAGAAAAAAGTTTACAACACTTTTAAATTGAATTATTAACATTTCCTCCATCACGTTCTTAAATCTAGATGACGAAACTAATAAATCAAGCCCTGCTTTGTAGTGTTTGCCTATTACTGAGGTGGAATTACTCATGTTGAAAACTGAATCATCAGCTGTCATTAGGTAGTTTGAGCTGGCTCCATTCAGCACACCCCTGCATAGGGGATTGATAGACTGTCAAAAGGCATAAAGGTGGAGATAGAACTCTGAGTCCAAGGAAGAGCAAATAGGCTAGTTTGGGAAGAATACAGAGCTCACAAAAGATACTGGTGTGAAATGTTTGGAAAGGGAGATTGGAAGCAGACTGCGAAGGGCTTCCTATTTTATCACAGAGGCCATAGGGAGCTGCTGAAATGTAGTTGGACCTATCCTTTGGGAAGATTCCTTTGACAGCTACGTGAGGATGGATTGTGAAAGTGGGGAAGGTGGTGACCAGAAGCAGAAAGACCAATTAGAAGTCTGTTGCAGCAGCAATCCAAGCCAGAAGTGGTAAAGGCTTGAACCTGGCAGAGCTTTCATGAGTTAAAGGAAGGGGAAGGATACGAAAGAGGCAGAATTGATGAGTTTTGGCAACAGATTCGATGGGAGGGGCAAGGGCTTAGGGAAGAGTTCCAGATGACTTATGAACCTAGATGGACAGGAAGAACAGTTGTGTCCACGGTAGAAACAGGGAAGTTTGGAGGGGTATGTATGTATGATAATGATATTATAATAAGCCTCTCTACAACCTAAGTTCACTCTAGGTCAGTTCTTTGCTATTACTGTGCAGGCGCCTACTTAGGGAAAGTCCCTTCTATTGTTTTGGGATCCACATCCTTCTTGGGCATCCTGGTGGTGCTGCTGGCTATTGTGGTCTTGTCTGAGATTAGATGGATGTGGTTGTGGTTGAGTGCATGGACACACTTGCTGTTTCTGTGAGAAATATGAGTTTATGGACATACCTGTTGTTCCAGTGAGCAGTGAGGCATATATCAAGAAGTTAGGATATTGAGTGGGGGCGGGGAGTGGCTAGGTAGGGGCAGTAGGCCTGCTGTTCAGTGGGGTCTATAGGGAAGTTAGAATATTGGGGCTAGAGGCAACTTTATTAGGATTCCATCATATACATATACATATACACATACACACACATACACATATACACATACACACATTCACATACACACACACATATATATATACATACACATACATATACATATAGTTAGAGTATCTATGCTTGTTTGTGTGTATATGTGTATATATATGTATGTATAAGCATCTTTTGCTTAATGATGATAATTGAATTCACAGGAACTGACGAAATCACCAATAAAGAAGATGTAGAAGAGGGCACGAGACTGAGACTTAGAGGACCCCCACACGACAAGAACTGAAGCTATATGGTGATCTAGCAAAGGATATGGAGGAGGAGGAGTCTATCAGATAGGTGGAAAAGCAGCAAGAGAAGGATTCCAGAAGGATATCATGGTTGGCAGTGTCAAAAAGCTGCAGAGAGGTCACAAAGGATAAATAATGAGAAAATACCATTGGGTTTTACAGCTAGGAGACCTTAAAAGAGAGCCTTTTCAGCTGAGTATGGGGCAAAAAGCCAGATTGTAAGAGACTCAATACCAACTAAGCACCCTGTTTGTGGACAAAAGGGACATTGAGAAACCAGAATGACTGAGCAATTCTTGGTAGACCAGTGCAGCCTCAAGGCAGCCTTTGGCTCAAAAAACAAAAAAAACAAACAACCCAGCAGGAGAAAAGGAGATTTTTGGATGACCCTCCAGCTTGAGCACATAAAGCAAAGAATTTTTTAAACTGAACTTTGACCTCCTAAGCCTGTTGTTACATGCTTGGAATCATAAATACTTTGTGATTGTGATAAGGTGTGCTCTCAATGTACTCACCCGGGAATTGGATTAAAAAAACCACTTTAGTGTTGTTTTAATCATTAAATGATTATTAATAAGAATAATCGATAGCGTTTATATAGCATCTACTATAAGTCAGGCACTGTGTTAAGAGCTTTACAAATATTATTTCATTTGATCCTTACAACAACTCTGGGAGCAGAGCATCCTGTTTGTGGACAAACAGGCGCTATTATTCTCCTTCACTTTACAGTTGAGGAAACTGAGGCACACAGTATTAAGTGCTTTCCCAGGTTAGTAAGTGTCTGTGGTTGGATTTGAACTCAGGTCTTTCTGACTCCAGCACTCTCTCCCCAAGGCCAAAGGTTTTATAAATTGTCATCCGCTGACCAGGTCTCCTCTCGACTCTTCCCCTTCCCCCTCAAAGACTGTGGGCCAAGATCAATTTTTCTCTTTGGCTCATTGTCCCTACCCAAGAGTAAAACTTGGAAGAAATCTGTATAGAGTAGAGATTTTTCACCTTTACCATGTCCAGGGCTCCTTTGGTGGTCTGGTGAAGCCTATAGGTCCCTTCTCAGAATTATGTTTTCTTAATAAACCTTTTTTTTTTTGGAGGCAATTGGGGTTAAGTGACTTGCCTAGGGTCCCACAGCTAGTAAATGCCTGAGGTCAAATTTGAACTCAGGCCCTCCCACTCCAGGGCCAATTCACTTTACCACCTAGCTGCCCCTATGTTCTTTAAATGCTGAGAATAAAATACATAGGATTACAAAGGAAACCAATTCTATTGAAATGTTATCGATCTATCTATCTCTGAAAGTTCATGGACTCCAAATTACAAACCCTTGGCATAAAGCTTAGGTGTGGTTTGCGTCTAAATTTCTCCCAGCAGATGACAAGGTCTCCCACTCCCACACAGGTGCTCAGAATGTTGGGTACTGGGTGTGGGGCAAACTTTCATTCCTCCAGCACACTACATGCATACCACTAGGTGTCACTCTTTCATCCTATAAAGTCCAGAGGGAAGTTAAAAAAACCAAACCAAATACACACACACACACACACACACACACACCCACACACACACACACCCCCACATTCACACACTTTTTCCCTTGCTTCTCTTCTTCTTCCTCTTCCCAACTAGTACATGGAGTACCTTCAAACTCTGCCTACCTCTTTTCTTACTTACCTCTCCTGCCTGTGGTGTAGACACCTGGGTCACAATCTAAACAATGAAAGACTTGTTAGGGTACTGGGAACAAGTGGGCCTAAAAGTCCATTTAAATTTCTGCTTTAGGGAGCTGACAGCAAAAAGCATTGGATAAATACTCAAAATACGAGCCCCCTGTTAAAAAAAGATTATCTAAAGGGGGACCAAGAATGAACTCTGAATGGAGAATGAAGAATACTTTTTTAACTTGATTTGAGTGTGTGTTTTCTTTTGCAATATGGCTAACACAGAAATATGTTTTGAATAACCTCACATGTATAATTGATATCCCATTGCTTGCCTTCTCAAGGGATGGGGAAGGGGAGGGGGCAGGAGGGAGAGAATTTGGAATTCAAAATTTTTAAAAAGCAATGTTAAAAATTTCTTTACATGTAATTGGGGTATATTTAATGGAAAAAAATATGTTGGGTTTTGCTGTTGTTGGCTTTTTTAAAATGGAACAAGGATTGAGATTTCCAGCTCAGAACCAAGAAGAAAAAATTTAGCAGTCAGTGAATGTGCTTTCTGGGTGACTAAAAGCAGCAGAGCTGTCTCTAGACCCTGCCGCACACTCAGACTGTGAGCTAAGGGACACAGGGAAATTCACATCGATGTTAACCAAAGACCAAGGTGTTTTTTATGACTTACGAGAAGTGAAACCAGGCTAGTAAAAACTCAGCTTTTAGCAGAAAGTTCAGAATGGGAGCCCACCAACTCTGCCTAGGCCAAGTATTTTCCTGAGTTCAAATCTGGCCTCAGACACTTACTAGCTGCATGACTCTGGGCAAGTCACTTAATCCCGTTTGCCTCAGTTTCCTCATCTGTAAAATGAACTGGAGAAGGAAGTGGCAAAACCCTCCAGTATCTTTGCCAAGAGAACCTCAAATGGGGTCACCAAGAGTCAGACATGACTGAAATGACCTAGAAACAACAACAAAAGAGTTGGACATGAATAGAATGACTGAACAACAGAAAATAACTGTGCTAAGCACTTTACAATATAATCTCATTTGATCCTTACAACCCTGGGAGCTAGGTGCTATTATCATCCTCATTTTACAGTTGAGGAAACCAAGACAAACAGAGTTTAAGTGACTTGCCCAAAGACACACAGTTATTAAGTGATTGTAGCTGGATTGAACTCAGGTCTTCCTGATTCCAAGGCCAGCTCCAAGGCATAAGACTGTGCCACTTAGCTGACATCTCCTCTCCTCCTCCTTTTCCTCCTTCTCCTTCTCTCTCTCCCTCCCTCTCTCTTTTCTCTTTCTCTCTCCCTTTTCTGTATGCTCTCCAAATCTCACCTTCACTCTCCTTCCACCCCCTGAAGCCATTCTATATTTCTTTGTCCTAGGAAATGAGTGAAAACTCAATAATTCTAGCAGCCTGATGAGTCCAAGGCATTCTTCTCATACATTATAATATGTATAAGGTGTAAAAGACTCCCCGGGCTTTCGTGAACAAACACAGAAATATATTCAACTAGTCCACTAGACTTCAAGACAAAGACATTCTTAGGGGCTGCTGAAAAAATACTTCCCATTCACCTTGGATCTGCATAGTCTGAGCAATGCACAACCATGGCAGGGTTGGCAGTGTTCAGATCTCTTGGTCTCTCATGGCACAGCTTTAGTCCTTCAGCTATAGGGCAGTCTTCTGGAGGACCAGAGAGAAGTCCTGACTTCCCTTTCTGGGAAGCAAGTAAGTTAAGTAAATCTTCCCCCTCTTAGAGGTTGGTGTTCAACTTTCCAACCCAGAATTCTCTAACTGAGGATTCTCTATGAGGTAACCTACTAAGGCTGGAAAAATCCATTCTCAGTATTTTTCTGAAAAAGTAACAGAAAGACAGAAGAAAGAGCTGGGAATCAGACATGTTAGATCTCCTTTCTCATATATGCCTGAACAAGCATAGACTACCAGCCATGTTCTTCTCCTACAAGACGCCATTTTCATTTCTAAGGTGGAAGGAGAGAAATACTCTCCCACCCCACCCCTACTCTTTTGTTTGCTCATTTTCCATTTGTGATTTGCCTTAGTCTGTTCAAATTTCATCTTTATGAAAAGTACCTATTAATGCAAATACTTTGTGATAAAACTACCTACAATTTCAATTTTTATTAGATAAACTTCTCCACAGTTACTATAATTCTTCAAAGTCCTCTGAGTGCCCTGCCCCTTGCTGCACTAAGTAGTGGAAGTCTAAGGAAGAGTAATTTCGTGAAAAGAAAAGTGAAGAAAGGGGTGAGCCATGTCAGAATTCACTCTTAGAGATGACAAGAAAGAATGCAATCCTTCCTCTGACAAGAATCCATCTCCCTGACTCAGTCACCAATCATCTTCAAGGCAGACCTAGTCACTGGGAAATAACTGAGTTCTCCGCGTGCCTTCAGCAAAGGGCTAGAGCCCAGGTCTACTTTCGTGAAAGATGACCTTCAGACAAATGTCCACACCTTGTAACTTCATCAGATTAGGGGACCCATGAAATTGAGGTTCCTGTTACAAAGAAAGAAAAGGAAAGGTGAAGAGGTAAAGAAATGACAGCAATCTCTGAACAAAGAGCTTATTTTAATGACTAAATTTGAATAAAATATGTAACTCTGAAGCTGTTGGTAGCAGTACCTGGGCAGGGCTGAGCTTGGGATGGGGGTAGATGGGAAGGGAAGGAGTTATTGGAAGGAGTTAGCAGGAAATTCATATGCATTTGCTTCATGTGACAAAAAGTTGAAACCCATCTTTTCAACCAGACTTAGAATGATGGGATCATAGACGCAGATCTGGAAGGGACCTCACAGATGAGGAAACTGAGGCCCAGAGAGGCTAAGTAACTTGCTTAAATTCATCCACTCTCTGAAATATGTAAACAGCTCATCAAATGACTCAACGTAGCAACTAAGCAAGCCATTTCTATAGACTAAATTCAATAGAATGTAAACTCCTTGAAGGCAGAAATTGATTTCAGTTTGTTTTGGTAGCTGAGCATACCCTCTAGCTTAATAAATATTTATTGAATTAAGTAAATATCACTTTTTGCATGAAAAAAAGGTTGACTAGGGAATCCCTAACCAGTCCATTGAGGTCCCCTTTGGCTACCATTTTTAAAATGTATGTAGATGCTATTATGATTAATCAAACGTATGTAACCACAGCCCAGAGTGTAATTTATGGATTTACATGGACTAGGTTAAGTGCTGGGGGTAAACCAAACATGTATTTCTAATAAATCAATCAACAAGCATTTATTAAGCACCTACTTTGTGTCAGGATTTGCTCTATGTGACAGGGATAGAATACAAAACCAAAAATTAAAAATTCCCTGTCCTCAAGGAGCAAACATTCTACTAGGTGAGAAAGTTAATCATATACAAAATATACAAATATGTACAAAAAAAAGCGGAAATCCCTTGAGGGGACCAGGAAGGCCTTCTTGAATAGGTGTTGTTTAGGTGGAGTTTTGAAAGAAATAAGAGATTCTAAAAAGAGCAGGAGCGATGGGAGAGCATTAAGGACATGGCGGAACTTTGTGCAGTCATGGAGGAATGAGATAGAATGCCAAGGTCAGGGGGCAGCTAGGTGGTGCAGTGAGTAGAGCACCGGCCCTGGAGTCAGGAGGACCTGAATTCAAATCCAGCTTCAGACACTTCCCACACTTACTAGCTGTGTGACCTTGGGCAAGTCACTTAACCCCAATTGCCCTGCCTTCCCCACCCCCCCCAAAAAAGAATGCCAAGGTCAGGGAAGCACTGGAAATACAATTGGGCTGGAGCATAGAGTTTGTATTGGGGGATAAGATAAAATAAGCCTGGAAAGTTTGGGGGCAGCAAGTAAAGCGCTTTCAATTCCAGTTGGAGGAATTTGTTTCTTGTCAAATAAGTGATGTAGCAGGTAAAGCAGTGTTGAGACTGGAGTCAGGAAGACCCGAGGTCAAATCTAGCCTCAGAAACTTACTAGCTGTGTGACCTGGGCAAGTCACTTAATCATTGTTTGCCTCAGTTTCCCCATCTATAAAATGAAGATAATAATAGTGCCTACCCGGGGTGTTTTGAGGATAAAATGAGAGATTTGTAAAGGATTTTGTAAACTCTAAAGCACTATATAAATGCAGTTGTTTATTACGATGATGGCAGCTAGGTGGTTCAGTGGATAGAGTACTTCCTGGAATCAGGAAGACTCATCTTCCTGAGTTCAAATCCAGCCTCAGACACTTACTAGCTACGTGACCTTGGGCAAACCACTTAACCCTGTTTACCTCATTTCCTCATCTACAAAATGAGCTGGAGAAGGAATGGCAAACCACTCCAGTATCTTTGCCAAGAAAACCCCAAATGGGGTTACAAAGAGTCACACCTGATCGAATAACAACAAATTATTATTGTCATTATAATTATTGCGTTACAGGCAAATAGGGAGTCACTGACAATTCTTGAGTAGGAGAATGACACCTGTTGGTGCTTGAGATAGCTCGCCTGGGTAGCTGGGTGTAGGATGTATTGGAGAAGGGAGAGGTCAGAAGCAGAGACATCATTTAGGATGCTGTGGTATACAGTAATCCAGGAGAGAGAGGATGAGGTCCCAAAATAGGGCGGTACCTATCTCATTGGGGAGGAGGGGCTGGATGTGAGAGATGTTGCAGGAGCAGAATTGACAAGACTTGTCCATGGGTGATATGTCCAGTGAGAGAGAGGGAAGAGTCTGGAATGACCTTGAGGCCGTGAATTTAGCTGCTCTCAACATATACAGGGAAGTTTGGAGGAGGAGGAAGAGGAGGAGAAACAGGAAGAAGAGGAAGGATAAGTTTTTGCTGGGATAGGTAACGAGTCCTGTTCTGAACAAGTCGAATTTGAGATGCTTATGGGAACATTTAGGTTGGAGATGTGCAGCATGCAGTTGATATGGGACCAGAGCTCAGGAGAGAGATGAGGATTGGATTCATTGATCTGGAAGCCATCTACATTGAGGTGAGAATCAGACCCATGCGAGGTGAGAGCATCCTGAGAGTGAGTATAGGAAGAGAAGTAGGCCCAGGACAGGGAGTTGGAAGACATCTACACAACAACCTTTATTTAACCTAACCAAATTTGCAGATGACTCATTATCCTCCACCATCACAGGACCCTTGAGAATCAGAGCCACATCCCCATCCTGTGGCTAGTCAATGCTCACCTCCTTCCTCTCCTAACCCCTATGATTCACAGTCACTGGCAGCCTAGGAGAAAACCCACTTCCCCTGCTACTGTTCTCTGCTCTCTCTCCACCATCCACTTCAGCCCTTCCTTTCCTGAGCTTCAATCTGGCACTCCCCTCCCCTTCCACTGTAGCCTCAGAAATCCTCATTCAATTGCAAACAAACTTCCCTTTACCTCAGATCTCTTCCTCTTATACCCCTTCCTCCTTCTTGCAATGATGACAACCTGACTTCCCCAAAACACTCTGCAAGGAGTCATTTTAAGCCTTGATCCTCAGTGTCACTTCCAAACCCTCTTGTTTCTGACAATGATCAACACTCTCTCTTCACAGAATCAGAATGTAAGAGTTAGACGGGACATTAATGGACCAGTCCAACCCATTTATTGATGTTCAGTCATTTCAGTCATGTCTGACTCTTTGTGACCTCCTTTGGGATTTTCTTGGTAAAGATATCAGGGTGGTTTGCCATTTCCTTCTCCATTTTACAGATGAGGAAACTGAGGCAAAAAGAGTTAAGTGACCTGCTCAGGATCACCCAGCTAGTAAGCATATAAGGCTGGATTTGAACTCAGGTCTTCCTGACTCCAGGCCCCATGCTCTCTATCCGCTGCACCACCTAGATGTCCTCACTTCCACTTTAGGGCATCTCTAATTGTCAGGGAGTTTCTCCTGGCATCAAAATTAAATTTCCCTCGCCAGTTATTCCTGATTCTTCCTTCTAGGAGCAAACAGAATGAGGGCAATCTTTCTTCCTTCAGATCCTCGAGGACAGCTCTCCCAGTCCCCCCCAGGTCTTCTCGACTGGACACCTCCAGTTTCTCTAACTGATCCTCATGCGATTTCTTCCTTTCCTTCTCTGCAGCATCTGACCCTGGTCCACCAGCTTCTTGTCCAGGATATTTCCACCTCTCTAGGTTTTCATGACATCTTCCTTTCTCTTTCGTTCTCCTCCTACGTGCTGGATTATTACCCATGTCCCAACCGCCAACTATAGGTGTACCCCAGAGCTCAATCATGCTCCCTCTTCTCATCTCTTGTTGTACTTGACCACTTCATCAGCTCTTATAAGTGTATTTATCGTCGGTGTAGCCGACTCTCAGATTTATATATGCAGCCCTAGTCTTCCTTCTGAACTCCCTGATTTCTATCAAGGCCGCTGCCAAATTTCTAGTCACCCGGGTTCACGATCATGGGGTAGTCTTTGACCATTCACTCTTCCTCATCTTCCATATTCAATCCGTTGCCAAATTCTGTCATTTTTACCTTTCAAACATCTCTCACGTTTGTCTGCCTGTCTCTACTCCTAGTCCCAGCCAACGTCAACCCCAGTCTCCTGTACTAAGGTAATAACCTCCTAAAGGGTCTCCCTTCTATCTCCAACTAGGTGGTCCAGCGGTTAGAGCATTAAGGCCTTGAGTCATGAAGGCCTGAGTTCAAATCTCTTACTAGCTGTGTGACCCTTGGTAAGTCAATTAACCACTGCCTGCCTCAGTTTTCTCAACTGTAAAATGGGGATGATAACAGCACCTACATCCCAGGATCGTTGTGAGGATCAAATGACATAATATTTGTAAAGCACTTGGCAGAGTGCCTGACACATAGTAGGTGCTTAATAAATGCTTATTCCCTTCCCTTCCCCTTTCTCCCAGTCAAAATATTTTTCTTAAAGAACAGGTCTTACCGCATCACTCTTCTAATTGGTAAATTCCAGTGGCTCCTAATTATTATCTCTATACAAACAATGATGGGGAAGTCACTTAACCTGTCTGCCTCAGTTTCCTCATCTCCCTCCCAGGGTTGTTATGAGGATGAAATGAGATAATAGATATAAATGAGGATGTCTAGCTTCAAAAGCCCTTCTCCACCTGACTCCAACCTGCCTTTCCATGCTTATTCTACATTTCTCCCCTTCACGAACTCTCTCTACGCTCCAGTCAAAGAGGCGTTCTTGCTGTTCCTCAGCATTGTGTCTCCGACCTTTGCCCAGGCTGGCCCCCTAGGCCTACAAAGTTCAGCTCCAACACCATCTTTTACAGAAAACCTTTCCTAAGCTCCCCAGTTGCTAGTATCTTCCCCACTAAAATTGCCTTGTATCGTCCAGTTGTGTCCAATTCTTTGTGATCCTGTTTGGGGTTTTCTTGGCAAAGATATTGGAGTGGTTTGCCATTTCCACCTCCAAAATTGCTTTGTATTCAGTCATATATTTTGTACATATACACACGTTCTTGTTTTCCCTGATAGAATGGGAGCTTCTTAAGGTCAGGGGCTGCCTCCTTTCTGTATTAGTACCCCCAGCGCCCAGATAGCATCTACCACATGAAAGTTACTTGATAAATATTTGATTGATTGACTCAAGGCCCTTTGTGGTTCTGGTGGCCCTCCTCTGGACACTGCCCAACTCATCCCTATCTTTTGTTGAAATACGGTGCCCAGGGTGAACACAATGGGTAGAAGGCGATCTGCCCAGTGAAGAGTGAAAAGGATGATCAATTCCTCCCTGGAAGTTTGGCCTCTTGATACAACCCCAGATTGATTTGGCCTGTTTGACTGTTCCATCACGTCACATCAGCCTCAGACTGAGCTTACAATCCCCTCCAACTCTCAAATCTTTTTCAGTCAAACTTTGGCCTAATCGTACCTTCTTCATCTTGTACTTGTGAAGTTGAGGTTTTTGTATCTGCACATAAGAGTTCTGTCCCTACTGAATTCCATTCTATTAGATTCAGCCCAATACTCTAGCCTGTCCAGGTCATGACTGTCATCGAGTGCGGTAGCCACCTTCCCCATCTTCAAATGTGAAGAGCATGCCAGCTAGGCCTTTATCTAAGACACTGACAAAAATATTCTATAAACTTTTATTGATTTTTTGTGTGTTTATACTATCTTTGTTCCCAAATAAATTCCTCCTCCTTTCCTCTCCCAGGCAGCTATCCCTTGTAACAGAGAATAAAAAAAAAGAATAGGGAAAAAACATTCTAACAAAAAAGCCCTGATATATCCACCAAGTATGACATTATATGCATCATTCCACATTCACAGTTCCTCATCTTTGCAAAGAATGGACAAGCAAGTACATACATTCTCATAGCCAAGGTTGATTATTGTGATTATGGTGAGTAAGTCAGCCAAAAACCATTTATTAAACATATACTTGGGCAGCTAGGTGGAGTCATAATGCACAAAGCACCATCCTGGACTCAGGAAGACTCATATTCTTGAGTTCAAATCTGACCTCAGACACTTACTAGCTGTATGACCCTGGGCAAGTCACTTAACCCTGCTGGTCTCAGTTCCCTCATCTATAAAATGAGCTGGAGAAGGAAATGGCAAACCACTCCAATATCTTTGCCAAGAAAACCCCAAATGGGGCCACAGAGAGTTGGACATGACTGAACCACTTAGGACAGTGTGCCTGGCAGGTAGAAGGCACTATATAAATGCTTAAAAAAACCAAATATTACTGGTAGTATACTTGTAGTAGGGCTGTGGTTTGTGAGTAGAGAAAAGGGGGACATATATGAGAGATGTTGCAAAGGTTGAATGAGACTGAGTTTGTTATTCTAAAACTAGGGAGGTTGGTGGTGCCCTCAACAACAAGAAGAAAGTTGAGAAGAGGTAAGGGTTTGGAGGAACAGATAATGGGTTCTGTTTTGGATGTGTTGAGTTTGAAATGTTTATGGTTCATCCGGTTCGAGACATCCAAAAGACAGTTGGTGATTTGGGACTGGAGCTCAGGAGAGATATTGGGGCTGAATATGTGGATCTGAGAATATCTGCATAGAGATGATCTCTGAAGCCAAGGGAGATGACATAATTACTCAGTGAGAGTATGGAAGGAGAAGAGAAGAGGGCCCAGGACAGAGCTTTGAGGGGACACAGGCAATTAATAGAAGTGACTGATAAAAATATAGCAATGAAGACTTGAGGAGGAACCATAAGATAGACTGGAGGTGTGATTAAAATTATCTGATTTTGATTAGGTACCGCTGTCAATCTCTGAATCAATGATGCAGAGAAAGTAGTCTGCAGATATTATTTCTACTCAGAACTCACATTTATCTGGATAAAAAGTCAGAGAGCTCAGAACATTCTCTTCAACAACCTTACATAGAATGGGAATATGTAAGCAGCATACATAAATGGAATTTTACCAAAAGCAAGAGAGGAAGAGCATATAAACTTCAGAGGGGGAAGAGAAAGACCCTTGCCGCCCCATCAGAACAGAAGCTGTGGCTTTGTTTCCTAACCTTAAGTGTGCTACACACAGTCAGTGTGATGGAGACCACATCCACTTCTTATCATAGTGGTGGCAAGAATTCTGAGTTAGAATTCCTTTCTCATCACAGTCTTTCTTTTATCACAGTGGCAGCAAGAAGCCTAAGCCAGAAATTCTCTTGCCCCAGAGGAGAAACAAGAAAAGGCAATGTCATGAAAACCTTGAGAGGAAAACCTAGGTCAACCCAGATGGTCCAGGAGTAGAGATGATCAACAGTGTCAAAGGCTAGAGAGAGGTCAAGAAGGATGAGGGTTGAGGGAAAAAATGGCCATTAGAGTGGGAGATTAAGAGATAACTGGAAGCTTTGGGGAGTGCGATATCAGATAAATGATGAGGTTGGAAGCCAGATTGTAAAAGGTTTAGCAAGTGAGAAGAGAGGACGTTGTGGTACCTAGAACAGACAGTTTTCTCCAAGAATTTGGCCCACAGAGAGAGGAGAGGTATAAGATTATAGCTAGCAGTGATAGCTAGATCAGACAAGGTGCAAGGTGGTTCTTTTCTTCTCTTCTTTTTAAGGATAGAGGAGATGTGGGCATGTTTGAAGGCAGGAGGAAAAGAGCCAGCAAATATAAAGACACTGAAAATTAGAGAGGTTGTGGGGAAGGGAGTGGAGAAGACAGTGAGAGCAGCATTCAATTTCAGCTTTTGTCTTTGGGGTCCATTCATATCATCGGAGTGGCAGGAGGCACATATGATTTCCTGGCATCAGTTCATAGGATGACACATCAGCATCAGAGAAATTTAATAAGAATCATTTAATCAATGGAAATGACACTAAAATGAACAATAAAAAAAGAAAGATAGGAAAGTTTGTATGTCCTACTATCTCTTTTGCCCTTGTAATCTAAGGTCTGCTGGGCCTTCATGACTGCCCTGTAGCTGAACCCTTTGAATAAGGGTCGTTTCCTCCCATTAGAACTTGAGTTCCTTAAGAGCAGGGATGGCCTGTCTTTGCCTATTTGTATCCCTAGAACTGGGAAGTTAGATGGCACAGTGGATATAGTGCTGAGCCTGGAGTCAGAAAGACTCATTTTCCTGAGTTCAAATCAGACACTTACTCACTGTGTGACACTGGGCAAGTCACTTAACCCTCTTAGTCTCAGTTTGCTCATCTGTAAAATGAGTTGGAGAAGGAAATGGGAAACCACTCCAGGATGTTTGCCAAGAAAACCCCAAATGGGGTCACAAAGAGTCAGACACAACTGACAAATGACTTAACACCACCCATTAATGGACATCTACTTTATTTCCAATTCTTTGCTATTACAAAAAAGTAAGTACTACTATGATAAAAATGTCCCGCAGGAGGCCTCCAGCCAAACTGGCATTCAAGAACTGACTTTGAATCTGGTTATTCAACCAGTTTCAAGTCTATCCAATTTTAATATCCCATAGTCCACGTCTCTCCGCCTTTTTCACCAAAAGGGCACGAGATACTCTTCCCAATGCTTTGTTAAAAATCTAGGTAAACCATATCTCTAGCATTACCCTCACGGACCAGTTTAATAACCCTTTCAAAAAGGGAAATGTCAGCCCTGCATGACCTGTTCTGAGCGAGACCATGCTGGCTCTCTGGAACCACTACTTGCTTTTCTAGTTGTTCGCTAGTCATCTCTTTAATGATCCAGAAGTGGAAGCCAAGCTTAGGAATCTGTCCCTTTTTTTTTTGGGGGGGCAGTCAGGACATTTGCCCTCCTCTGCTTCTCCAGTCCTGAGACCCTGTTGTCATTTTCTATCATCTTTCAAGTATTACCCACAATGGCCCAGCGGGCCGAACGGCCAGAGGGAATGAGCATTTATTAAGGGCCTAGTAGGTACCAGACACCATGCCAGGCATGGTACAAAGAGGATCTCATTTTGATGGCCAAGAATGTTTTCCATCTGGCCAGGTGACCTCAATTCATCAAAGGCTTTCTTCCTATCTTTTCACCTAGATTGACTTGCATTTTCTTATTATCTGTTTTTCTTCTAGCACATCTAAGACAAAGGTCATTCCTTTTGGCAGAGAAAATAGAAGGAAAATAAGGATTAAGTGGGCAGCTAGATAATACAGTGGGTTATTTTCCAGGCTTGTTCTTTCCACTTACCTTTGCCTTCTCACTATTCTGTCCCTCCCTCCCCCCATTTTATGGTTTCTGTTGATGTGTTTTGTATTGTATTGACGTGTAAAATAACTAAGGCAGTTAGGTGGCACAGTGGACAGAGCAGCAAACCTGGAGTCAGGAAGACCTATCTTCCTGACTTCAAATCCAGCCTCAGGCACTTGTTAGCTGTGTGATCCTGGGCAAGTCACTTAACTCTGCCTCAGTTTCCTCATCTGTAAAATGAACTGGAGAAGGAAATGGCCAACCACTCCGGTATCTTTGCCAAGAAAACCCCCAAATGGGGTCACAAAGAGTTGGACGCGACTGAAAAGTGACTGAACAAGGAGGAAGGATTAAGCGACTCTTGGCTGTCAGTTATCATTGTTCCCTCCACCCCAACCAGTGGCTGCATCCCTCCCTGGATCCTATTCTAAGCCTGATGACTCCCCCAAATCCCCAAACTACTTTTCTAGCTGTACCCCAGAGGCCCTTTCAGGAAAGCAAGCCTCCTGCACTGATCGGTGCATTTTCCCTCTAAACCTAACTTTCATTAGAGGAAGTACCTTCAGCATCTACGATCATGTCTATTACAGTCAGGACCCCTCGCTCTGTAGTCTTCTTTTCCACTTTGTCCCCACATGACTACCCTCCCCAACCCCATTTCTAGCTCCCTCATATCAGAAGATAAGCTCTTTAGGGCTTTTGCTTGTATTTATATTTTCAGCATTTAGCGTAGTGTCTAGCTCATGGTAAGGATTTAGTTAATGTTTTATCTGATCTAATCATTTCTTCAGTATAGCTTAATTTTTTTTGATACCTTAGTTGATGTTTTATCTAATCCAATCTAATCTGATTTACATATTTTCTATATAATTTACATTTTTTTCTACCCTTAACTTGACTAGCCAGCCTCTCAGAGCATTCAGAGCTTCAGCATTCCTGATGCTATTTTTAGGGCCCTTAAATGCATCCTGTTATCTGACCTTGCTTCCTGTGTAGATCTTTCTCAGAATCTAAGCTGGTTAACGAATTCCCTTGGCTTCCACTTCAGTTTCTTCAGACAATGCTGATTTTTCCTCCTCACAGGATTTGTTTTCCCTTGCATCTTCGGAATGTCAATTTGGGAGATCTTTCCTATTTCTCACAGGCTCCCTTCTCCTAGAGAATTTTGGTCCCTAACCTTTTTCTGAACCTTTTGAAATCTCCACCCAAACCAGGGTGCATGTCAGACTATGTCCAGATTTCCTCTTTCTCTATCACAGTGGGGGCTGCGATTACTTTCTCCCTCCCTCCTTCCCTCCCGCCCCCTCACCACAGAATTCCCATTCATCATTTCCGCCTGAGCTACCAGTTCCTTTCTGTTAATGAGGATCAGACCTAATCAAGAATTTCCCCTCATTAGTTTCTCTATTTTTTTTCCTTTCCAAAAAGACAGAAACAAAAACACCAGAAATTTGCTGTGCATAAAGTTGGGGGGGGGATGTTATTACCTGGAATCAGGAAGATGTGAGTTCAAATCCAACCTTAGACACTTACTATCTGTGTGACCTTGGGCAAGTCACTTCACCCTATTTGCCTGAGTTTCCTCAACTGTAAAATGAACTGGAGAAGGAAATGGCAGACCACTCCACTATTTTTGCCAAGAAAACCCCAAATAGGGTCACAAAGAGTCAGACGGGACTGAACAGTAACCACTAGGACAGTATGGCCTAGTAGGTATATAAATGCTTTTAATGACTATTACCTTGTTTTTATTACCTTAAAACAACCCTGATCGGTAGGTACTATTTTTATATCCATTTTATGGATGGGGAAATTGAGGCAGACAGAAGTTAAGTGACTTGCCAGGTCACACAGCTACTGTCAAGAGGCTGGATTTAGACTCAGGTCTTCCTAGACTCCAGGCCTGGCGCGTTATGAACTATGGTGCCACCTAGTGGCCCCACTACATAATAAATACAACATGTAACATTAAAAGCTCTCCAGACCTTGCTGGCCTTCTTTTTGCTCTTTTCTCTTAATTTATTTTTTAAAAATCCCTCGTTATTTTTCTTTCTCTTTTTGCCTCCCTAGCTCTATCCTCCCTCATTTTCCTACCCCTCTGCAGAGAAAAATGGAAAAAGAAAAACGAAATATGCAGGGTCAAGCAAAATTAATTCCTACTTTGTGTCTAAAAATGTGTCTGTACCTTGAGTCCATCACCATTCTGTCAAGAGGTGGATTGCTTAGTATCATTTTCTGGACTTAGGGTTTATCATTACATTGATCAGAGTTCTCAAGTCTCTCAAAGTTGTTTTTCTTTATAATGTTGTTATTAGATAAATTGTTTTCCTGGTTCTTCTCTCCTGATTCTTTTTCTATGGTCCATTCCCCAATTGATGGACAGTTCCTTGGTTTACTACCAACAAAGCTATTATAAAAGTTTGTTTTTGTACATGTGTGGCCTTTTTCTTTTTCTTAGATCTCTTTGGGGGTCTAGGCCTAGAAGAGTTATTGTTGAGTCAAAGGGCATACACAGTTTAATGATCTTTTGGGCAGAGTTCCACCTTGCTTTCCATTGGCTGGACCAATTCACAGTTCCACCAATAGTGCATCAGTGTGAATATTTTCCTATAGCCCTTCCAGCTTTTGTCTTTTTTTTTGTCCCATTTACTACTGCAATGGGTAAGATGTGCAAACTCAGAGTTCCTTTGATTTTAATTAGCAGCTAGACAATGTGGTAAATACAGCACTGGACCTGGAGTTGAAATCCAGCCTCATATAGCTAAGTCACTTAACACTTGCCTTCCTCACTTTCTTCATCTGTAAAACGGGGGGATAATTAAAAGCACCTACCTCCCAGGGCTGTGGTGATAATCAAATGAGATAATATTTGTAAAGTACTTTGCAAGCCTTATATAAATGCTAAGCATTATTAGCTATTTATTAGAGCTTTTTATTAGAACATTTGATTCTGTTGGCTTCAATTTCTTCTTTGAGAATGGTCTATTCATGTCCTTTGATCATTCATCTATTGAGGAATGTCTTTTGTTCTTATAAAATTGAATCAGTTCCACACATTCCACATATATCTTGGATGTGGGTTCCTCCACCTTTTGAATGATGAAATTATCATTAAAATAAATGATGACAGAAGGTGCATCCTTTACTGGAGAGGGTGCTCAGGGATGCAGAATGTTTTGGGGAAACCAGGTTGTCATCATTGCAAAAAGATAGAAGCATTGTAAGAAAAATAGACCTAAAGTGATGGGAAGTTTGTCTGAAATAGAATGGAGATTTCTAAAGATACGGTGGAAGGGAAGGGTAGAGCCATATTGGGGCCCAGGAAAGGAAGAGCTGAGGTGGACAGAGGGAAAAGAGCAAGAAATAGTAGTAGGGGAAGTGGGTTTTCTCCTAGGCAGCCAGTGACTCTGAATCATAGGGATTAGAAAAGGCAGGAGGATGGGAACATGGTACCAGTTGACTGTGGCTCCCATTCTGAAAATGGGTCCTGTGATGGTAGAGGCCTATGAGTCACTTGTGTGTTTTGTTGGGCTAAAAAAAAAGCTTGTTTTATATTAATGGTTTATTAGCTTCCTAACTCTGGATGTTCTCCTAAGCTCTCTTCTGGGCTTATTGCTATTCTCTTCCTATACTCAATCCCTAGGTCAGAAGTGGGAAACCTGTGGCCTCAAAACCACATGTGGCCCTGTAGGTCCTCAAGTACACTCCTTTGACAGAATCCAAACTTCACAGAACAATGCCACATTTGAGGACCTAGAGGGCCACTTGTGGCCTTGAGGCTGCAGGTTCCCCACCCCTACCCTAGGATCTCCTCACCTTCAGTGCAGAGCTGTGTATCCAGCCCTGATCTTTCTCTAGTCTCTTCCTTCGCACCTCAAATCTTGCACCATTTCCTAGGGGAATCCTTCTTTAATCTCTCTCCTCAGAAGATGATGATGTCAATGCATGTAGATGTGTGACATTTGCATACATGTTTCTTTGCAAGTAGAATGCAAGCTCTTTAAAGGTGGGGACTTTTTGTTTTGTCTTCATATCATTAAAGATTGGCACAATTGTTCAGTTATTTTCAGTCACGTCCAACTCTTCATGATCCCATTTGGGGTTTTCTTGGCAATGTTAACAGGATTTTTTACTGAGCCAGTCTCTAACCTGAGAATGATGAAACAGCAGGCTGGAGACAAAGTGCCATTAATCAGGTAGCCATTTAATTAATTAGTTTCATTATGAGAAACAGGTTTGCAAATCAGAAATTCTCCTGACCAGAATTCCGCCTAGCTGAAGTGAAAACAGAGATTATACACATAAATTACAAATGGGAAGCGAAAAGGGAAGGTGAATTACAAACAATGTTTTCCCAAGCTTGAGCAGTTTCCCACAAATGGAAGACAATACAACAATTCTGGAGTCCTGTGGGAGCAATGCTGCTCAAGTCCTTGGGGGTCATCACTTAGAGGGTCACAGGACCAGAATTCTGTGGCAGGAAGAGATTCTACAGTCTTTGATTTGCTTCACTTCAGGTATGCGAGCAGAAGGATGCCAGTGATTTTGAGTCTTGTCAAGGTTTAATCGATCAGTTCAAGATGCATTGCGAGTCTGAATCACAAGCTGGAAGAGGCAATTCTGCAAAATCTAAGCTATTGGTATATTCATTACACATATCATATTGATTATTATAAAAATTAGAATTACTTCCACACTTGTATATAGCTTGTTTTCCCTCCACAGCAAACATACTGGAGTGGTTTGCCATTTCCTTCTCTAGCTCATTTTACAGGTGAGGAAACTGAGGCAAACAGGGTTAAGTGACTTGCCCAGGGTCACACAGCTAGTAAGTGTCTGAGGCCAGATTAGAACTCACAAAGATGAGTCTTCCTGACTGTTGGTCTAGCATTCTACCCACTGTGCCATCTAACTACCCTGGCACAGTAGTAGGCATTTAATAAATACTTGTTGAAATGAATTGGATTGGATAAATGCTCAAAATATGCTCTTTTTTTCTGGTCAGTCTCCACCTCCCCTGAAAGGACTGATACAGTCCTCCATTTTTACCCCCAGAATTCAGTTTCCTTCCACAAAATAAAAGTACCTTGGGTACGACAGGAGTTGACCCTTTCCCTCTATATTTGCACAGTCCATGTAACTCACAATACTAGCAAAGGACAAGGTTCAGGGTTGCCTGTCCACATCAATATTCTATCTTTTGCTGCTCATCATCTCTGACTCCTGCTTGGTCCAGGAAATCATTGGTGTTGTCCAGGAACCTGATCCAGAGTGGCACTGTTAGGGCATTGAGATGATGTAGTATATATAGCAAGACCACTGGACTTGGAGTCAGGAAGCCCCAAGTTCAAAACCTGCCTCAGGCACTTACTAGCTGTGTGGTCCTGGGCAAGTCACAACATCTGCCTACCTCAATTTTCTCATCTGTAAAATAGAGTAATGATAGCACCAGTCTCACGGGATTGTTATGAGGCTCAACTGACATAATATGTGTTAAAGAAAGACTTAAAGGGCTATAGAAATATTGATATTGTCATCATCATCAGGAACTTATCTGTGTTTAGGAGACTTGGTCCAGAAATTTGCTGTCACTTCTGGGTCCTTATTGTTTCTTTCTCCCCATGGTTTGTTGGAAGGATTGTGGAGCTGGGCATCCCTTCTCCCTCCAGGGAACCTAGAGTCTTTAGGGATCTAACTGTCCTCCCACCATTTCTAATCTGGTTCTCTTTATTGCGGTGTCCTGCTGTCCCATTCTCCTTTTGAAGCCTGAGGCTAAGGACATAGCTCATGTGTACATCTGATGAGTCCTTCTCAGGGTCCTTTGCTTAGCTCATCATCCATATCACTGACCCCTAACTGAAGGTGCTCTCCAAGGTTCTGTCGTGGGCCCTATTCTCTTGTCTCCCCCCATATTACCTTGGTAACTTCATCAGGGCTCATGCAGATGCCTCCCAGATCTATGTATCCAGCCCAAGTCTCCCCTAAACTTCATCCATATCACTAACTGTTTATTGTATATCTCAGAGTAGGTGTCCTGGAGACATCTTAAAATCAACGTGGCTGAAACTGAACTCAGGATCTTTCCCCTAAGCCCTCTCTTCTTGCAAACTTACCTATTTCTGTCCAAGGCACCACCATTCTTCGAGTGTCTCAGGTTCATAAGCTTGGCCTTATCCTTAGTTCTTCCTCTCCCTCCCCACTGCACCCCCCCCCCAACATGGAATCAGTTGTCAAATCTTGCCTTTTCTACCTTCACAGCCTCTCTTGCATGTGACAACTTCTCTCCACACTTAGTTCAGGCCCTAATTGTCGCTCACCTAAATTGTTGCAGCAGCCTTCTAATTAGTCTCCTTGCCTCTTTCCCCACTCCAGTCCAATCTTTGCATTACTGCCAGTCCTCGTCCTTGAGCACAGATCCGATCGTGTCCCTCCCTTATGCGATAAATCTTATCCTCTCCCTCTCTAAAACTAATCAAATTCCTCAGTCTAGCCTTTAAAGCTCAAGACAACCTGGCCCCGGTCTATTTTACAGCCTCATCACTCCTCTTTCTGAACTCTGCAATCCAGACAAACTAGCCATCTCTCTATTCTTCCTTCACGCATGACACTTCATCTATCTGGCTGCATTTGCCCTGACCGTCTACCACGTCTGTAACACCCCTGCTCCTTACCTTCCAATTCTTAGAGCCGGTTCAGGAGCCATTTTCTGCATGAAGCCTTTTCTGATCCCCTCCCCTCATCTGCTACCTCCCTTCCTCCCAAACTACCTTGTATTTATTTAGTTA
The DNA here is from genome assembly GCF_011100635.1 of Trichosurus vulpecula. NCBI lineage: Eukaryota > Metazoa > Chordata > Mammalia > Diprotodontia > Phalangeridae > Trichosurus > Trichosurus vulpecula. The sequence continues at coordinate 76,125,047 of NC_050573.1, forward strand.
CATGGTGTGTATGGATATGTATCCAAATCCATATAGATGTATATAGTATCATGCATGTATAGAGATGTATCCACACACACATATGATATGAATATGTGTATACATGTGTATGTGCATGTGTATATGCATATGTATTTATTCACTTCATATTTATACTATATACATTTGTAATGTAATTCATCAGAATGTAAGCTTGTTGTGAGTCAGGACTGTTCTATTCTCTGTACTTGTATCCTGGGCACCTAGCCCTCAGAAGCACTTGATAAATAGCCTCTGGCTGTCGATAAATAGTTGCTAATTGTTAATAGCTGTTAATGCATGTTCAACAAGCTACAGCAGATCAGTCGTTCTTAATGAGGTGTTAAAGATATAAAGGAAGTGAGAAGTCATGCCTTATGAAGGAGACATCATCAGTGCCAGGACCAAGGCCTCAACCTGGTCAATAAAGCAAATTAACTCTTGTCGAAGGAATCTCACCTCCTTTTGTTTTTTTTGGAGGAAGGCAGGGCAATTGGGGTTAAGTGACTTGCCCAAGGTCACGCAACAAGTAAGTGTGTGAAGTGTCTGAGGCTGGATTTGAACTCAGGTCCTCCTGACTCCAGGGCTGGTGCTCTACTCACTGTACCACTTAGCTGCCCCTGAATCTCACCTCCTTAAGCAGCTGAGAAAGGATTCAGGAAAGCCTCAGCAGTCTCCTCCTGCACCTACCCTCAACCTACAAAAATCATTTAAAAGTATTATGTGCATATTGAAGCATATTTTCTTTTCTTTTCTTTCTTTTTTGGACATGGCTAATGAGGAAATTTGTTTTGTTTGACTACACATATTTGAAACCAGTTTTGTTTTCATGCCTTCTCAATGGGTGGGGAAGGAGAAAGTGGGAGGGAGAGAATTTGGAAATGAAAATAAAATAAAATTGAACTTTAAAAATTAATTTTTAAAATGTGTTATGGAACTGATGGTACTTTTTTGTCACTATGTGTTTTTTTCAATCAGTGGTTGCTAAGAACACAGCTACCCTGATGGGAGTCTGTGAAATTTTTTGGACATTTAAAAAAAAGGATCCTCATACTCAAAAAAGTTAGGAAACGCTAGCATAAAATATGGGTATAAGATATTGTTCAGTTGTCTGCCAACTTTGGAAAAGGATTAGCATCAGTACTCCGGTGGCCCACAGTGGGGCTCTGGGCTCATACAGAATAATCTTGCTCTTTGGGGTCTAACCACAGACTCTGCAAGCAAACTCCAGGAAAATCATGAAAAGAAAACAGGTATTGCTTGTATGTAGGATCTCCTCATATGTGGGCATCAGTGCCCCCTTCCCCAAAGGCATTCAATGTAAAATATAGATTTAGGGGTATAAGAAAGCTTTTTTGTTTCTTCTACCATGGAAACTGCACAAGATTCAAGCAGGCATGGACAACTATGGGAAGGATTAAACACTCAAACAGCCCACTGCACTCGCTATATTGCCTTGGAAGGTAAAGAATTTCTGTGGGACTGCTGGATAGATATTTTCCATTCACCTCAGACCTAACTCTTTGTGCATATTACAGCGGTTATCATAGAAGATTGGCAAGGTCCACTTCTCATGGCCTCTCATCACCTGTACTTCAGTGACTTCAGCTGAAAGGTGGTGTTGTTCTTGCTTGTCCTGTTTTCAAAGAGGGCCAATAGCCTCACAGGGTGATGTCTTGACTCGACCATGCATTGGATTTAAGTGAGTTAGAGTTGCACGAAGTTATCAGCCTCACTCTCTCTTCCAGAGTCATTGAAGTCCAGTGACAAGACAAAAGTCAGGATCACTGGGATGCCGAGGATGACCTTGGCATCTTCAATGTCTAACCAAGCTCTAAGCACTCCACAGCACCTGCTTCAGCCGCCTTTGTGGCCGTTGGAACAAATTGTTCTCATCCTCCCATTCAACTGGGGGAAATCTTCATATGCTTGACATAGACACCCCACTAACTTACTGATGGGTTCATGGCCCTCTGGTTCCCCTCAACCTGGTTCAGCACATCTGCCCAGATGGTTAACTGGGCTATGGCTGCTGTGCATGCTACAGCTTCTTGGATCCACAGGTGACAGTTGGGTGCCAGGTGGACACCAAAGATGGATGAGCAGCTCTGAAAAGGGTTCAGAAACCCTCACACCAGAGATGCTAATCCTGCTTGAACATCTATACACGCCAAAGCTGAAAGCTAACCCTGTTAACAATCCTTTTCTCTGAGGAGCTGTCTGTTAAGGACATCTCCCTCTGGCTAGCTCAGAAACTCTCAAACTCAAGATTATCCATGAGGTAACCTCAAAGCTGGAAATATCCATTTCTCAGGACTGTTAGTTTAAAAAAAAAAAAGGAAACACTAACGTAGAAGAAGGCAGCTAGGTCAGGGAAGTCTAATCTTGTAAACATAAGACATATTGGACCCGTGCTTCTGCTATTAGTCACCACTGTTCTTGGCAGAAGGTGGAGGGAGGGAAGAGAAATCCCTTCCCCCTAACTTCCTACACTCCCATCTATAATTAAAGAAAGAAAGACGAGAAAAGAAATCAGAAACCAGAATTGTTTTCATAGCTTATTCTTATAGACCATAGCAGGAAGAAAAGTATAGCCCATAGATACTCTGGACTTATTCTCTCAATTCCCCCCACCCCCAACTCAACCCTGGCAGGTTGGATGCCCAGTGTTTGGCTATTATTTCTCCCCTCGGAGCTCCAAAGATTGTCCCGAGAAGCTGGGGGAGGGTGGTTTTCTAGTGCGATAGTTCACAAGCACCCACGAATGTGTCTCTCCCATCGTTATCAGTTTGATATCAATTAGTCAGACAGACTTAATTAGCTTTTAATATGGGGGGAATTTAGTAAGATAGTATATAGTCAGAACAGTTGGTCCAAAACATCCCCGCCAGGAATTTGCAACATACATTCTCATGAACCTGTACAGAGTCCCAGGGAAAGTGGGTTTGAGTTCAGGAAGCATGTGTGGTAATAAGGTAACTCCTAAGCTAAAAGGCCCTTTGCTGGAGTCCTCATGATGTGGCCCTTAAGTGTAAATAGCAAGACTTTTCTGCCCACCTTCATGTAGAACCATAAATCTGCCTTTCCTCACCTCCTCCAGTCTGTCCTTGGCTCCTAATGAAGATGTTCTCATCCCAGGGATATGTTAAGAAGGCAGTGGATACCCCAGTCCTTTGAAAAGGAGATCTTCTGGACAAAAGAGAAGGGAAGGAGAGGACAAGGCTGAGACAAAGAAGAAGGCAGAGGCTGGGACCAGTGTCCTTCACCAGATCCCTTCAGCAAATCTTCTTAGAAGCTTGTCTAGAAGGCTTCTACCCTAAGCTACACACCAAAAATTACCCTCTAGACTTTGACCTGCCCTGCTCTGTTGTAGCACCCACAGGGTATGACCAAGTTGCTCAATCAATCTGAGCAGGTGGCCTGTTAAAAGTAGTCGACATGCCTTTTACTGATTGAGACTAGGCCTTGTTCCCACTTCTGACTGATTGATTGGTTCAGTGAGGTATGTTCTAACCTAGATAAAGGCATTGGGCATTGGTCTTATTAGCTACTTTATGTGGGGTATGGGTAATTGTCTAGGCTGGCCTGTAGCCTAAGGCAGTTTTTCCATCCAGAGTAGATTTCCCTTGACCTTCTCAAGGCCAGGGGACAGGCGAAGGAGTTCACTCTTTCCTCTCAGCCTGGGGCTAGGTCCATGTCTAGTTAAGTGGAAGCTTCCTGCCTCCCAACAAAAGTTCAGCCCTGCCCTTTCATCGAGTGAGGGACTCATCAAATTGATCAGGGGTTTTCCTATTCACCCCTGCTACACAGTGAAATGAAGTTTGTTTTTCCTTATGACAAAACAAATCACTTTATAAGGAACAGTAGACAATAAATTCACAATTATTCATTTTAGTGTAAATATCTAAAATTCCCTATAAATAGTTAAAAGGGTTTCAGAATGGTTGAAAAAATATAGCTCAATATACAAACACAAAAAACATACATAGATTTAAAACTTATGCCATAGCTAATTTAAGAAAATCTTGACTGGCATGTAATAAAGTCAAATTCGAATGAGAAAACATTAAAACTGAAACAAATTATTCCAAGTAAAGGTACCATTGGAGTAACAAGGTGGCAGAGTGGTTAGAGCACTGGGCTTGGGGTCAGGAAGACTCATCTTCCTGAGTTCAAATCTGGCCTCAGACACTTACTAGCTATGTGACCCTGGGCAAGTCACTTCATCCTGTTTGCCTCAGTTCCCTCATCTACAAAATAAACTCGAGGAGGAAATGGCAAACCACTCCAGTATCTTTGCCAAGAAAATCCCAAATGGGGTCATGAAGAGGCTGAAATGACTGAAAAAGTACCACTGATGATAAGAACAATGGGATTTGTGTGCCAAATAGCATAGAAGTTAAATTTATGAAGGAAATGCTGATAGGTTTACAAGAGAGCTTGATGGCTATTGAATTATTGTGGGAGTTTTTTGCATTCCACTAACAGAGTGTGAGAAATCAAATCAAACAAAAAGATGAATGAATGAAAAAGCATTTATTAAGTGCTTACCATATACAAGGCACTGTGCTAAGCATTAGAATACAAAAACAAAAAAGCAATACAGTCCTTGTCTTCAATTAACTTATATTTAATTAAGGAATGAAAACACATATAGGGGAATGATGGCCAGGGAGAGGTATTTTGGTCACAGAAGTCACAGGGAGGGTGAGTGGAGTCATAGATTATTTGACACATCCTTTCCAGGAGTGGTAGTGTTTTTTTGATCACTGTGCCCAGACCTAGAGGTGGAAGGGCTGAGGAAAAGAGGTTGGGCTGAGTTGGGTTGGCAATGGGAAAGACTCATGGCCAGTTTTCCCAGGGTGGTTAGAGGAAGTACTTGGTAGGTGGTGGAGTCTGGAGCTTAGCTAAGAAAGAAAAAAAATTAGCCTCGACTCACTGGCCAAAAAAGTTGTATTTGATAGATAAAATGGTGACTATCCTGGCTCTCACTTGCCAAAGGCTAGGTGTGTTCCATTTCACCCCTGCCAGGAGTCTCTAGTACCCTTAAGGACATTGAGAGGTAGCTAATCTCCATCAGTTCTTTCTCTGGAGGTGGATAGCATTTTTCATTATTAGCTCTTTGGAATTGTCTTAGATCATTGTATTGCTGAGAATAGCCAAGTCATTAGCAGTGACCGTGGTACACCATTGCTGTTACTGTGTGCAGTATTCTCCTGGTTCTGCTTACTTTGCACTGCATTAGTTTGTATAAGTCTTCTCAGGTTTTTCTGAAAGCATCCGGCTTGTCATTTCTTATAGCACAGTAGTATTCATCACAATCATACATAATCAACAGGCTTCAAGCCTCTTCTGCCTATGCAGTCAGTGGAAGAGACTGCTCCTACCCTCGTGGGAGGGGAGTGCAGAATGTCTTCAAAAATCAGGTCCCTGGTGTCTCTCATGTGGGTGACTACATCTTAGGTGATTTGTGCATGTGTCTGACCCTTTACGTAGATGTGGTGAGACTCAAATGGAAAAAAGCAGCAGATACACTTTCCCCCCCCCTCAAATATACATGGGACATTAAAAAAAATTAATCCTACGGGTCTTAGAAAAGTTATTGATAAATTTAGGAAGGCAAAGAAGTAGCATGGCATAGTAGATGGAATCCTGGCTTCAAAACCTACTTCAAATACTTAATAGTTGTAGGATCATAGGCAAATTGCCTATGAGAATAATATTTGCCACAATTACAAATCTGTAGAAAGTGAATGTTGCAAAATTATAAAGAACAAGCATGGTCCCAAAGGACAATTGAGAAGACACCTCCCCCACACCTTTGCATAAGTTGGAGGTCCATGCATGTGATACATTGTGTATAGTTTCAGAGGTTTTTTTTTTTTTTGCAGATTGTCTTTCCTTCCTTCCTCCCTCCCTTCTTTCTTTCTTCCTTCCTTTCTTCCTTTCTTTTCTTCCTTTCTTCCTTCCATTCTTCCTTCCTTACTTCCATTCTTTCTTCCTTCCTTCCATTCTTCCTTCCTTTCTCCTTTTCTTTCTTTCTTTCTTTCTTTCTTCTTTTCTTTTCTTCCTTCCTTCCTTCTGTTCTTCCTTCCATTCTTCCTTCCTTCCATTTTTCCTTCCTTCCTTCTTTCTTTCTTTCTTCCTTTCTTCCTTCCTTCCTTCCTTCTTTCCTTCCATTCTTCCTTCCTTCCTTCCATTCTTCCTTCCTTCCTTCCATTCTTCCTTCCTTTCTCCTTTTCTTTCTCTTTCTTTCTTTCTTTCTTTCATTTTTTCTTCCTTCCTTCCTTCCTTCTTCCCCCCCCCATCTGTCTTTCTGTCTCTGTCTCACTGTCTCTCAAATGTATTCTTTGTGAATCATGTGACAACGGGTTCCAGAGGAAGGAACTGGAGCAGTCGGAGCTTCCTGTGGCAAGCCGAGGTCTGCCATCCCAGCAGCCAGGGGTGGCTACCATACCCGGGAGGAGGGGATGGATCCTCATGGCAGATAACTTAAAGAGATTCCTCTACAAAAAATTACCAAGTGTTGAAGGTCTCCATGCTATTGTAGAATCAGACAAGGACGAAGGACCTGTTATCAAAGGAGAAAAAGGCAAATCACAAGAAACAAGCTTAAAGCAGAGATTTATATAAAAAGGAACTTTTAGGTGCCTGGAGCTAATGATCCAGAGCACTCTTGGAGACCTGGTTTCCTATCTACTTTTGCACTTGCAAACAGACCAGGGCAGCAAACTTGGACTTTCAAAAACCAAAAGTACCATTTGCTACTACAACACATACCAAGTAGTTTAATTCAATCGGGCTACCATCGGTGGTGAGTTTCATAGCAAGCAGCTGCGCTAATACTGAGCTGATTGGCAGCCTAGAAAAGGAATCTGTCCTATTGTTTGCAGAGTTGAGACGTGCTGTGGAAGGTTCTTAACTGTGTGAGCTGACCCTGGCCATGTTATTGAGAGCCCAATGAGTACAGTCCAGTAACCTTGACTTCATCAAAGACTGAGACTCCACGCACTCAAAAAGACAACTTACCCCAACTTAGACTGAAGATTATATTTATTATTTGCCAATTGCTGGACTGTTGTGTTGGGTTTTAGCCTCGATACTTCTGTACAATGATTTCTGGGGGAGACCACTGAAATGGTTCAATATATATCACAGCTCCCATGGAGTTTAGGTCAGTCACCAATTAGAGATGAGATTCTTATCCAGTGCATCAGAATCAATATGGTAATTCACATGATCTCCCTAGTTGTGTAGAGCAACTACATGCCCTGTAGGTAGGTCCTGCTCCATGTTATTTTTGTGGGTGCCATGTTGTATGTCTGCACCCAGTGAGAGGAAGATAGCCTCTAAGAGCAGTCATAAACCACTACAATCACTAACTACCCCTGTTTGTATCATTGTGAGGTAGAGAAAACTTTGGAGGCAGCTAGGTGGTACAGTGGATAGAGCACCAGAAATGGAGTCTGGAAGACTTGAGTTCAAATCTGGCCTCAGACACTTACTAACTGTGTCTCACTTCACCCTGCCTCAGTTTCCTCACCTGTAAAATGAACTGGAGAAAGAATGGTAAACCACTTCAGTATCTCTGCCAAGAAAACTCCAAGAGGGTTCATGAAGAGTTGGGAATGACTGAAAAATGACTGAACAACAAGTCTAAAAAAGTATCTGTTGATTTGGCTTGACTTTTACTATTAGCTATTTTACTATTAGCTATTAATAACCAATCAGTATTTTGATATTTTTCTCTTTGTCTAATTTAAGTGTGGAAATCAATATCAAGGTTTGGTTTGTGACATTTATATGAATATCTTAGTACAACAGATCTTTGTAAACGTTTAAAAAAAAGATATTCTTTGTTATATGGGAAGGCTCTCCGGGAGGGGAGAGAGAACAGGATAAAGGAGGAAATTTAGGCCATGCAGAAACAAAAAGTACAAATAAAATTTTATTTTTTTGAAAAAAAGGAAAAATGTTATGTATCTCACATGGTTGTATGGAAAGCCCTTTGCAACTAAATATTACAGTTATGGATCATAGTGCAAAAAGTAAGCTAGAAATATTGTTTTAAAAATAAAGTTTTAAAATGGACTTATCGACTAATTACTCAGGTTTAAAAATACAGGAAAAAAAGATAATGCTAAAGGTAGTGACATAAATGCGAAATATAAACATTTGTGGCATGCAGTCAAGAGATTACAAAGTAGCAAGTTTACCATTCTGAACACGTTAACTAAAGAGAAAAAGAGGAAATTTAAGCATTGAACTTGTAAGTGAAGAAATTAGGAAATGAACAATTAAGTATGTCAAAATCAGTCACAAAGGAGATTATAAAGATGGAGAAGAAGGAATTTGGATTAATAAGGTTGAAAGCTTTTAAAAACACTAATGAGATTAATAAACAACTAGCAAATATAGTTTTTTAAAAGGAGTGGAAAAAAAATCAATTTCCCCAAAGCATAAATGAAAAAAAGGAAGTCATGGTGAATAAGAAAGAAATCAAGAGAACTGTTGGTAATAGATTACCACTTACAACTATTGTGCAATAGAAAGCGTTCTGGATTTGGAATCAGGGGATCTAGGTTTAAATCTAGACTCTATCAGTTACTACCACTTATAATGCTGGGCAAGTCACTTAAATTCTCTAAGCCTCTATTTTCTCATCTCTAAAACTGAAGGTTAGGCTAGATTAATGGTGTCAAACTCAAATAGAAACTGATCATGAGTCACAGTTGGCTTAGAAAACCACAAATTAACATTGTCTATGTTGTATTGTATTTTTATTTATTTTGTTAAATATTTCCTAACTATATTTTAATCTTCTTCTCCACACCCCTCACCCCAGAGTTTTGTGGGCCACAAGTCTGACACCTCTGGACTAGATGACTTCTAAATTTCAACTCTAAATCTGAGATTATATGAACTATAAATTAATCAACTTAAAAATTTAAAAGAAGTAAATAAATTGTCAAAAACACATGACATGTCCAAGTTGCTAACAACAAAAAGTAGATAACATTCCAATCTCAGAAAAAGAATTTGCATGGGCCATTTATGAGTTTCCACATAAACTAGCACAGGATTCATAAGTGAATTCCTTGAAAATATTCATAGAACAAATAATTCCCCTTAGCACATAAACTTTTCAAAGACAACAGTCTAACTGATTCTATGAGGCAGATGTATCTCTCATCCTCAAACCCAGCAGACAAAGTAGAAGAAAATTATATATCAATAGCATTCATGAATATTTGTTTTGATGGATCTGTGATCTCTTCAATATTATAATTCCTTCCAATAATGCAAATTGTCACCTTTCCATACCTTCTCATACTGTATGACTCATATATAATGTCTTACAAATCTTGCTTGGGTGTCCACCAAAGCCTTCCTTTGGACCTCTATGGGTACCCATGGAACATATAGGCTATTCATTGGTGATCCCTGTGTAAAGGCAAGGATTCCTTATTTTGACTAGTAGGAGGCCCTAGGAGCCAGCAGTACAAATGCTGGCAGGTTCTCCTATTCTTGGAGTGTCTTCAAATACTTGGGAAGTCATATGAACTGATGCAAAGTGAAGTAAATGGAAGTGGAAAAACAATATACATGGAGACTACAACAATGCAAAGGGGAAATTCTTCCCCCCTCCCCCAATTGAAACTGAATCCTGTGAACTTATAAAGACCAAGCTTGGTCTCAAAGACAAGATAGGAGAGAATGTTCCATCCACCCCCCTCCCCTTCTAAGTGGAGGTGGAAAAACTGTGGATGTGGAGCTCTAGATATAATGTCAGACTTGGTTGCTGCATTTGTTAGTTTTGTTGAGCTCTTTTTTTCTTTCCTGTTTTCCTTTGTTATAAAGGATGGCTCTGTGGGAGGGAGTGGGGAGGTACATCTTGAGAAATGAAGTTGATCTAAAAGCATAAGGTAACCATTTTTTTTAAAGCCTTCAAAGTCAGTCACAGAAACGAAGTATATCTGCTTCCAACAGACTATTCTACCTACATACCAATGGCCTATTCACTTGATGGATTTTTGATCATGGCAACCCATCATTAATGAATATAGATTTAAAACAGTACATAAAATACTAGCAATCAGAGTATTGCAATATATTCCTTCTGCCCCCAAATAATTAATTACAGTGAAGTAGAGTTTATAGCAGGAAATAATTAGTGCAATAAATCTTATCAATAAAAAGTAATCATAAAATCATATAACTATATTAATAAATGAAGACTCTCAATAAAATATAGCATCTATTTATATAAAGAAGAGTAAAAAGTATAAGAGAAGGATTTTCCTTAACATGATTTTTAAAAAGTATTTAACTGAAGTCAAGATCTGCCACTATGTGCAATGGAGAAACATTAGCTCCGTTTGCACCAAAAATAGGTAAACCACTTTCATCACTGCTATTCAACATAGTTTTAGACATGAGAGTGGAACAGGTAGCGTGGCTTAGGCGTGTGTTTTGTTGTACTGCCCAAGCTATAGCCACCCAGTCTGGCTTGTTACTCTGCTTTCTACAATCTTTTATTTTTTCATTCTTTCCATATGTTTCTTTAGCATAGTTCCTGGCACATAATAGTTATTCAATAGATGCTTGTTAATTACTGATTGATATATTGAATCTACAAAGAGATCATCAGTCAATTAACAAGTTAGGAGATATGATGTATATTACGTATTACACATATGTGTAGGGCAGTTAGGTGGCACAGTGGATAGAGCACTGGGCCTGGAGTCAGGAAGACCTAAATTCAAATCTGGCCTCAGACACTTCCTAGCTGTGTGACACTGGGCAAGTCATTTACCCTGTTTGCCTCAGTTTCCTCATCTGTAAAATGAGCTGGAGAAATAAATGGCAAACCACTTGAGTATCTTTGCCAAGAAAACGCCAAATGGGGTCACAAAGCATAAAATACAACTGAAAATGACTGAACAACTCATACATATGTATGTATGCGGGTGTGTATATCTTTGGCCACCAGGGGGCTCTTTGACTACATGTATAAACTGTTTTCCCAGTGACTTGCGAGCAGCCATGCTAGACCCAAGTTCTATGCAGATCTAAAAGCATGACCTAGAATTAGCAAAATAGACAGTTCTCTCATCATTGCGCTGAGGTCTTATTCCTGATTTTTTTTTGGGGGGGGAAGTTCTTTCCTTTTCGTTAATATCTGACGTCCTTTATAGATAACATATAAAGCACGTTGTGAACCTCAAGGGGCTATATAAATGCTATTATTATTATTTACTTACTCAGGCTCATAGAACTATGGATTTAGAGCTGGGAGGGACCTTGGAGGCGGCCTGGTCCAACTTTCTCATTTTTTAGACGACGTAAGTGAGGCTCAGAGAGATCATGTGCTTTGCCCACAGAGCTGATGCATGTGATGGCCAGTCAGGAAATCGAGGAGCCATTGTTACGTGCTTACTGTGTGCCAGGCACATGGTAAGTGTTTACTATGTACAAAGCCTCAGGGATCCCAAAGCAAGGCAAAAAATATAGCAAGGATCTCACATTCTAATAGAGAGGAGGGGGACAACGTGTACATAACCAGCTATGTACAAGACATACACAGAGTAAATAAAATTGATTGAAACCCAGTAGGTTAATTCTCAGTCTGTTAGCACAGCAAAAACAAAATTGTAAAGAAGCTTTTGAATAGCAAGTTCCAAGCTTCTGCTTCGCCCACTGGACTCCCCTCACCTCACACCTCCTCCCTGAGGGTAAATGGGAGGAAAGAATAAGGAAAAGGATTATGGGTTTTGGAATTCACTAAGATCAGCTTGGCCAGCTCTCAGAGAAAACTAGAGGCAAACACTGGAGTTTGGAATCACTTCTAGCCAGGTCTCACTGTGGTGGGGGTGGGAAGATGAGGGGAGGGGGAAATGAGAGGAGGGGGAAATGAGAGGAGGGGGAGATGAAAGGAGGGGGAGATGAGGGGAGGGGGAGAGGTTCACATGAGCTGCCTATCTCATCCAGTCTTATTCTGATCCATTGTCCATCACAGTCCCCAGTCCCTTCTGCTCCCTTCTGCTTATTCAACTGCCGCAGTACTCAAGGATCTGCTCCCACTTCTTCCTCTCTGCTTGTTTCAAGCTGCAGTGGCAGTCCAGAGAGGGAGCTACATACAGCCCCAGGCTACCTCAGACCCACTGGGAGGTCCCAGGGTCTTCAAAGTCTCTCCATCCTGGCTGTATCAAAATCAATCAATCAGTAGGCATTTATTAAACATTTACTAAAAGATGCTTGCTCCTTGGAAGGAAAGCTATGGCAAATCTGGACAGCATACTAGAAAGCAGATATATCACCTTACAGACAAAGGTCCATATAGTCAAAGCTATGGGTTTTTTTCGTAGCAATGTATGACTGCGAGAATTGGACTCTAAAGAAACCTGAGTGTTGTGAAATTGACCCTTTCGAATTTTGGTGCTAGAGAAGACTTTCGAGAGTCCCTTGGACAATAAGGAGATCAACTCAGTTAATACTTAAAGAAATTAATTCAGGCTATTTCCTGGAAGGTCAAATACTGAAGCTGAAGCTTAAATACTTTGGCCACATAATGAGAAGATGGAACTTCTTGGGAAAGGTCCAGATGTTGGGAAAGACTGAAGGCAAAAGGAAAAGGGACAGCAGAGATGAATAGATAGTGTCATGGACACAATGAACATCAACTTAGACAGACTTAGAGAGATGGGGGAGGATAAAAGGGCCTGACAGGCCATGGTCCATGGGGTCACCAAGAGTCAAACATGACTCAACAACAATAACATATGCCAGGTAGGGCAGCTAGGTGGCAAAGAGCACCAGAGTCAGGAAGACTTATCTTTGTAAGTTCAAATCTGGCCTCAGACACTTACTAGCTGTGTGACCCTGGGCAAGTCTCTTAACCATGTTTGCCTCAGTTTCTTCATCTGTCAAATGAACTAGAGAAGGAAATGGCAAACCACTTCAGTATCTTTGCCAAGAAAACCCTAAATAGGGTTATGACTGAAATGACTAAACAACTAGGCACTTTGGATATAAAAGCGAAGGTGTAACTATCCCTCCTCTTAAGGAGCATATCTTCTTGTCTGGAAAGACAGGCATGGAAAAGACAAGTCTAGGCATCCTCTGCTCTGTTCCGCTCATCAGGAAGTGGAATGATGGCGCTTTTTTTTGGGTTGAAGCCCATAAAAACAGATCCTGGGGGCAAGGCTGAATGAACAAGTCCATCTACAAAATCTCTTTCTGCCTTCCAACTTTTTAGCTGGCCTTGAACTTACAATTGGTAGAGAAGAGGAGAAGAGGTAGTTGTTCACCTCCCTATACTAATGATAAGCTGACGCATCCACAGTCTCCTCAGTGTGGGTACTTCCTCTCACTACAGCATCTAATCTTCATTCCCTGTGGCTCTTGTCCACTACCTAAAGCAATGCCTGGCACATAGTAGGTGCTTCATAATTGTTTGTTGATTTCTTGATTGCTCCCATTCTCCTATAAATCCTCCACAGGGGCTCCATCTCCAATATCCTTGCTGTTGCCCAGCTTGGCCCCCATGCCCGGAATGCATTACCTCATTCCCTCCACCTCTTGGACGCCTTAGCCCCTTTCAAAGCCAAACTTGAGTGCCAACTGCTACTTTAGGAGTCCAACCCTATCTGCTAATACCTCAGCCTAATAATTATTTCATAAGATTTTGTATTTTCTTTTCCATGTGCATATTGTTTTCCCCCCATAGAATATAAACTCCTCGAAGGTAGAGACTGGGTGTTTTTTTGTTTGTTTGTTTGTTTGTATTCCCAATACCTGGCCCAGTTCCCAGCAGATAGTAGATAGTTAACAACTACTTGGTGATTGATCATAGAGGTGGGAAAATAGACATGCAAGACCAAGGTTATTGGTATTTTGGCAGTCACCTTTTTTTGTTTGTTATAATAAGGTGTATCCCCCTCCCCAAGTATTTGGTAATCTCCCACCCTCCAGATAGTCTGCAAATCGGTTCCTCAGCACTTTTACTGTTGTGTCACCTCTAGGATGGATTTTCTCTTTGTATACTTGGTCTGCTGCAACTTCTTCTGCTATCTTTGCTTTCTAGAGCATGTATCCTATATACACTCTGGGGGTCTTTATTGCAATTCCTATTCAACCTGGCAAGTTGGGGCCTAGAACAAGGTTATTGCACTGTCTCCCCTCAGGTTTCTGTTGTCATTGGCTTCAGACCCTCTTTCCCTCCCAGTATCATCATTCATGATCAGTGCCCTAATGCCAACTAACCAGTGCCAGTTAGCATCTCCCAGAGTCATTTAACCAGTTACTATCTCCACAGGTAGCATCAACAAACAATTATTAATGAGCAAAAGTTTTTACAAGGGCATCTAGGTGTGCACTGGGCCTGGAGTCAAGAGGATGCAGTTTCATTCGTTCAAATGTGCCTCAGACACTTACTAGTTGTGTGACCCTGGGCAAGTTACTTAACCCCTACTTGCCTCAGTTTCCTCATCTGTAAAATGAGCTGTATAAGGAAATGGCAAACCACTATCTTTGCCAAGAAACCCCACAAGGGTCAGAAGAGTTGGACGCAATTGTAAACAACAACAACCTTTTACAAAGAGATATTTACTGGGAAGATATAGCATCAGCCAAGTGTCTCTAATGGAATGACAAATGAGTGAACTCTCCCCAGGGCAAAGTCCATGAGACAATTGAAAGGTGGAAGGGTAGACATTTAATATCTAAATCAATCTCAACCTGTTTCTCAGTCTGTCACATAGTTTTGGCCTTCTACCAAACTCATGCTTGGGCGGTCATTGTAGATGCTGCTACATATGATACAAGCCTGAGGGCCTTCACTGTCTTGTTTGTCTGCCTCTGTATACTTCCTAGTTTATCTGTGTCCTTCCTGAAATGTGACAGAACAGAACATAATACTCCAGCTGTGTTCTGAGCAAAATGGACCACAGTGAGATTGCCTTCCTGGTCTTGCATCCTGTGCCTCTCTTGATCACATTACAATTACCTTTCTCCTCCTCCAACTCTGTTCGGAAAGGATTGATGCCAGGCTATCAGCCTAGAGAGAGCTGATGAGGATCAGGGACCATCTAATCCAGTTCATATATGGCCAGGACCTCCTTCTGCAGTACCATATCATCTGCTTGGAGGGCCTCCAGGGAGGGGCACCAACCCGTTCCCTCTTGAGGCAGCTCATTCCATTTTGGGACAGCCTTTTTTATTGGGAACTTTTTCCCTTATATTGAGCCAAAATCTGCCTCTCTTCAACTTCTCCCCATTATGCTTTATAAATCCAAAGGCACTATATAAATGCCACCATGATTAGGGGCAGGGAGGAGGACTGAACTTGTGGGTGACAAGTTCCAGATGTAATTTATAAAATAGAAATCTGAGTATTTTAAAATTAGAGACATCTGCTCCTTATTTTAAGGCATGAGATTAATTCAGACATTCATGAGGTTTTCAAAGCAGCAATTACAGCAGCTCTGGGAAAGAAAGTGGTCAGTGGTTATCCTTTTCTAGAGTCTTTTTAACTGAGCAGGGCTGCTCTCTGTTGTGCTATTTTTTGGTGCCCTATAGGCTGTCCAAACCATTTCAAGTTACCCAGGAACTCCTAAACTGTTCCTTCTGCAGTGTAGCAGGGGTCCAACCCCCTGCCCCAAATGATAGCCTTTGGAATCCCAGCATAGGAATCAGCAGACCTGGGTTCATATTCTGCTTCTGTTAATTTACTTCCTGTGAAGACTTAGGATGATTATATAGCTTCTCTGGGCCACTGAGAATTTCATTCTTCCTCATTTTCTATAAATTGAAAGGACTTGGAGCTCTAAAGCCTGTGAAAATCCATAAAGACAGTCCTGTCTTCTCTTCTCCAGGCTAACCCTAACATGTTCCTTCAACAGACTCTGGGTATGAACTTAAAAGTACATTAGTGTGATAGGATCGATATCGACCTCCCCTTCCCAACATGGGTTAGGCTCGTTTTTTTCCCCAAAAGGCCATAAAGTTGGGGGTTGGTTGGTCCAGGGGGTGGGGCAAGACTTAAACAGAGCCTCCCTGAATGCAGTCTCTGTCTATTGACGTGGCTTTCTGGTCAACAAAGGACATAAAAAAGCCCGCCCATGTGGGGTCAAGGTCCTTCAGACTTGGTGGATGTCCCAAGACCATTCAAGTCACCACACTCTGCCCTGATGACTAGATGACTTTGCAGGGGGTGCTGTGTCTGCTAGCTAAGTGCCCTTCTGAAATATCTTCTTGATGCTATGTCAGGGCTAAGTCTCCTTTTTATTGATCATTCAACAATGCATAAGTGCTTCAGTTTGACCCAACATCCAACTTGAATTAACCCTAAGAGGTAATGAGGCTCATGTGCAGGGAACCAATGTGGACAGATCACTCCTAATTCTAGAACATCAGGACTAACCTCTCTAGAGGATCCTCATGAAGTTCTCCATAGGACTGCATGTCAGGGTCAGTGGTAGACATCCATCTGCTGCTAAGCTGGGCTTGCCCCTCACAGGGTGCATCTGAGCTAGGTACACTAACCGCTGGGGTGGGCCAGATAGACACCTCAGTTGCTAAACTGGTTTCTCACAAGATTCAGCTACTTCTGGGCTGGGCCAAATAGGTGACTCAGTCATTAGGCAGATGCTGGGTTGGTACAAAACTCAAATGAAATCATTCTAAAGCACTTAGCACAGAGCCTGGCACATAGTAAGTATTTAATTAGTGCTTATTCCCTTCTATTTCCCCTTGCCAGTGAGGATCTGGTTAAGGATATGTAACAAATTTGCAGTGATGCAGTCACGGTTTCATGACTTTCTCCAGCTTTGCTAAGTAGCATGTGACTGAGAGTGAAGGTGGAGGATGGTGGGAGTAATCCAAGTTTGGAATTTGGCAAAGTATTGTTGGCAATAAGACAAGGGAGCAAAGGATTCGAGTGTGAGGGATAGTATGGCATTGAATTGATTCGCCAAAGGGTTAAGAGAGGGAAGGGCCAAAGATATGGTCAGTGCGGGGGTTATGGTGGCCTGGGGAAGAGCTGAGGAATGGAGGGATAGAGTTCACCAACAGGACAAAGAATAGCTTTGGGGTTGTAAGGCACAGGGAGAGGAGGAATGATAAAAGGCCGTTATCAGATAAAGGAAGTTTGGAGTTCCTAAATATGAGAGTGGAATACTTGTGGGTGATACCAAGATCAAGGGTATGTACTTCTCTGAGGTGGATTGGAGAAGTAGGTCATGATACTGAAGAATTGGGAAGTTAGGGTAGCTGAAGGAGTAGCAATAGTTTAATTATGGTCTAGGCGTCCCAGGGAACACGGCAGAAGGGGCAAATAGGTGAGTGGGCCATTTGAGGGATGGGGTTGAGGGGGATGGGAATGAGAGAGGTGGCAGCTGAGTATGCACTAGGGGTCCAGAATTCATTGTGTTGAGAAGAGCATGAGTCGATGGGAGCGTGTTAGCCACTGGTGAATAGGTCCAGGCAGAGTATCAATAGTTGGAGAGGGGTCTTTTAAGGGGAGCAGTTGATTTGAGGGTCAATCTTGTGGCATGTGGTGATGTTGTGTCCTTTGAGGCCCTAGAAAGCCTACTCAGCAACATATGGGAGCAAGTGGAGGGATGGCCTCCATGGCCAGGTGAATCCAATCAAGAGGCAGGAGGTGGGGCCTGGTCCTGGGATGAACCTCTAGAATACTGCTGAAAGTCCTATGGTACAATGTCAGGGCATTCTGGGAAGGCTGGAATAAAGGGGCCAAGAGGCAGAGAGATACACAGGGAAGTAGGGAAATGGGTGAACCTGGATTCAATGCTGATGCAAGGCTTTTCTGGAAGGCCACTGAGCAAAGAGCCCAGGGCCAGGGGGGTCTAGTCCAGGGCTGACAGAGGGCCTGGTGGGAAGGCAGTCAATTTTTCTGATGTTTTTCCCTTAAAAGTTAGACCAGTTTGTCATAACTTTTGCTTGTTTAAATGCGTATGTACCAATAGCTGTTATATTCTTGCAATTCAGTATGAATATCACTGCTAATATAAATAAGGATGTTATATCCCTAAAGTATGGGTGCCTCCTTGATAAATGTCCATATTTTCCTTTGGTTTTTAAACAGACCCAGACTGCTTACCTCATTGTGAGAGCTTCATGGACGGTTAGGTTTGTCTGCTGGCCTAGCAACCTTGCATAATGAACTCTAAGTGTTCAGTCCTATTTTGGGAGCCCTGCGCTCCGTGAGGGCTTTTCTGGCTATGTTTTCTTTTTCTTTCTTTTTGTTTTGTTTTGGTTTTTTTTTGGAGGGGGCAGGCAGGACAATTGCAGTTAAGTAACTTCCCCAAGGTCACACAGCTAGTAAGTGTGTCAAATGTCTGAGGCCGGATTTGAACTCAGGTCCTCCTGACTCCAGGGCTGGTGCTGTACTCACTGGGCCACCTAGCTGCCCCGGGTATGTTTTCTTTATGTTAATCTGCTTGTTCCAGTGAGGGGTGAGGGAGAGATTCCATCTGAATTGCCCTTACAATTGGCAGGGATCCACTGGAAGAAATCTGGGATGCCTCTTAGGACAGGGACTCAGAAGAAATTCGCTTGGACCTCTGAGGAGGATCATCTATGGTACAGAGACCCCTAGATGAATTTTGGTGGGTCAAGTTTAGAAATAAGACACATAGAAATCTTGTCTGGACCCCAGCTTGGTGACCTCATGCACTGAAGGAATCATAAAAGAGTTTTCACCAAGAATAGTTTGGATTTCCACTTGACGGGTGAGGTGGTGACTTCCAGTCGACCCCAGGTCCTAATCCATATGGGGAAAGGCCCACATGCTCTGGAATGTCCATAAGGACTGGGCTTATAGGAAGCTGGATTTTCTTTTCCTTTTATAATTAACCAGTTTTAAAACCCAGCCTTTGGATTGGGGGTCCCTAGTAGAGGGAAGGAATGAAGAAAGGAAGGAAACAGGCATTTTTTCAAGTATCAGTTAGGTGCCAGGTACTATCCTCAGCCCCTTACACATATATCATTTGATCTTCACAACAGCCCCCCTAAGAGGAGGGCAGGGAAGTGTGTAGGTGCTGTTATCTCCATTTTACACGAGGAAACTGAGGCAGTCAGAAGTTAAGTGACTTGACCATAGTCATATAACTAGTAAGTGTCTGAAGCTAGATTTGAACATTGACTCCATTGGGCCTCTTAATGGGTCATTTAGCAGGAAAGCGAGAGCGCAAAGTATCCAAGCCTTCCCTCCCCTGATGCAGGGTCAATTGTTTTGTAGCACTTGGTACCTGACTGAGCCCGAGGATCCCCTCTACGGAAGAAGGAGAGGATGAGGACACAGCCTTCTGGAGCCAGGAGTCTAGTGTTTTATAAATTAGGGCCTTGTTAGCAACCACCAAGCAAATCTATTTGGTTCCTCACGTGAAGGTCGAGGGTGTGGCTGCCCATCAACCTCATGCCCCTAGTCCCTGGGGGAGAGCCTCACACACTCAAGGAACACTATAAAGGACCAGGCTTTCCCTCTGAGAAGGGAGGATCAATTTCTTTTCCTTTTTTTTCTTTATTATTTTGGGCTTGGGGAAGGATTTTTGCAAACACCAAAATAGCCAGTAACTTATTAGAACTTTGCAAATGGTGTTGATTTGTTAAATTGCATCTCCATGTATTTGGAAGAATGCTAATTACTGGTTCTATTAATGAGCTGTGTCACCTAGACTTTCCCTAAGACTCTTTAGCATAAGACCCTGAGACCAGAAAGGACAATGGTTTTTGGACATGGCTGTCTGGGATGACGCAGGAGGGAAACTGGGGAAAATGTAGGCAATGTAAAATAAAATGTTTCAACAAACATTTATTTATTTATTTTTTAAATAGTGAGAAAACTCACCATGTCATTAAAGTGCTATCCAGGATTTGGGACTATGGACTTTGCCAAACACACTCTAGTGGATTTGCTGAGGGGAGCAAATATTTAAAAAGGGTGGGGTGGGAAGAGTGTAAGGGCTAGGGGTTCCCCACCTCGGTAGACAATTACTTTACTCCACTTAAAAATAAGTAATGAGATGTTATGCCCTCAATATAACCAAGTGAGAACATGCCTCAATCAATTAATCAAAGACTTTAGACTAAACGGGAAAAATTCTGAAAAGTGAACTAGAGTCAAACTGACAGGAAATCCATTTTGGCTAGGTGAGAGACTTGGTCATACTTTGGGGACCTTATACAAAACCAAAGAGCTAAAAGTGGCAAGCCAGGTGAGAGCAGTTCCCTCCAAGCCCCCAGGAGTCATTTGGGAGATGGGGTAAGAATACCTTGGCCTCAGCTTTGGTGTACTCCCCTACACTTGACTGGAGGAAGACCTAGTGAAAGCTGGAGGACCAGATGATTTTGGTTTTTGTTGCTGTTGTCATCCTAGCATGGTCCATAAGATAGCAGCAGCTAGTGGCATCATAGCTATTTACATCATAGCTGAGAACAGACTGGGTATGATAAGAAACACAGTTTCAAGGGTGTACAAGAAGCCCATTAGAAAGGCTACAACATGCCTAAGGAGAACTGCTTAAGTATCCCATAGAGAGGAGAAAAGGATTTCCAGGGGCTCTGAGCTATGTCTTTGCCACACACATACTTTCTAAGCTTGAGTCCACTTTCCTCTGGACTATGTATGTACTTGAGGGAGAGGATGCTTCAATTTATAGAGATATTTTGTACCAACTATACCACCATAGTAAATTCATTTTCTAAACACTAAGTCTGGCTGACTAATTGACATCAACTGATAATCACAAGGTGGGAAATGCACTGGTAGGGGCTCATGAGTGAGAGTATTAGAAATACATTCCCTTACTCCTCAGAAGTCAGCCTTAGGGAACACCTACAGTAAGTGGGCATGACACGGGTGAAGATTTAGTAAAAGAGACTGACAAAGATCCAAAGCAGAGCCTGGAGAGAAAAGCATCATAAAAGGCCAGAGAGGGAGGAGTACCAAAGAAGGGTGTGGCCAAAAGTGTGAAATGCTTCAGAGACATCAAGTGCAATGAGAGTGGACAAGAAGCCATTAGATTTGGCAATGAAGAGAATATTGGCACCTTTGGGGAGAGAAGTTTCAATTGAGAGGTGAGGTTAGAAACTAGACTACAAACTATTTGGAAGGGAATGAGAGGAAAGGGCTTTTTCAAGGCTTGCAGCTAAGAAGAGTAAGAGAGACATAGGATAACAGTGAGGATGGTAGGATCTAGCAAAGGTTTTGTTTTTTTTAAGAATGGGAGAGGCTTGGGTGTGTTTTTGGGCAGCAGGGAAGCAACCAGCATATAAGGAGAAATTGAAGATTAGAAAGAGGAGATGATGGTAGAAGCAATCTTCTGGAGAAGACGGAGGAGATGGGATCAAAGATGACAATGATGACGATGATGATAGCATTTACCCCGCACTACCAGTCCTGTGCCAGGCCCATCCCCAGCAAATGTTACAGGGAAGGTAGGTGGCGAAGTTGATAGAGTATTGTGCCTGGAGTCAGAAAGACCTGAGTTTAAATCCAGCCTCACACACTTACTAGCTGTGTGGCCCTGGGCAAGTCACTTAACCCTATTTGCCTCAGTTTCCTCATCTGTAAAATGGACCGGAGAAGGAAATGGCAGACCACTCCAGTATCTTTTCCAAGAAAACTCCAAATGGGGTCACGAAGAGTTGGACATGACTGAAAAAAACTGAACAACAAAACAGGGTTGTTATAAGGATCAAATGAGAATATTTGTAAAGCTCTTAGCGCAGTGCCTGGCACATGGTAGGTGTTTAATAAATGCTTATTCCCTTCCCTTCCTTTTCCCCTTCCCATGGGAAGGAGAAGGTCTACTTCTTCATTAGAGACCAGGGAAAATGAGAAGATTCTAGGGAATGGTGTTAGAAGGTTGTGAAATGAGGAGAGAGAGAGATCAGGACAAGTGGCTTCAATTTTAACACCACTAGCTAGCATTTGGATAGCACCTTACTGTTTACAAAGCACATTACAAATATCGTCTCATTTCATCCTCACAACATCTCTGAGAAGTAGGTGCTATTATTTATTATTCCCATGCTATAGATGGAGAAACTGAGGCAACCAGGGTTAAGTGACTTGCCCAGGGTCACACAGCTAGTAAGTGTCTGAGGGCAGATTTGAATTCAGGAAGATGAGTTTTCCTGACTCCAGGCCTGGACCTCTATCCACTGTGCCACTTAGCCGAAGTAGTCAGTAAGGTCCTCCTGGGAGGGTGATGGTCAGGAACATTGTGGAAGATGACTCAGAACAACTGCTGTGGTGAGCTGGAGACTCAGCAGGAGGGTTTGGACAACATGAGCTCTAAAGTCCCTTCCAGCTCTAGATGTATGATCCTAAGAGCAACTTTGTGAGGTAAATGCTGCCCATTTTACAGATAAGAAAATTGAAGCTCAGAGTGACTCGGTCACACAGCTCATAAGTGTCAGTTATGGGATTTGATCTAAGGCCTTTCCATACTTGAATTCCACTACAGGTGCTAGACTTCTACCAAGGATGCGCTAGAGCCAGCTCAAATGGACTCTGGAGAGCTGATTGCTAAATTTTTCCATAAGAGCACCTACATTTGGAAAACTGCAGAGGCTATGAATTGGGGCTTGATTTATCATTTTGTTGACTGTCCAGGCTCAAGAAACTGGTGGAGAAAATGCTAAACCTGCAGATTATGGTTAGAAGAGAGTGTGTGTGCTTTTTCTTTAAAAAGAGAGCCAGTTAAACTCTTACCAGTACATCCCTGGTTCCAGCCTTCCCACTGGTTTTCCTTTCATAGTGAAGCTCTGCATATGAGCAGGGGACAAGCATATGGAGCCACAGATGGGAGCTGGGATAGCTAAAGTCCAGCCACATAATCCCAGCCCATTTCTGATCAGGGGGACAGGGGCAGATAAAAGGGAAGAGGGAAAAATAGCCCCAATATGAAGGCCAAATTCCTTCTTTCTGTTCTGCAGCTCTGTTCAGCCTGTGGCCACAAGGGGGCAGCACCAGGCAGGACAGAGAGGGGAACAGGCCAGTGGATGGGGCCAGATGCCTCTGTTCTGGGAAGAGTCAAGTCCTTCCATGCCCAGCTTGCCTCATCTCCCCGTCCCCTCCCCCCACCTGCCCCTAACACATACACAAATACACACAAACACACAACAGTAGATAGCAGAGGGCACAGCTGTGACACTTTAATGTCTTTAGGGATGATAGAAGCCCTGAGGAAATGACAGGAAAGCTCCTTCTGGTCCAGCAGAGGGGAGAGAGCATGGTCTGTGAAGGCCAGCTCAGGGCTCAGAACCTCATCTGTTCCAGGTGACAGAGGCCAGGAAGGTGCGGATTTCCATGGGCTGCAGAGTGACAGCCGACAGGTCCAGGGAGGGGGCTGGCTGCAGAGGAACAGGGCCTGTTAGAGGGAGACCAGAGAGACAGGAAGATGAAAAGGATGTCACAACTCAGCCCCGGCCCCAAGAGGCCCCTCCTTTGCACTGAGTCCTCCCTACCAAGAGCCCCTCTAGCCACATTCTGGGGCTCCCTAGGGACAAGGACCGGAAGCAGTTTTTTCTGTCCCTCCCCACCTCCTCCTGTGCTGGTCCTCCACTGCAGCCGGGTGGCCTTGGGGAGCAGCTGATCAGCTGACAGAGTGGTCTCCTCCAGGTGGTTGATGGTGAAGGCTGAGAACAGATCCTGGGAGACCAAAGAGATGATGAGACTGAGTGGGGTCTTCTCCCTTTCACCTTCTCTTGGTCTTCCCCTCTACTTACCTGTAGGTCGATTGTCACTGGCTGGGACAAGTTGAACAAGCTGCCCTCCCCATGCTCAAAAATGTGCTCCAGGCGCAGCAGGATTGTGTTGGGCCCCCAGCGGGCCAGGGTCAGCAGGTGCACAGATTGGGGGAGCTCTCTTCGAAGTCCAGAGAACTGCCACAGAGGGAGGGGGGAGGAAAGATGGGTCCGTGGAGCAAAGGCTGCTCCTTGCTAAGGCCCACCCTCCTGGGTCTTGGACACACTCTCACCTGTGTGAGTGGAGGAGTCCCCAGGTTGTATGGGGTGCCCTGCCCCGCAGGGGCCAGCACCAGTTGTGGGGCCAGAGCTTCCCTCTGGGCCTGGAGGCGGTGTCCAGCAGCTGCTGTCTCCACTGTGTCCAGCAGCACCAGGTGTCTGCCCCGCACCACCAGTCCTATGCCAGGCCCATCCCCAGGCTCCAGCAGGGCCTCCCCCACCCCTCGGTTATCATCCAAGAGTAGTCGCCGGTGAACCTGGAGGAACACTGGGGCATCAGCCTTGGGGGCACAGAGGTGTGCCAGCATACATGCCAGGGCTCTTCCCCTCCCCATGTCCCCCATCTTCTTCACCTAACTCACCATCAACTCCAGGGAACCATCCCTCAGGCTGCTGCCCCCTTGGGACCTGTCTGTCAACACTGTCAACTGGATCTGCCCATCCTGGGGGGTAAGAGCAAGAGGGAGTCAGGGTGATTCTTTCTGGGACAGTAGGTGGGTGCTCCAAGCTCCACTGCAGCCTACTTCCAGGTCCCCAGGAGCCAGAGGCACAGAGAGGGAACAGGGGTCTGAATAGTGAAGGGAAGATAGTAGGAGGGCCTAAGTGGAGGGGGATACCATTCTGTAGTTCTGCACATGGTGGAAATGATTCAGCTGTTCAGGTTGGGGGTTACTGTGAAGTAAATATGTGTATTGGGGGGTTACCTAATTCAGATACACATATTCATGGAATACCGTGATATAGATGCGGCTATTGACAGGATAGTAGTTCCCAGCCACAGGCTCAGTCTGTTTCAGGTCCCAAGTGGGCCTGTGGTCTCGCCTGGGGAAATTAGGTTAGAGAAGGACCTTAGCACTTAGTAGGAGCTTTAATAACATTTTAAACCATTGAATCCCCAGTCCTTGCTTCACTTCCCCTCAGGGCTCCACAGGCTTGGGACAAGATATTTCCCCTTGGTTTGGAGCCTTGGATTATGTGTAGGTGGGTATCTGAATCCCCCACCTCCTTTCCAGGATCTCCCGTCCATTGCTGTCAGTGTAGAAACGCCCACCAGTCTCTAACTGGGAGTCAAAGAGGCTGATGACCTCTTTCCCCCAGTCATCCCTGTAAGGGAACACAAGTAGAAAGTCAAAGGCAACTCATCGCCTCCATCCCTTCTACTTCATTCCCTCCCTTGGCCACTTACTCAATAGGCACAGGCCCCACTGTCCACTCCAGCTCCAAGTGTTTCTGCCCAGGGTATAGCCGCACAACCTGGGAGCACCAGGCCGAGAAATTCTGATGCAATTCCTGCACCAGGGCCATCTGGGGGCACAAAGAGTTGAGATAAGGTGATATCAGGAGAAGGGCAGGATGAACCCCCATGCCTAAAGGATCCCCCCAAGCCTATGGGTCTGCTGACTTCTCTGGACCATCACTTACTTGAAGCTGACAAATCCTCAGGCTCTTACTGTCTTAACAAGACCCCCTACGTTCCTTGGGGCCCTGCCTCTGGTCCCTGACTTTGGGAAGCAGGCTTTGCCTCCAAAGCTTAATTCCAGGGTTAAAAAGAATGAAAGCTCCTTGGGGGCAAAGACTTTGCTTCTGTTTAGTGCTAGCTCACGGAAAGCAATTAATATAGGCCTGTTGGGTTGAATTGCACAATAGGTACGTACAGGAATCAATTAATCAACATGCATTTATTAAGTGCCTACTATGTACAAAGCACTGTGCTAAGTGCTGGGGATATGAAGGCAAAGATGAAACAGCTCCTCCCCTCAAGCATATACATTCTATAGGGGGAGGTGACATATATACATATAAGAAGATACAGCCTACAAAGTTACTGGTGGGCAGGTGGTGCTGGGAGGGGAGAGTTAGAAAAGCTTGTGTAGAAAAGGACTTGACCTCAAACTCAGCTTCCCAAACTAGCCTTTCTGGAGATCCCTGACTGCTAGAAGACCTCCAGAGGCCTGTGCTCCTTTTTGACCTCTGGGAAAATGGTGTTTCCCTCTAAATAACCCCTTGATTTAGAAGTGGTTTCCATGAGCCTTTCATTGTTTATTCATAGATTCTGGGGCTGCAAAGGACCCAAAAAATCATCTGCTCCGGTCCCCTCATTTGGCACATCAGGAAACTGAGGCCTCAAGAGGTTAATTCAGCAATTTGCCCAACGGGTCCCACTAGTGAGTGGTGGAGCCAGGGCTGCCAACACCAAACCCACTGTTCTTTCCACTCTGCTGCACAGCCTCTGGCTGAGCCAGCAGGCTGCCTGGTTTCCAAGATCTGCCACACTAGTGCCTAAATTACCAGCAGCCCCCCTTTTGATGCTGCCACTCTCCAGGAGTAGCGACCCTTTCTTTTCTTTCTTCCATGCTGCTTTAAGGTTTATGAAATACTTTACATAGTATCCCATTAGAGTCTGACAACAATCCTCTAAGGCAGGTGCTATCATTATCCCCATGTTACAGATGAAGAAACTGAGACTGAGCCGGGTTAAGAGATTTGCCCGAAGTCAAAAAGCTAGCAGGATTCAAACTCAGACCTTCCTTTCTCCAAGTTTAGCATTCTATCCACTATGGAAAAAGTGCCAGAAGGGAACTCCTTAGTGTTGCTGTGCTTTCCCAATCTCTTCCACTGAGCTAAAAAGTTCTCTGGCTAGCCCTAGGGAAGTGGCATAGGTAAAGTTGAATCAGCTAGGTGGCACCATAGTGCATAGAGTGTCAGCCCTGGAGTCAGGGAAACTCATTTTCCCGAGTTCAAATCTGGCCTCAGACACTAGCTGTATGACCCTGGGCAAGTCACTTAACCCCGTTTGCCTCAGTTTCCTCATTTGTAAAGTGAATTGGAGAAGGAAATGGCAAGCCACTTCGATATCTCTGCCAAAAAAAACCCCAAATGGGGTCACAGAGAGTCAGACATGACTGAAAAGTAACTTAACAACAACGAAGAACGATAAATAGGAAGATTTACAGAAATAGAAGGAGAGTCAGATATGACTGAAAAGTAACTTAACAACAACGAAGAACGATAAATAGGAAGATTTACAGAAATAGAAGAACACTTGTCTGTACTGATGCACAACAAAGAAAGAACCAGGAGAAGAACATGTACAACGGCAGCAGCAAAGTAAATAAAGTCAACATGGAGGAGTAACCAAACTTGGGTCCAGCACCATGGTCAGCGTCTGCATCCTCCTATCAAAGATCCCTATCCCTCCTTTCTGCCAACAATCACTAAGCTCTTCTCAAGAAATGCACTTTGTTTTGGTTTGGTTTTTTTTAGAGGGGAGAAGGCAGGGCAATTGGGATTAAGTGACTTGCCCAAGGTCACACGGCTAGTAAGTATGTCAGGTGTCTGAGGCCAGATCTGAACTTGGGTCCTCCTGACTCCAGGGCTGGTGCTCTATTCACTGTGCCACCTAGCTGCCCCAAGACATGCACTTTGTAAGGGGACCTGTTTGTAGGTTGGGTGGGAAGAGTCTTTTGGGGGTGAAATGAAAAGTGCCAACCAAACTTAGTAAAAATATATGTAGCAGCATCAAAGTGATGACCAGTAATTTTGATCCCTAGGATAAATGGCAGGAAATAAATTCTCAAATCAATTTTGTAATGCACAATGTGAAAATGATACAGGCATGGATCCCAAGATGCATTTCCACAAGAGGAAGTCTCCAAATACATATTCATAGTAGTCCTTTTGATAGTAGCAAAGAATTAAAGTCAATGTCCATTGATTGGAGAATGGCTCAATAAATTGTGGTATACAAACATGGCAGACCATTGACTGCCCCATAAGAAATGTGTATGAAGACTTCAGGGAGTCATGGGAAGACATGTCAATTGATGTCAAGTAAACTAAGTAGAACATGGAAAACAATTATTCATAGCGGTGGTGGTAAATAGAAAGAATGAAGGAAAAAACTGGAACCAAATGCTATGTAATTATTCTGACTAAATGTGGCCCCAAAGAAGAGAGCTGGGAAGGCACCTCCATGCATTCTTTGCAAAGGTGGGTGACTATGGATATGGAATATGGCATATCATGCCAGAATTGGTGGAAACGCTGGTTAGTTTTGCTGACAACTTTTCCCTCTTTCTTTTTTTTATTCTTTGGAATGGCTCTCTGGGTAGGGGAGGGAGAAGGATTTATTAGGGAAATGAAGTTGATATGAAAATAAAAGTTTCTGTATTTTTTAAGGAAAAAATAATACAAATAAGACAAATCTAATTGAGTGGGAGGAATTAGTTACTCTAGAAGCTTAGGGCATAGAATCTCAGAGTTAGAAGGGACCTCAGAGATCATCTAGCTCAGACCACAGGATTTGGGGTCCCATGTTTATTCTACTCTACCAGAAAGGCCCAGTCAAATTGGCTTCTTCCCATGCAGTAGGTAGGAGGGAACTGCGATTATTCATCCTACTTGCTAGGGAAAGTATCACAGCCTGGGGAAAGAAGGGTAGAAGAGGTTAGTTTGCCTGGAAAGGAGGAATTGTAGAAAGTAAAAATCTTGACAAGGAGGTAGAGCAAGACAGTAAGAAATCTTTTTATGGGTGGGAGAGAAGGAGGGAGCAAAGAGGTGAGACTCATAACCTAGAACCCAAACATTCTCTTTTCCAATCCTCTCCCAGAATCCAAATTCAGGCTCCCTTTGCCTTATTCTGCTCTTCTAAGCAGTACATGTGGCCCATGTTGGTACCCTCCAAATTGCCCACCCTGGGGCAAAGCCTCAAAGGCCCTTGGCTAGTTACAATTCTAGACTAAGTGACCTACAACTTAATAAACCTGTAAAATAAATTTCCTAGTTCTAGCTAAGCTGTTAGATGACTGTTTTCTAGTACTCGAAGGGGCGGCAGTTCCCTCGTCAGTAAAATGGGAAGGTTAGATTAGATGGCCTCAAAGATCCCTACTAACTCAAAATCTATGATTTTTTTTTGTTCTAATTGCCCCAGAGAGAAGAGCTAGGAGCAGTATATGGAAATTCCAGAGAAGCAGAGCTAGGCTTGATATAAAAAAGAATTTCCTGGTGTGTTTCAAGTGTCGGGGTTGGGAAGTTTGGGTAATTCTCTGATCTGATTTGATGATCATTGTGTGGGCTCAGAAAAATACCTTCCTATGCAGAGCATGGGCATGCCCCTTGATCCCTTGTTTAGAAGGTAGAGACAATTCTTGGCTGTTTTTCAATGACTGAAGACAGCTCTAAGATGACTGATTAATTGAGACTAAGGAAGATGGGACTCTTTTTTTTTTGTTTTTGAGTTTCAGCCCCAAGTTTTATTGGCATACCTGAGATTCTTTTTTTTTAAATTAAGATTTTTTATTTTTAGTTCACAATACTCACTTCCGCATGTTTTTGAGGAAGATGGACTCTTGTCAGAGGACCTGCCCTTTTTTGAGGACTTAGAAAAAAAAAAAGAGTGACAGGCTGACCTTAAGCCATTTTCAGGCTCATTTTTGTTTTTGCTTTCAGCTTTCTTCTAGAGTGCTTTCATAAGCATAATTTTTTAAAACTATTTTTCTTGAGGGTTTTTTTGGGGGTTTCTTTTCTTTCACAACACGACTAATATGGAAATATGTTTTGCATGACTGCACATGTGTAACCTATATCAATTGCTTGCTTTCTCAATGAGGGGGGAAGGAAGAGGAGGAGGGAGAGAATTTGGAACTCAAGATTTTACAAAATGAATGGAAAAAAACTTTTTACATATAGTTGGAAAAAATCAAATATTAAATAGAGTGCTTCGAGAGAGGCGGGAGAATCCCTTAAGGAACAGTGGATGGCAACTTGTGCAGAAATACAAGACAGTGGTAAACATGTACTTGCATGCAGCCTGAGAGGAGAGTGACTTGATAGTAGCCACTAGGTGGTGCAGTAGATAGAGAACCCAGGCCTGGAGTCAGGAAGACCTGAGTTCAAATTTGACCTCAGATCCTTATTAGTTGTATAACTGGGCTTAACCTCTCTCTGCCTCAGTTTCCCCATATGTAAATAGGGATAACAATAGCACCTATCTCACAGGTTTGCTGTGAGGATCAAATAAGTGTAGAGTGCTTAGCAGTGTCCGGCACGCAGGAAGAGCTATATAAATATTAGCCTAACTGATGATAGCAGCAAGCCAGGCACTGATAGATTTCCTGCAGAAGCATGTCACAGAAGGAGACATGAGTTAATCTCTTCTCAGACTGAGAAGAAGGCTCATGGATGATGTTCCTGAACCCCAAAATCCTGTGAAGAGAAGGGATTTTGTGTTCTTATATATTATATATTCCAGAATTATTCTTCTAGCTAGTGAAGGGTGACTTCCAGCCTTGGGGTTGCTTCATGTGTGATCCCCAAGATCAAGTTCCCAAGTTTGTTGGTTTAAGAATCAGACCTCCTAGAAATATAGGGATTTTTTTTGAGCAGCTCTGCCTTTTTGGATAAAGAAGAGAATTGTCCATATGGTCCTGGCAGCTGAAGGAGCTGTTAAGGAAACCCGTCACTTGGTGAAGGAAAGAAATTTGGACCTTGTTACACTCCACCATACCAGTGAGTTATTTTGATAGTGAAGCTTGATAAGAAAAAAAAATTTCTTGTTCGGCAGCTTCTCCCACCAGTAGCAGCACCACCACCACCACCACCAGTAGCAGCAGCAGCAGCAGCAGCACCACCACCAGCACCAGCAGCAGCAGCATCACCACCACCACCACCAGCACCAGCACCAGCAGCAGCAGCACCACCACCAGCACCAGCAGCAGCAGCAGCACCACCACCACCAGTAGCAGCAGCAGCAGCACCACCACCACCACCACCAGCACCAGCACCAGCAGCAGCACCACCAGTAGCAGCAGCAGCAGCACCACCACCAGCACCAGCAGCAGCAGCAGCACCACCACCACCAGTAGCAGCAGCAGCAGCAGCACCACCACCACCAGCACCAGCACCACCAGTAGCAGCAGCAGCAGCACCACCACCACCACCAGCACCAGCAGCAGCAGCACCACCACCACATATGTTTAATTCCCAAGAGGAGTCTGGTTGGTATTGCAAGTCTTGGGGAACCATGTGGGATCTCCCTTGTGGGAAAGGGGGACTATAGAAATGTGAAAGGATTGCCCTTCAGAAAAGGAGCCAATGAACTACTTCCAAGGTGCTTTTGAATCACTTGGAGGTTCTCCTCAACCCACATGCCTTGCTACATTGAGCATCTTACAGGAGCTGGGGCCCCTGTTACCCACATTTAGGCCAACCTTGATACAAACTATTCCAAAGCTGTATTTCAGAGATTTCTCCAGACCAAACTCTAGGATTGGGGTAGGACAGAAAGAGAAGAGGATTACCTCAGGGCAGCCCCGGCAATTAGAAACTGGACCCAATGAGTGAACCCAGAGTCTTTTTGAGGGGAGGGGCGTCTACCTGGGCAATGGGTTAAACTAACAATAAAAACTTTCCAGTGGAATAGTTTACTTCAGGGGCAGTGAGTGACTTCCCTGTCACTGGGATTTTTCTAGCGGATGGTGAATGACCACTAGTCAGGGACGGCACAGGAAAGGATTCTTGCTCAGGAGTGGGCTCCATTGGATGCCCTCTGAGGGCATCTCTTATTATCTTGGCCAATTCTTATTCTTTGTTCCAGTCAGGACCCAAGAAGCAAACTATTTTATTCACGGTGACACAGTAGACAGCGTTGGACATGGAGTCAAGAAGACCTGGGATGGAATGCCAACCTTGACACTTCCTAGTAGGGTGACCTCAGTCAAGTCTTTAACCTCAAGGAGTCTCAGGATCTTCGTTAGGCCAATGGGGATAATACACCTAGCTAGTACCTCCTCATAGGGTAAGGTGCAAACTAGTTAATGTATGTAAAACGCTTTGTAGCTTTTAAAGAGTGATATAAATGCCAGTTATTAATAGATTTCCCCCCAAATACACATTTGTTTTTGTCCAGTCTTTTCAGTCACATCCAATTCTCCATGACCGCATTGTGGGGTTTTCTTGGCAGAGATATTGGAGTGATTTGCCATTTCCTTCTCCAGGACACTTTACAGATGAGGAAACTGAGGAAACTGAGGCAAACAAGATTAAATGACTTGCCCAGAGTCACACAGCAAGTAATTGACTGAGACTGGATTTGAACTCAGGTCTTTCTGACTCCAGGCCAGGTGCTCTATCCACTGTGCTACCTAGCTTCCCCAAATACATATGCTCCACCCCATTGGGATGAGTCCAGCTGCCTGCTTTAAATAGAACTCACTCCTCTGCTTTACAAGGCCAGGCTCATTCTCAGGGCCTCAGGAATTCTCTAGGTCTGTGTTTGGCCCTAGCGAGTTCTATCCACCCACACATTCCTACCTAATCCTTCACCCTCCACCCCACCCTTTAGGATGTTTCATCCAAAAGGTTCATAAGAAACCTTCCTTCCCCCACCCCCTTTTCCTCACAGTGCCCCAAGTGTTTGACAGGCTTGGTGGCCACACCCCACCTCATACCTGCACTAGATGAGTCTGGACCCTGTGTCCCACAGGAAATGGCACTGAGCTTTGGGTTCTGAAGATGTAGGCACCAGAAACCTGTGAGCTTCTGCGGTCCCCGATGCTGGCTCGATACCTGGTGTGGGGTGGGAGGAGGAGGGAAAAAAACGATGCCTCGGTCTGGCTCTGCTCGAAGCCTCTTGTCCTCTTCAGGACTCCCTGAACCCTCCTTATTCCCTCCCTCCTTCTCCCCGCATTGTCCTCTCTGGGACCTCCTTACCAGTAGAAGGCCTGGGTGAGTGGTAGCCTCAGGCCCAGGTCCAGGTTCTCAATCTCTTGCAGGAGCCCAGTGTCTGGGTCAAACGTGGCTCGAATGTGCTAGATAGTACAGACAGACAGGCAGACAGATTGCTGAAATGTACAGCAAAAGCCTTAGCCCCCCCCCCCCCCCCAGCACAGAGCTGTGAGACTACTCCCTAGGCCTGGGGGAGATTGAACTCTCTTTCTTCTACCTCCCATCCCAGCTCAAAGATGTTTCACATTTCTCCTCAGCTGGCCTCAGTGACTCACCTCGTTTTGGATGACCAGAGTAGCAGGGGTAGGGGTTGCAGGAGTGGGCACCCTGCTAGGCAGCCTGGCCACAGAATAGATGCTGAAGCCAAGGGGAGGGGCTGAGGCTGGGAAGAGGAGCTCAGGAGGAGAGTTCTTCATTCCTTCACCTGACCCAGCAACAACCTTGGTGGAAGGGGCAGGGATGTTGTTTAATGAGGGGAAACTGAGGCACAGATGTAGCCTCTATTTGTCTCCAAGCCACAACCCATTAGAGAGGCAGGGTTCCAAAGCCTTGGGGAGAGAAATGTGTAGCCTCCCTCAGGAGAGGACAGTGAATGATGTCACTAGAGGGGATTCTGGGATTGCATTTTTGGGATGGTTATAGGGGGAGGTTAGGTATTAGGAATATTCTGGAGAAAGTGCTTAAAATATGAGGTAATTACCTCACTAGGCACAGTCTGCTGGTTGGCATCCCTCACCCAGAAGCCCCAATTGCTGACTGGCAGTCTCACCATCCAGTTCACTGTCCATCCCAGGGGGTTGTAGAGGATGACTAGGAACTGGAGGGCCAATGGAGGAGTCAGACCAGTCCCCATACCAGCACCATGCCCAACAACAACCTTTCTTTTCCCATCCCCCAAGCCTAGTGAGCTGTTCATGAGCTGTTTT
The DNA here is from genome assembly GCF_011100635.1 of Trichosurus vulpecula. Lineage (NCBI taxonomy): Eukaryota > Metazoa > Chordata > Mammalia > Diprotodontia > Phalangeridae > Trichosurus > Trichosurus vulpecula. The sequence goes on from NC_050573.1 coordinate 76,158,709, forward strand.
CTCTTTCCTTTGCCCCAGGGCCCAGCTTACACTGGAGCTCCCCTGGCTCAGGGGGCATATGCTGATATTCAGGTCGTTACAGAACACAAAATCCTCTCGGGAGCCTCCCAGATTTGCCAAAGCATTGCTCACCAGCACCTGAGAGAAGCACAAAGCTCAGCCTCTAGCAGGGCCTCTGCCTCTCCTACTGGGGTCCCTGGGCCACAGCCATACCTCACACTGCTCCCAGCCCTCCGCCAACTTCTTCACATAGTCATTGGCCACACGTTGCTTAGAGGTACCACTGACTGCATCATGGTGCTGGGCCACAGCCATTGCCTTCCCTGGAAGCAGGTGATGTGAGGAGAGGCCTGGAGGTGGGGGGCCGTGGGCTGGGGAGGGGGCCATGGGCTGGGGGTGGGGAACCATGGGCTGGGTGTCAGGGGCCATGGGCTGGGGATCAAGAAGAAACAACCCTCCTCCCCCAAACCCATCCAATGGGTCCTGTCACCTACGCAGGTAGATACTTCTTGCTCGTCCATAGGGACCCTGTGATGCTGCTGGTCCAGCCAGTGCCTCCAGCTGGTTACACACCTGATGGGAAGGGAAAACAAGTGTCAAGTGGAGGAGATGGCCTGTGTCTCCTTCCAGGAATCCCCCAGTCTCCTTTACTTGGTTCTATTGGGCCCCATCCTGTGATACATGGGAAAGAGGGCCAGACATGGAGTGAGAGGTTCTAGGGGATAGGTCTCTGCCACTTACTACCTATATGACCTTGAGTAAGTGATTTTAAATTCTCTGGGGTCTCAGTTTCCTCACCTATAAGCTGAGGACTTTTAAGCTCCCTTCCAAAAGCCAATCTGTGATCCTATAACCTGGCTCACCCCTTCCCATCAGGACTCCATCTTATATTCTCTTTCCAAGGACCCTCATACTCTTCTCACAGACCCATTCCCCAACTCCATCTTATCCTCCTTTCAGGGACCTTTACACTCTTCCCATTTGCTTCTTCTCCACCCCTCCCCATCAGAATCCCATCTTATCTTCCTGCCAAGGACCCTCAACCCTTTCCTATGTTCTTCTCCCCTCACCCCCACCCCCAACAAGTCTCCACCTGCAGAAATTTATGGCTCAGGCGCTCATAACGCTTGAGGGCAGGGCGGCTGGTGAAGTAGCCAGTCCAGAACTGGTGGGGGCCATCTGCATAAGGGAAGAAGTCGTCCTGCTTCACAGTCCTGGGGCATGGAGGGGTAGGGGTGGGGGACAAGTCACTCTCTGCCCAGAATCACTTCTCTCCCCACTCCTCCTCCACTTCCCCACCACCTCTAGCTCGTACCAGGTGAGGTTGGCCTTGTTCAGCTCCCACAGGTAACAGGCCGGGGTAGAGTAGAGGACATTGATGAGGCTCCCTTCGCTTTGCTGAGGGGGCACAGGAACAAAGGCCGATTCAGTCTCCCCCATCCCCCACCCTCCTGGCCAGCATCCTATTCTCTCCTTGACCCTCCCCCCCTTCCCTGGTACCACACGCCTGGATATGAACCTTTGCATTAACAAGTTGGATCAGCTTGTCCAAATTATCAAACCATCGGCTGGCATTGCTGTAGAAGAAATCACTGCCCATAGTCATCACTGTGTGGTTGGAGCCATAACGCTGAGCCTGGAAGGGACAAGTCAGGATCCTCAGCTTCCTGAGCCCACTGCTGGGAAGGCAGGGCCAAACCCCATCCCAGCTTCCCTCTTGGGCAATAGGGTTCAGGGATCTACCTCAGAGGAAAAGAGATGTGGGGGGCAAGATCAGGGGAAGACATGGTGTCAGGGAGGGGTAGTGAAGAATTGCCCTTGAGAGAAAGGAGCCAGCAAAAGGGGCTGAAATCCATTGACCTTCTCTGACACTTTCTCCTTTCCAACACACACTCAGATGGTCCAGCTGACTGCCCACTCACTGTGCCTGGGACACTGGTAAGACAGCCGGACCAGAAGGCCATCTTTCCAGTTTGGCCCTTTATAGCCCTGCAGCCCTCCATCTCCACCTGCAGAGAGTCCTGAAGCCTGTGGTGTTGGACCATCGTCCTCTGTCTGCCATCGCCAGAGTTAGAGGGCACATGGTGGGGAGAAGAGTAAGGCCAGGATGTGACTCCCCAAAGATGCCTAGTTCAGCCTGGGCAGCTGAGCTGCTGACAAGGCCCTGAGAGGTAGAGGTAGACAAAAGGCAGTGCTGGAGGGTTGCCCTGGAACTGCAGCTGGGTCTGACCTGGACAACGGCTACTTCCAGAAAGTGGTTGATTACTTCGTCGGTCCTGGGATCTGGACTGGCCCGATTGTCCGCCACAAGGTTCTCTTCTCTGACAGAGCAGAGAGGATCCCAGCACAGCCCCTCTGGTGGGAGATAGACATTGGGAAGGATGCCTAGGAACCAAAAGGTCAGGACAAAGCCCTGTCAGTTAAGCCCCATGCTGCTCTCAACCCCTGCCGTGGCCCCTGCCCCTTCTTCATCCCAGAACCCACGTTCCACCTACAGCAACCCTTTAGCCAGGTTAGTTTTTCTAGCAAACTTCAGGGGAGAGAGCAGTGTGGGGGGAGCTGCCAACAACTTCTCTTACTGGTGAAGAGGTCGGCTTGAGGAGGCCGTAAGTTGGCACTTGCCCTCCAGACCAGCTCCATCTCCAGCTCTTTCTCACGCCTCTGCTTGTCTTGATAATCCAGGCGGCCCAAGAAATAACCATCAAAGCCCATCTGTGGGTAGGGAATCAGAGAGAGGTCAGGGCCTGAGGTTCTCTCCAAGAACATATGTGCGGAGGGGAAGAAAGGGGTGGAAAGATGAGGCATAGTCAGAGAACACTGTGCCAGACCTGAGCAAAGAGGGATGCCTGCTCCCGTGAGTGGCCAAAGGGGTCAATGTGCCAGGCGACTCGAGGACGGCCACAGTCCCCAAAGGTGTCGCTCAGGAAGTGCCTCCCCAAGGACATCTGGTCAATGATGGCTGCATAGTATGTGGTGGCCTCGTCATTCATGACCCAGCCTCCGTTGACAAACTGGAGCCTCCCTATGGAGTAGAGGATGGGGTTAGGTGAACTCCCTCAAGGAAGGAGGCATGTGGTCCCAACTTCCTCCCTGGGAACCTAGAGCAGGTACCAGACTGCCAGGCTGGGTAACCATGAGGCCCATTAGGGGACATGGGCCCCTCACTGGTCAGGAAGACAAGATTTGGGGCAGAGAACATGCCCACATGACCATCATAAGGTGCATGACATCACAGAGAAAACATATTGCGCATGTATATGTACATACACACACGTGTAGGGAAGTAGCTTGGTTTAGTGGGAGTCAGGAAACCTAGATTAAAGTCACAGCTCTGACACTTCCTAGCCAGAGGCCTTTGATGGTGCAAATCTGAATCTCCATTTCTTCGTCTGTGAAATGGAGTGTGGAGGGGTGGTGGAACCAGATGACCTCTCTGGTCCCCTCTAGCTTTAATGTTTTCTGATTCTGTGGCCCTCCTCACCCTGGCTGACCAGCTGCTGCACAGCCTGCCTCCTTGGGGCTGGCTGCTGTTGCCACCATCGGACAAAGAAGGCCATCTCAGCAAAGATGAAGCATCGGGATGGGTTGGCCAGCAGGGCAGATACCACTGAGTCCAGGATGTGCTGCACACACTTATGAGGATCATCACTCTGATCTGTGGGCACACACAGCCACCACCACTCACCTCAGGGAAGGACCATCTTGCCTCTCTCAGGCCCCAAGGCGCTCCCTCTCCCTCTCCTTCTGCAGGGCCCCGGTCCTAGCATCTTCTAGAAGGGGCTCTGAGCACCTGGTTGGGTGCTTGGAATAGAATGGCCTATGGACCAGGTTCTACCTCAGTTCTCCTGGAGACTGGGACTGATCAATAGACTCCAAGCCTGGTGGCTACTTGCCCTGAGCTAATACCCGAACTTGCCCTTCTTTCTCACCTTCAAAGTAATATTCATCCATCGTCTGGAGCCAGCCGACGTCAACATGGGTATGGGGCAGCAGGTGTACGTTGATCATGGAGGGCTGGGTGGCTGGGCACAGCTGGGCAGAGGGCAGAGAGCCCACCATGGGGCCACTTAAGCTGCAGAAATGCCAAGGCTCCTACACAGTCCTACCCTAGGCCCTCTTTTAGTCATTCCCAATGGAAAGGAGTAATGGGAAGCCAAAGATGGTGGAGTAAGAGTGGGTCCACAGCCTAGTGTCCAAGGTCCTTGGCCTCCTGCCTAGAGTGTCAGCTCATTATTTTAGGAGACTCCTGCTCCTATATAGAAATAAACCCTGGGCTGGCTTGCCAATGCTCCCTTTCCTCTGGAAACGTCTCCTTGAGCTGGCTCATAATTATTCCACCAGAAGTGGTTAACTCTATGTAGTCAACATAGATTCCTACCCACTGTTTCCCCTGAGTTAGCTCAGTTCCTGGGGTACAACCTGTGCCTACCTTTCCTTACCTCTCTTTACCCTTGCACCCCCAACACCCATCTTCCTCTCCTCATGGTTCTGCCCTGGTTGAAGGTTCTCTTCCAAGGCCAAGCAGGACACAGTTTTGCTGGCCCAGCTCCAGAGGGAGCAGGCCCCTAGGCTGGGCTCTGGGCCCAGGTCACTTTCCTCACTGAGGCTACCCACTCTACCCCAGCTTGGTTGGGCACCTGCTTTCCTAGCATCACCTCATCAGATACCTTACCTCTTTGCAGCTTACTTCCCTGGGGCCCCCCATTTCCTAGTCTGGACACCAAGGCCCCACCTCCCCAGAGTACTAACCTGAGTGGCAGGAAATCTCTGGATAAGGGCACGACTCCAGCCATCAGGCCCATCATAGACAAAGGCCAAGAGGACACAGCAGCCCTACCCCCACTCACCTCATAGCCACAGCTTCTGGTGTGCTGCACTAACAGGAGCCACAGGACCAGCATGCCAATGGGCACTACTACCTCCATCACCCTCATCCCAGACCTGCTATCCCACTGCTCCCAGTAGACCCTGAGATAGACAAGAGGACTACAAGGCTATAATAGAAAGCAGGGAAGGGCCAGACAGGAGCCAGTGAAGCTAGGCGTGGGCTTTGGTGGGGAGGGCTGGGGCAGGGGCACGAGAGATAAAGCTCTCTGAGAAACACTGGATGCTGGAAGCCTAGTTATGTGATTTTGTTACAAGAGAGGAACAAGAAGTTGGTATAGACTATCTCCTTGAGATAGTGTGTCAGGATCCCTAGGGGAATGGGGCAGGGCTGGGTGAATTTTACCCTATCTGCTCCCAGAACAGCCTGGGTCAGTGATTGTTCATGTGTTCCCCTAGACAGGCATATTTCTTAGTTAAGCCTTAATTACTGAATGGGCATTGCCTCAGTCAAACAGACCCGTTGAAGACCTTAGCTTGAAAAGACCAAGGTCCCCCACTGTATCCTGGGCCATCTCCAGTTGACCTGATCCATATCTGGCCACTGGACCTAGATGGCTCTGGGGGAGAAAATGAGGCTGGTGACTTTGCACAGCCTTCCCTCACTTAAATCCAATGCACTTGTATGCCATGGCATCAGCTCCCTGATGTCATGGTCCTTTTCAAGAATGAAGGAAAAATACCAGCAACTCCAATGCTACCTTAGCTCCATCCTCAGCCTGGGCCTTCCGGGGGGTGGGGTTTCCTGAAACTGGCTTAACTCCCTTGGATCTATCCTGGGAGAGTATATCTCCTTCGTCCCAGGGACTTCCTTGAAGTGGAAGCAGGTAGCTGGCTCCCTCTTAAATAGGGCCCCCAATGCTAGTTTGTAGGGCCAGTTACTCCCTCGGAAGTGCTGAGGATCATTCTGTTGGAGGTGGGGACAAACTCTAAGGGGAATTGGGGTGGGGGTGAAGACTAACTTAAGAGAATCTAGAACTAGCTTCTGTGACACTGGTTTGGTGTAACCAAGACTGGGGCAGCCCCCACATAACAGGCATTTGTCGATAGATCCCAAACACCCCACTCCATCTGGAGTGCTCCATCTGAGGGGAGCAGGAGTATGGCCATGGCTCGGCCATCGCTCCCTCCTGGAAGCCATCTAGTATAACCCCTTCATTTCACATGTGACACTTGTTCGGTGTCCCCAAGACTGGGGCAGCCCCCACATAACAGGTACTTGTTGATAGATCCCAAACGCCCCACTCCATCTGGAGTGCTCCATCTGAGGGGAGCAGGAGTATGGCCATGGCTCGGCCATTGCTCCCTCACTCTCTTCTCTTCAAGAGCAGCCTTGGCTCTGGCACTATGGCTATCCATTACACATCCGACATTTGTCCTCTAGGGGTGGGATTCTTTTTGAGTGCTCAGGATTACAGCTGCTTGCCCTGATCATCCTGGGGAGAAGGTAGGATAGGGGAAGTCGTTCCATCCCAGAGTTGGGCTTAGTTTTCCCTCTTGCCAAATCCTCATTACACAGAAGTCCTGGATCCCATTTCCATTACTTTTTCACACTTTCATTTTTCCACAAAAAAAAGGCTAATAAGTAAAAATATTTTACTCACTAATTGTAAAACAATAATCAGGAAAATCACTTAGATTAGTTAGATGATAAGGCACAAGTCCAAGAGCAAGAGGAAATCTCAGCTCAAAGGGGGAAGTGTTGAGGAGGGGCTGGGTGAGGGTGGGGGGCAGAGCAGATGGAGAACAATCTCACCTGAGCAGCCTACTGTGTGCAGTCTCTATGGGTGCAGGTTCTTGGAACAAGGGAAAAGCAGGCGGCTGCTCTTCCTCTCATGGCCATGATAGCTCCAGAGTCCTCCTGTCTGCCTGGCAGTCTGAGCTTTCTTTCGTTGCCTTGTTTCCACTTTCTCTCCCAGAATTTCTCAGCCTGTCAGGTATCAGCATTATAGGGCTGTCCTTCCTGGGACCTCTAAGTTCATGGTGGGGGAGGGGGTGGAATGCTCAGCATATTCAAGATGCCCCCAAAGTCTTAATATAGCTTTAGTAGCTTAAAAGTGCATTAAGACTTTTGGGACAAACCACCATGAAGAAACTGAGGTTCATGGCGGTTCAGCGACTAGAAGGGTCAGTGAGGGACGGCCTCTAGGCTGGCAGGAGCAGGAACACTACTAGGGTGATGAGTCAATGCTATTTCTGTATTTGTATCGCCAAGTACTTAAATAGGTGCATTTACATTTGTTCATTCATTTGTTTAGACTTGGAGTCAGAGAGGCCTGGATTTAAATCCTGCCTCAGACACTTAATAGAATGATTCTGGACAAGAATCTTCTCTATAGTGCATATGATGAGGAGTCATCAGTTTTCTGTTTTAAGATCCACACAGGCCTCAAGGTGGGGGGAGATTGGGGAAGAAGGGGAGAGGAAGTTGGTGGTTCTGACCCATGAGCCTGTGTGACAACCATTACTCAGAGATCCACCTTCCTGAGGCTGGAGCATTCCCACCCTTCAGTGGCAAGGCTTGGTCTCCACACTGCTCACCCTTTCCCTGGCTATGCCTCTTCTGAAGAGCCTAATGCCTTGCCTTCCAGATCTCAGGCTACATATGACTCGTGGGGTAGCATGGCCTCTGCCTTTTGTTTAAGCTGAGGGCCCAGACCCCTTGGCTGCCTGACATACTTTTCCTAGCACAGTAGCAAACACAGGGCAGGGCTACTTTCAGAGCTGGAAACTGGGCTGTTCCTTCTTTTCTGATTCTCTGTCCACCCTTCAGACCTTGGATACAATTGTTTCTCTGTTTCATCCCAGTCTTACACATCTCCCCCTCTTTGTGCCCAGCTCAAGGTTTCTGAATCTCAAGGTACTTTTCTCTTTATTCACGTGCTGATCATCAGTTCAGGCATAGCTTCCTCCCTTCCCCACTTGCTACCTTTTATATGTGTGTGTATGTGTGTATATATATACACATACCTTTTTATTATACATGTGTGTGTATTTTATATATTACATATAATATATTCATATACCACATATATGTTTAAAGCATGTATTCTTTCCCTCCTATTGTCTCTTTCAGTGAATGTGAGGGGGGAAGGAGAAAGAAAATCTTCATAAAAACATGCATAGTCCAGTCCAGCAAAACATATTCTCATGTTGGTCATGTCCAAAAACATTTTATTCTCCATTTTAGGTCTATCACTTCTCTGGCAGGAGGTGGGTGGCATGATTCATCTTCAGTTCTCTGGACTCATTACTTATCATTGCACTGATCAGAGTTCTAAAGTCTTTCAAAGTTGTTTTTCTCTATCATCATTTTATAAATTGTTCTCTTAGGTCTGCTCACTTCACTCTGATTCAGTTCCAGGATGCTTTCCCAGTTTTCTCTGAAACTATTCACTTCATCATTTTTAGAGCCTAATAATATTCTATTAAATTCATAAACTATAATTTATTTAGTCTGTTCCCCAATTGGAAAATACCCCCTTAGTTTCCAGTTTGTGGCTATTATAAAAAAGAGCTGCTCTAAATATTTTGCACATATACACAGTTTTTCCTCTATTCTTTATCTCTTTAGTGGGGTGCACAGCAGTACAACAGTGGTACGAAGGGTATGCACAGTTTGGGAACTTTGGGGGCATAGTTCCAAATTGCTTTTCAGAATGGCTAGACCAATATGCAGCTCCACCAACATTGCATTTCTTTAATTGCTAGTGATTTGGGAACACTTTAAAAAAAATAGGGTCATTGATAGCTCGAATTTCTTTTGAAAACTTCCTGTTCATATCCTTTGACCATTTATTTATTAGGGAATGGCTCTTAGTCATACAAATTTGAATGATTTCCTTATATAGTTTGTATATGAGACCTTTACCAGAGAAACCGGCTGCAAAGATTCTTTCCCATTTACCTGTTTGCCTTTTAACTGTATTAATATATGTACAAAATATTTTTAAAATTTTACATAATCAAAATTGTCCATTTTATTTTCTGTAGTCCTCTCTATTCATTGTTTAGTCATGAATTCTTCTATCCATAGATCTGAAACTTAATTTCTTCCATGATTCTCCAATTTGCTTGAGATTAGTAACCTTTTATGTCTAAGTCATGTATCCATTTGGAGCTTATCTTTATATAGGGTGTGAGATGTTGAACTGTATTTAATTTCTACCAAATTGATTTTCAGTTTTCCCAGAAGATTTTGTCATATAGAGTCCTTACCCCAGTAATCGGAACTTCGAATTTATCATATATTATGTTACTATATTCATTTGCTTCTGAATATATCTAATCTGTTACACTGATTGCCTGATCTCTATTTTCTAACTAGTACCAAATTGTTTTTATTATTACAGCTTTGCAGCATAGTTTGAGATCTGGTACTGATCTGGTCACTGCCTTGTCATGGCAGAGGGGCTTGTGTATCATACAAGAGGCAGCAACAAAGAACATTCCAAAGAAAAGAAGAGCAAGAAAGCAAAATGGCAGTCAGATGAGGCTTTACAAATAGCTGAGGAAAGAAGGAAAGGGAAAGGAGAAAGGGAAAGATGTACCCAACTGAATGCAGAATTCCAGAGAAGAGCAAGGAGAGATAAAAAGGTTTTCTTAAATGAGCAATACAAAGAAATATAAAACAATAGAATGAGAAACACAAGAGATCTCTTCAAGAAGATTAGAGATATCAAGAGAAAGTTTCATGCAAAAATGGGCATGATAAAAGACAAAAATGGTAGGGATTTAACAGAAGCAAAAGAGATTAAGGAGAGGTAGCAAGAATACAGAAAAGAACCATACAAGAAAGATCATAACATCACCAATATCCACCATGGTGTGGTTATTGATCTAGAGCCAGACATCTTGGAGAATGAAGTCAAATGGTCCTTAGGAAGCTTTGCTAACAATAAGGCTAGTGGAGGTGATGGAATTCCAGCTGAGCTATTAAAAACCCCAAAAGATGATGCTATTAAAGTGCTGCACTCATATGCCAGCAAATTTGGAAAATTCAACAGTGGCCACTGGATTGGAAAAGATCAGTTTGCATCCCAATCCAAAAGAAGGGCAATGCCAAGGAATGTTCAAATTACTGAACAAATGTACTCATGTCACATGCCAGAAAGATTATGCTTACGATTCTGCAAGCTAGGCTTCAGAAACCTGTGAATGAAGAATTACCAAAAGAGCAGGCTGGTTTTCAAAGAGGCAGAGGAACTAGAGACCAAATTGCCAACATTTGCTAGATTATAGAGAAAGTAAGGGAGTTCCAGAAAAAAAATGTCTATTTTTGCTTCACTGACTACACTAAAGCCTTTGACTGTGCAAATCACCACAAAATGTGGCCAGTCCTCAAAGAGATGGGAGTACCAGATCATCTTACTTGATTCCTGAGGAACTGTATGTGGGCTAAGAAGCTACAGTGAGAACCATACATGGAACAACTAATTGGTTTAAGATTGGGAAAGGAGTGCAAGACTGTATACTGTCATATTATTTATTTAACTTTTATGCAGAGTGCATTGTGCAAAATGCCAGGCTGGGTAAATCAAAAGCCAGAATCAAGAGTGCGGGGGAAAATATCAACAATCTCAGATATGCAGATGATACCACTCTGATGGCAGAAAGTGAAGAGGAACTAAGAAGCTTCTTGACAAGGGTGAAAAAGGAGAATATAAAAGCTGGCTTGAAGCTTAACATGAAAAAAAAGCAACCTAAGATCTTGGCAACTGGTCCTATTAGTTTCTAGCGAATAGAGTGAGAAGGAATGGAAGCAGTGTCAGATTTTATATACTTGTACTCAAAGATCACTGCAGGTGGCAACTGCACACATGAAATGAAAAGACTCTTTCTCCTTGGAAGGAAAGCTATGGCTAATCTGGACAGCATATTAAAAAGCGGAGACATCACTTTGCCAACAAAGGTCTGTATAGTCAAAGTTATGGTTTTTCCAGTAGCTATGTAAATTTGTGAGAGTTGGACTATAAGGAAAACTGAGTGTCACCGAATCAATGCTTTTGAACTGGGGTGCTGGAGAAGACTTTTGAGAGTCCCCTGGACAGCAAGGAGGTCAAATCAGTCAATGCTTAAAGAAATTAACTCAGGCTACTCACTGAAAGGTCAAATAGGAAGCTGAAGCTTAAATACTTTGGCCACGTAATGAGAAGATGGGACTCATTGAAAAACACCCTGATATTGGGAAAGATGGAAGGCAAAAGACTTCAGGAAACTTTCCATTAGGTGAGATCTGGGAATCTCATTTGGACAAACTATTACCCTACTTCCAAAGGGAGAGCCCATTCACTTTGTATTGTCAGGTCTATATTCTCCTATGTATACTTTCTCTGATTCTGTTTTACTGTCAATTAAGATAATAGATTGTTTTTGCTCTTTGTGATGTATGTTCATTGTGGAGCTACCATTTGGTCAGAAGGGAGTTAAGCTTTGGATACAGAGTTTGGAGACCTCCTTTCTTGTTAATGGTTATCAGGAGTTTAGCTTGAACCTAAAAATTACATCCTCTAGACTAATAATATTTAAGGGAGCAGGTAGAAATAATTCCAGCCCAGTACCTCCTCTCTCTGAGGAGACCACAGTGGCCAGCCTATGATCTTAAGCTCCTACTTTTCCTCCTGGCAGCAACCAAAGTCTCTCTTAGAGAAGGATGGGAAGAGAAGATATCTATTCTTGTCTCCCTTCCAACCACCTCTAGACAGATCCATATGGACAAATATAACCTACATGGCAACAAAATCTTGCACCCCTCTTACACATGGGGGCTGTCTCCACTCACACTGCCATCACCCTGGTACAGGCTTTAATCATCTCATACCCAGACTACTGTGATAGTCTACTAGTTGGTCTCTCTGACTCATCTCTCCCCACTACAATCTACCTTCCACTCAGTTACCAAAGTGATTTTATTTATTAGTATTCTACATCCAGGCTTGGGCGGGGGGAGACATGTGTCTAAATTAGCACAGTTCCCCCAGCCTCCCCTTCCCCCAACATATATCTACCCCAAGATTATTTGAGACAATATTCATAGGAATCTTGAATAAGGAAAAGGTCACAATACACTAAAATACAGTTTGGGGTTAAAATCCAAGAGGAGTCACTATTTGGTTATTTCTTTGACTACTTTCCCGTAAAGATTGTAAGAAAAATCCTCCATAACAGTTTCTCTAGTAGGTTCTAGGTTCTTTGAAAGTAGGATTTCTTGTTTCATCTTCAGGTCTCCAGAGTCTAGCCTGTGACAGGCACCTAGTAAACATTTGTTGAATTTAATTGAAACTCAACCTGCTCCATGGGTCCCCAGCAAAAGAGAGAAGGTGATTCTAAGAGCCCCAGAATATGTTCATTCTCTTCTCTGGACTGTCTGTTGCTGACCCCTTATGGCCACATACTGAACTACAGTCTTTCCATTATAGAGAAGGAAGAAAGTCTGGTTATCTGTACTTTTTCCTCTCCACCCAATCAATACCTTTGGGAAGAAAGGAAGGGCTAAGAAAGGCTAGAATTAGAACTTAGGTGTTCTAGATCCCAGTGAAGGGGTCCATTAGCTTGTCCCTTGACCTTTCCCAGCCGATGGCTTAATGGGGGAATCTAGTTCTTTCTTAACCAGAAATGTGATTGACCAGCTAGGTAGGACAGGTAGTATGCTCATGGAGGGAATCAGCGATTCACTGAGCCTCAGGGTCTTGGGCTACAGAGGGGGTCTTGATCACCTGATAATATCAGATATCCACACAGCCCTGTGGCAAAGCGGATAGAGAGCTGGGCCTGGAGTGAGGAAGACCTCTGTTCAAATCCCATCGTAGACACTTTAGTAAGTGTCTTGGCTGAGTGGTCTTGGGCATATCACTTAACTTCTATTTGTCTCTGCTTCTTCAAGTGCATATCATACTAGCACCCACTTTGCAGGGCTATGAGGATCAAGTAAGATAGTATTTGTAAAAGTGCTTAGCACAGTGCCTGGCCCAAAGTCGGTGCTATACCACTGCTTATTCCCTTCTCCCTTCCCTTGCTTTCATTCTCATTGTCTCTCTCTAGAACCTTGCAACTTCCCAATGTTCTTACCCTCATGTTACAAGCAGAGAAGCTAAGGCTCAGAGGTCTGTCATGAAGAGACCAGGACAGAGGACTTTGTAGCGTACCCAGAGCTGGAACGTGGAACCTGAGTCCCAGTACAATTTTCTGTAAACTGCCCCATGCTGTCTCCAAATTCTAATGATAGGGGCCTCAGCCTGGCTAGATCTAACCCCCTGAACTAGGTTTGGCCATGTTGCCATGTCGTGGGAAGCCTGTAGAGAAAGGTCTAGTGGTCTTCTTTTCTACTACTTAGGACAGAAATGAGTGTAAAACACTATGGTCCTATCTACCTCCTTAATCTCTGCCTCTTCTCCCGATCATACCCACCACCATCATGACTCAGACCTTTTTATCATGTTCCTCTTTTTTTAGTTTTTTTGTGGGTCCATACAGATTAGGTGACCACTTCTGATGGGTCTAGACTCTGAATGCTATTCCTGTCCTCATCTTCTTTCCTATCTCATGGGATCAAAAACTAACCTTAAATGCGCTCTCTACAACATCCCTCATAGATGCAATCTGAAGAGACAGGGCTTGGGCTGAACTTTAACCCTTCTCAAGAAGTGGGGCAGGGTGGGAGGGGAGAAGAGAATTTGGAATTCAAATTTTTTCAAATTCAATTCAAATTGGAATTCAAAATTTAAAAAAAAAACTTGTTGCATGTAATTGGGAGATGTTTAACAAAATAAAAATAATTTTAAAAAAGAATATAAGCTCCTTGAGGTTGAGGACTATTTCTTTTTTGCTTGTATTTGTATTCTCAGTGCTTAGCACAGTGCCTGGCACATAATAAACACCTAATAACTGTTTGTTGACTGACAAAAATGCTTGGCAAACTTTAAAGTTCTCTATAAATGTCAGCTATTATTTATCACAATGACTATCCATCCCTTCCTCTCGATTTCCATTGCTAACCCTGGGACCAGCCCTCATTCCCACCTGTCCGATTTTTTTGCAGTAGCTTCCTAACTGGTCTTCCCAGCTTTCATTCTCTCTGCTTTCAATCAACCCTTCCTATTGCTGCCAGATTAATCTTCCTCCCCTAGTTTTCCACAGAAAGTCCACAGAAGCTTAGCTGTGAATACACAAAGCAAAAAGCAGAAACTCTGGCAAGTCCTTGAGTTGTTTTGCTGAGCATTCCATCTTTTAGGAGGTAGAACTAATGAGAGGGAACTGCTATGCTGCACGAGATTGTGACCAAGGAGGAGGAAGTGGGTAGTGATGATGGGAGGAAGTGACCCCAGCAGCCTTGAGTTTTGTGAGACCCAAGGAGAAGAGCACTGGGCATCTGTGGTGCCCTCTAGACTTTTAGGATATTACATTTCAAAAAATCCAGAAGGAAGAAAATATGTAAGATTGGATGTTCTGAGACTCTAAAGGGCAAGATTCTTCAAGAATAAAGAGGGAAAGGCCCTCAAGAACAAAGCTCAAAGGACATCTGGGTTAGGGCTGGGGCTAGACAAAGAGACTACAAAGGGATCACTCCTGATAAGTTCAAATTCAAAAGACAGAGGCAGAGATGTGTGTGTGTGTGTGTGTGTGTGTGTGGCTGTTACTGTGTACAATGTTCTCCTGGTTCCGCTCACTTCACTCAGCATCAGTTCACACAAGTCTTTTCAGGTTTTTCTGAAGTCTGCCTAATCATCATTTCTTATAGCACAATAGTATTCCATTACATTCATATACCACAACTTGTTCAGCCATTCTCCAACTGATGGGCATCCCCTCAATTTCCAGTTCTTGGCCACCACAAAGAGAGCTGCTATAAATATTTTTGCACATGTGGGTCCTTTCCCCATTTTTATGATCTCTTTGGGATACAGCCCTAGAAGCAGTATTGCTGGGTCAAAGGGTATGCACATTTTTAGAGCCCTTAGGACATAGTTCCAAATTGCTCTCCAGATTGGTTGGATCAGCTCACAGCTCCACCAACAATGAATTAGTGTTCCAACTTTCCCACATCTTCAGCATTTATCATTTCCTTGTTTTGTCATGTTAGCCAATCTAATAGGTATGATGTGGTACCTCAGAGTTGTTTTGATGTGCATCTCTCTAATCAATAGTGATTTAGAGCGTTTTTTCATATGACTATAGATAGCTTTGATTTCTTCCTCTGAAAACTGCCTATTCATATCCTTTGACCATTTATCAATTGGGGGATGATACTTGGCTGATCTTTTGACCAGGACATGTGCAGCATCAATTCTAGTGAAAGCATCTATGGAGGGATGGTTACAGGTATAATTCCACCAAAATAGGGTCATCTTTTGCTATCTTGCTACCACCTTACCCCAGCTGCCATCTGAGGCTGAGAGATTCCCTCTGGGGCTGCTCAGGTGCACAGGGGTTCCTCAAAGAGGCCATTTTCTATGGTTAGTTCTTATTTCAATGCTCAGCTCTGTTCTTTCTGTGAGATCCACCTCCTCCCTCCACTCCCTTTCAAAGATACTTTTTACTGATGAATTTTGCCCTTACATCATGCTCATTTCAAGGCAGGGGGGAGGAGCAGAACACTTTCCCTCCTCCGGATTGAATTCTTTCTTATGATAAAAAGTAATAATTAAGCAAATTTATCCAGTGTAGTGATCACATTTGACAAATATATATGAAATTCTCTGTCCTAGTAGTTTCCTTACTTTTCTCCCATGATAGGAAGATGCTTTTTTCGTAACTGAAATTTTTTTTTACTTCTTAATGATAAATGTTGGAGAAGATGTGGGAAAATTGGAACACATGCATTGGTGGAGTGGTGAACTGATCCAACCATTCTGGAGAGCAATTTGGAACTATGTCAAAAGGGCTATAAAAACGTGCATACCCTTTGACCCAGCAATACCACTTCTAGGTCTGTATCCAAAAGAGATCATAAAAATGGGAAAAAGGACCCACATATACAAAAATATTTACAGCAGCTTTTTTGTGGTAGGAAGAATCAGAAGTTGAGGGGGTGCCCATCAATTAAGGAATGGCTGAACAAGTTGTGACATATGAATGTAATGGAATACTATTATTCCATAAGAAAATGATGAGCAGGTGGAAAAACCTGAAAAACCTGAAAAGACTTACATGAACTGATGATGAAGTGAACAGAACCAAGAGGACATTATACACAATAATAGCAACATTGTATGATGACTAACTTTGATAGATTTAGCTCTTCTCAGCAATTCAAGGATCTAGGACAACTCCAAAAGACTCATGGTGAAAAATACTATCCACATCCAGAAAAAGAACTATGGAGTCTGAATGCAGATCGAAGCATACTATTTGCTCTTTTTCTTTGTTTGTTCTTTCTCGTGGTTTCTCCTATTGGTTCTAATTCTTCTTGACTAATGTGAAAATGTTTAACACAAATGTATATGTCTATATCAGATTGCATGCCATCTTGGGGAGGGAGGAGGGAAAGGAGAGGGAGAAAAATTTAGAACTCAAAATTTTATGGAATTGAATGTTAAACACTAAAAATAAATTTTTTTAAATTAAAAAAATAAAGACATATGTAGTAATCTAACTATAAAAAATTTTCTACTTCCTTTTAGTGAGCTCTTCATTTACATCATTTTAATCAGGGGGCAACACAAAAGATCTCTCTCTCTCTCTCTTTTTTTTTTTTGCTGACCCATTGGCATCTCTAGTATGGGCTTACTACAAAAGGCAGGGAAAGACAAATCCAGGACTGCCCCAAATGGTCAAGTTCAAGTTAGTTTTCAGAGCTCACTGATTATCAGGAGACTATGAGAATACCATCCATGTAAAGCTGTGAACAATAATGCTTCTTCCCTTTCCAGGGAGTTAAAAGTTATTATTAAGATATGCTCTGGAGAGTAGCTGCTGGTGCCATACCTTTGTAACATTTAATAAGATTAAATTCCTATTTTTTAATGTGACCAGGATAGAATGTCAAAACTGGTAGATGAATGGAAAGGTTTTTCTTGTTATTGTTGTTTCTTTTTAATTTTTCATCTAGATGATTTGGAGATGCATTCAACTCTGTTAATATTATTAGATTGGCAACAAGCTTTGTTTTGTGTTTAGGTTTTAAATTCATGAGATTACTTTTTATTAGTTTTATAAGCTTTTTGCATTAGAATTTTGGAAGCTATTGTATAGAGGTTCTGATAATTTTTGGAATCATGCCTAGAATGTGATGCATTTATGACATTAGGTTAGATTCTCTTTAGTTTGAATACTGTGATTGATTAATGAACTGAAGGTATTACTTACTAGAAGTTTTTATCTTAAGTACTCAAATGTGTATATTTCCTATTTGTCAAAGAGTCAATCCAGGATTATTAAATTTGTAGCAATGTGTGTTTGTAATAGGGTCTAGTATAGCCCCAGGCAATTGGCTGCAGCCTGCTCCCTGGCCCCCTTCTCATTAATATGAGAAATTCCTGTATGTGAAGTACTGAGAAAGCTCCCTCTCAGAGGCGGGGAGACTAGAGAACAGGTAATGGAAACTGGTTCAAGTAAGCAAAAAAGTTTTATATGAGGTTTAAATGTTGATTTTTATTTATTGCTATTTTAAACAATGTTTTACCAAAGGGCAACTGCAACTGAGAAATAATAAAAGCATAGAACTTAGAGTTTAAAAAAAGAGCAATAAGAAAGTGGTCTGAGCTGACTCTATAGCCAGGATCTGAAGTATTTTTTCTTTACATCCTCAGACAGAACAAGTGTGACTTTCTCTTATTTCTTCTCTAGCCAGTCTCTAAGACTCCTATAAGAACAGCTCATTTGTGCCTATGGCAGTGCTTTTTTCCCTTACACCTTCCTTACCTGAGCAGAAGGTGGGGCGAGGAGGAACTGAAGCTAATTGGCATCATTGTAGTACAAATAAAAATTGGTTGAAATTTTTTTTTAATAGTTCAACATTACTGCTCAGCACATAATGTTTAGAAACCAAAACCAAGACAAAACACACATGATGATGGGTCTTTTCTTTTGGTTATCAGCTAAGTTTTGATTCAAATGGTTAAATGCGATAATTATATTCTTGTTGTAATCTTCATGCTTTCAGGACAAGATGAAGCTTACCCTATTGCTAAAGTGGACTTCAGAGCAGACACAAGGGAAACTGCTGAGACTTTTGTAGCCAGATTACTATTAGTCATCAAGGCAGCTGCTGAAAGATCTTCCATAGAGAGTTTATGTATACTCCTGTAAATGCACCTGCACTCCACTGTTCTGAGAGGTGAGCCTTCTTTATTGAGCCCAGAACCAGACCGCCAGATCTGCCATCTACTTTCTCTGTTCTTTTCTTTCTGGTCCAGCAGTCCTTTATGAGCATTAGAATATAAGCCCCTTGGGAGTAGGGGCTGTCTTTGCTTTTATATGTAACCCCAGTGTTTAGCACAGTGCTAAAGTTTAGCATGTGGTTGTTGTTCAGTCATGTCCAACTCTGTGACCCCATTTAGGGCTTTCTTGGCAAAGATACTGGGGTGGTGTGCCATTTCCTTCTCCAGATGAGGAAACTAAAGCAAACAGAGTTAAGTGACTTGCCCAGGGTCACGCAGCTAGTAAATTTCTGAGGCTGGATTAGAACTCATGTCTTCCTGACTCCAAATCTGGAGCCATCTAGCTGTCCATGGCTCTTTGTTGGGGAATCAAACCTGGGTCTTCTCCATGACAGGCAAATGAGGAGCTTAGCACATTAAAGCTAAATAAACGCTCTAGCTATGGAGTATGAGACAAAAAGATCAGGTGCCTTTGCAAGTAACCTCCTCTCAGTCCAAGGAGGATTTGTCTTGTGGTAGAATCTAGTTTGCTTACCATCTCTAAGACCAAAAGACTGTGCATTAATTCCTGATGACTGCCATTCTGGAAAGAACTAGAAACGTTTTAGCTAAGAATTTGAGATCTGTTATTACCTAGTTTGTTTTGAAATCTACTGTTATCTTAGGACAGCTGTATATACTGTTATGTGACTTTATCTGATACTTCTCACCCCAGAGACCACAAATGTATTTTTCCAGAAGATAGGTGATAAGTTTGCCTACTGGTGTAATGGGGGCTTGGTGCATGCCCAGATCACCTAAGACAGCCTTACACATATAGAAGATGTTAGGGATGTGCTTCTGGGAGACTGGAGGACTGAAATATTCAGGAACATTCTGCATCCTCTGGCCTACCAAGTGGATGGAAGTAGCCGTTTTCTACTGGCTGTCGAATAGCTTTGGCTTTTTTCAGCATTCCTGCCAGAAGGTCAAAGTGACTCCTACCCATTCTTCAACAGATAAGTCATCAAAGGAGATGAACAAACAATTCTCAAAAGAAGAATTACAAACTATTAACAACCATATGAAAAAATGCTCCAAATCAGCAGTGGTTCTCAAACTTTTTTGGTCTTAGAACTCCTTTACACTCTTAAAAATTACTGGACTCCTCAAAGAACTTTTGTTTATGTGGGTTGTATCTATCAATATTTACCAAATAATAAATTAAAATATATAATTATGAAAACAATTTTGACCCCTTGCAACTCTTTTAAAAAGGTCTTGGGTACCACTCTGAAAAATCATTAACAATAAAAGAAATAGGGGGCAGCTAGGTAGCACAGTGAATAGAGCCCTGGAGTCAGAAGGGCCTGATTTCAAATATGGCCTCAGACACTTGACACTTACTAGCTGTGTAACCTTGGGCAAGACATTTAACCCCAATTGCCTTGTCTTCCCCCCTCCAAAAAAAATAATAAAAGAAATGCAAACCAAAACAATCCTGAGGTTTTATATCACATCCAGCAAATTGGCAAAGATGACAAAAGATAGGAATAGTCAATTTTGGAGGGGTTGTTGGAAAATAGACACACAACGACATTGTTGTTTAAGTTGTGAATCAGTACAACCATTTTGGAAAGCAATTTGGAATTATGCAAATAAAGTTGTTAAAATGTCCATAACTTTTGATCCAGATTTCCTACTACTAGTTTTGTACCCCAAGGAGGTCACTGATAGAATTCTTTTATATACAAAATATTTACAGTAGCACTTTTTTTGTGATAGCAAAGAATTTAAAAAGTAGATGCCCATAGATCAGAAGTGGAGAACCTGTGGCCTCCAGGCCACATGTGAAGTTTGGATTCGGTCAAAGGGCCACACTTGAGGGTCTAGAGGGCCACATGTGGTCTTGAGGCCATAGATTCCTCACCCCTGCCATCGAACAAGGAATGGCCAAACAAATAGTGGCACATTGATGGAATATTACTATGCTGTAGGAAAGGAAAAAGACAACAACTACAGAGAAGCACAGAAAGATTTACAAGAACTGATGGAGAAGAAAACAACAGATACAATTATTATAACAATGTAACAACATATACAAAGATTACAATAATGTAAATAGATCAAAAGTAAACACCGCAAAATTGTGAAGAACAAGCCTGAATCCAAAGAAGAGGTATGAGAAGACACTCCCACTCCCCTCCTTGGAAGAGGGAGGAGCTCCATGGCATCTCTCATAATGCACCTTCTCACTCTTATGGCCCCTTGAAGGGAGTCCAGGACTCTGACTCTGGAACCCTAGGAAGCCTGTGAGTGGGACTGAGTAGTCCATCCTGAGGTGTGGGAAGCCAAGTTCCTGAGAGAGTCTAACTGATTTATAAGTGGTCTCTGAATAGTATCAGATAATTTGTATGAATCAATCAGTGAAATTTCCGACCTTTATAACCATCTAGTTGCAGGGTGTACAAAAATCTGAGATGAGGATGTGGTTTGCAGTATGTGATATGCTGGATTGAACTAAGATACGAAGTATACTTCTGATAAGAGTTATAACTATATTAGAATTTGTATACATATATATACACATGTATGTGTGTACGTATATATACACACACGTGTGTGTGTGTCTCTATGCGTGTTTCTAATACCTATTTTGTCACAACTATGGCTAAGAAGATCAGAT
The DNA here is from genome assembly GCF_011100635.1 of Trichosurus vulpecula. Lineage (NCBI taxonomy): Eukaryota > Metazoa > Chordata > Mammalia > Diprotodontia > Phalangeridae > Trichosurus > Trichosurus vulpecula. Next base: position 76,179,574 of record NC_050573.1, read on the forward strand.
TATCTGCTAGCCAGCTAGTTAGCAGAATAATGTTACTTTTAAGTTGTAATTGCTTTTAAATTGGATCATATAGATTCCAGACAGCTCAGCTAATCTACATAGCTTTGCGACTACTTCTCAAGAAAGAGATTAAATGAATAAATGAATGAATAAAACATTTATTAAGCACATAGCTAAAGACACAAAAAGAGAAGTAATACAGTCCCTGCTCTCAAGGAGCTCATTTTCTAATGGGGAAGACAATATAAATGGAAGGTTTTAGGTGCAGAGGAAAAGGAACCATGGTCTTTAGTGGCAAAGAATTTGGAATTGCTTATTTCATATCATTTCCACTGATAAAATCATATCAATTTCTGATGTGGAACTATTTGACAATGCAAATTAAAAATGAAAGATCTGGAAACATAAAAACCCTGGGTTCTGTCTATGCCAACAGTATTGTTTTCTATATCCTAATTCAAGGTAATGCCATCTCTACCTTATGATATTATTTGGCACACTGTTATAACACCAGACTAGTTCTTGTCATCTCATTGTTTTGCTGCATCCCACATATTAAAGCAGAACATAGAAAGTTCTATATTTATAAAGAACCAATTAGAGTAATGTATCTTGCTACTGATTAGAAGGTACAAAATGAGATCTTAGAAATTAATGAATATAAATTACTCTTGGGAATAGTTGTGCTCAGAAAGAAAAGGAGGGAGGAATGTGGAAGCATATCAAATCTTTTTTAGTTCCACTGAAAATATTAAGAAATAAACGGAATTGATAATTAATTTATGAAATTATGAAATAGGGGCAGGCACACTCAGTTCTTTGGGCACTTTCCAGGAAAGACTACAATTGGCAGCACAAAACGAGGTGGCAATCACATTTTAATTAAACACAGAGGGTATGGGGGCTAAAAGCCCAGAAAAGCAGAGACAAGCGCTGGAAAGTGGTACAGAGGCAGAAGACAGCATGAGGAGCAGAATGGGAAAGAGGATAAGGAGGAGAGGCAAAGAACATTATTCATATAACCATGGATAAAAGTTGGGAGCATTAAGCAGCATGGACCCTATGGAGATGGAAGAGGGCTGCGGGTAGGGGGAAAGAGGGCAGGAGTTTGAGGTTTAATTTTGATAGGGTTTTGTGGGAAACAGACCAACTCCTATCTGTATCATCTTGGGGTTAGTTCATTATCATATCCAAATTATCTCTAAGTTAGAGTAAAACTTTAAAGTCATTGTCTCAAAGTTATCAGCCCCCTTTTGACGTTCTACTGGTCTGGAGCTGTGGAGGTCTGGATTTTGTCTGGAATTTACATGTCATAGGAACAGAAACTTGACAAGTAAAGCCGAGATGGCTTCCCCTGATTCAGTACATACGGCCAGGATGTAGATTTTGGTTAATATATCATACAATTTGTAAATTATGCTCCTTTGATCTTTGGGACTGTTTGTATATGACTTCCAGGTTCTCCTTTGCAATCTTATTACCTGCTACTGCCCCTTTACACTGGTTACTCAAGGCTTCCTGAATACTACACATTAAGCCACCTAGCTGCTTATAATCCATTGGAATTAAATAGATTCTCCAGGTGCATTCCGAAAATATTAAGTAACTTTTGTTCTATTAGATGAAGTAGAATGTTTAAATTGTATTTTTATCATATTGTGACATTTTCCTTGTTCAGTACTTCTGTTATTTCATAATGTCTTGTGTCAAAGACATGTCTAAGGGCACAAAGGAATCTAAGCTAGAAATGCTTGAATTTAGAATAATGATGAATGAATAAAAATGGGTTCTGGCAGACTTGTACCTAAAATGCTGAGTACTGTATTAATTTTTTTATTCAACATCATCTAGGAATAAAGCCACTGACATCAAGTTGTATCAGCCAAGTGCACACTTTACCTGCTAGTAACTATCTGGCTCTGTGTCTTCCCCACCATCTCTGAATAAGGAGGCAAAGGAACTGGTATTGTTGAATGGGAATTCAAGCAGGTTGCCAGGTGATAGAGACCCCAGCCTCCTGAGTCAATCTCTCTTCTCTATCAGTGCTCATTGCTCCAGAGAAACACTGCCCTCCATTACCAGAGGACCCAAGGCTATTGCCCTGTCAAATGTAGCCCTTACTATCAGGTAACACTATGGTTCTGGTCACTCCAAGCAGTCCAGCCTGTATTTTCAGAGCATTATTCAGCATGATCCACAAAACTCCTGTACTTTTCTGTTCCAGGTATTTCCTCTCTTCCTTTTCAATTCCATTCTCTGGATGTAAGTGTGGGGGAACAGGGAAGAGGCAAAAGAAGGAAAGGTTCAACCCCATAGCAAGGACTACAACAGTACTTGCTATTTCTTTTAAATATAAAGTTGTCATGTAACTTTTTTTTTCTTTTTGCCTTCCCTCCTTCCACTACTGTCCTCCCCTGCCCCAGAGATGGCTACCATTAGATACAAATATTTATATATGTAAAAATCATTCTATACATACTTCTATTTATCAGTTATTTCTCTGGATGCAGATAGCGTTTTTCTTCATAGGTCCTTTGTGGTTCATTTGGGTATTAATAATGCTCAAAATGACTTATTTGCTCAAAGTTGTTCTTAAAATAATATTGCTGTTACTGTATACGATGTTCTCTCGATTCTGCTCATTTCACTATTCATTTTTTTTGTGCAAGCCTATCCATGTTTTCCTAAGATCATTAAGCTTATCGTTTCTTATAGCATATGAGTATTCCATCATGATCATACACCACAACCTGTTCAGCCATTCCCCAACTGATGGGCACCCCTATAATTTCCAGTTCTTTGCCACCACAAAGAGAGCTACTTTAAATATTTTAGAACATACAGGTTCTTTTCCTTTTTCCCTAATCATTTTTTGGAAACAGACCTAGTAATGGTATTGCTAGGTCAAAGGTTACAGGCAGTTTAATAACTCTTCGGGCATAATTCCAGATTGCTCTTCAAAACAGTTGGATCAATTCGCAGTTTCACCAAAAATGAATTAGTGTCCCAATTGGTGTATAGGGTGTTTGGGGAAGACTGGCACTTCTGGTAAGAGAGGGATAGCGCGGTGATAAAGGAAATACGGTAGGTTTGCCTTGCAGCAGTGAGGGCCTGATTGAGGTTGTGTAACACAAATTTGTAGTAGACCCAGTGGGAATGGTTGTGTGATTTTCTCCCTTGTCTTCAGCCGCTTACATGAAGGAGCAAAGATGATGAATGGTAGGAGTGATCCAAGGATGACGTTTGGCTGAGCATAATGCATGATAGAGATTCAAGAGAGGAGGACAAATTGTTTTCCAGAACAGTTGGACTATTTTAGAGATACACCAACTATATATTATTCTTGCCTTCTTATAGCTCTTCCAAAATGTTTTTTTTTTGCCAATTTCATGAATATAAGCTAAAATCTCAGAACTGTTTTAATTTGCATTTGTTATTACTAGGGTTTTGGCATATCTTTTCATATGGTCTTTTATATTTTGCAATTCTTTTGAAAAAACTTCACATCCTTTGACCACTGACAAGTGGAGAATCTGAGACCTTTGGGGTGTTCAGGGAGGTATCTCTGGTGTCAGGGCTTTCCAACCCTTTTCTGGGCTGCTCATCCACTTTCAACCAACTCTCACCTGTTGCTCCAAGAAGCTGTAATATGCTCAGTGGCCACACCCCAGTAAAACTGACTCTGCAGATGGACTAAACAACTTTAAGGGTAACCAACAGGCCTCAAATCCATTAGTGTGAGTGGGGGGATTTCTACTCCAAGCATGTGAAGACTTTCCCCGGTGGAATGGGCGGATGAGAACAAGTTGTGCCAACAGCCATGAAGGCGGCTGAATCAGGCACTGTGGAGCCCATAGAGCTTGGTCAGCCAACCAGGATGCCAATGTTATCCATTGAATCCCAGGCCATTGCAAGTTGTCCTAACTTTTGTCTTGCCACTGGACTTCGATGACTCTGGAAGAGAGAGTGAAACTAACAAATTTGGTCAACTCTGCCTCACTTAGATCCAATTCACTCACAACTCAAGACATCACTCTGTGATGATGGGAATGAAGGACAAACAAGAACTATCCCAATTTCCACAGTGACTCTTCTAAATCTTTTTGTCCCTCCTCAAATCTCCCATGGCTCTTTTTCCCCCCACATCCTCAGCTAAAAGCCTTGCCTCATTTTACAGGAAAAAAATGAAGTCATTCACCATGAGTTCCCTCTTCTCCCTTCTTCCTCACCTCCCATCACTCCCATGCCTTCTGCCACCTTCTCCTCCTTCATCTGTGTTTCATACAATGAAGTGGCCTTATTCCTTACCAAAGCTAACCCTTCTATTTGTTCAAATGATTCCATTCCAGCCCATCTCCTCTAGCACATTGCCATCCCCCAGTCCTACTCTAGCACTTATTTTCATTCTCTGTTTACAGGCTCATTTCCTACTGCCTACAAACATACCCCACATCTTCCCTACCCCCAAATCCTTACTTGATTCTTCCAACCCCACTATTATCCTATATCTCTTCTGCCCTTTGTAACTAAACTTGTCAAAAAGACATTACAATAGGTGCCTCCACTTTCTCTCCTCTCTCTTCTTAACCCCTTCCTACCTTATCACTTCATTAAATTTACTCTCTCCAAAGTTACTAATGATCTCTTAGTTGCCTTTTCTGAAATCTCATTCTTCCAAAGCCTTTGTCACTGATGATCACTCTCTCCTCCTTGATACTCTTCTCTCTAGGTTTTCAGGACACCATTCTCTCCTGGTTCTCCTCTCACCTATCTCACCACTCTTTCTCTGACTCCTTTGATCTTCCAGATCAAGCCCTCTTACCATAGATGTCCTTCTGGGTTCTAAACTGTGTCCTCTTCTCTTGTCGCTCTATACTACTTCACTTGGTGATCTCAGTCAGCTCCCATGGATTTAATTACCATCTCTATGCTGAAGACTCTCAGATCTACCTGCCCTACCCCAAACTCTTTGCTGACCTCCAGTCTTCTCCAATCTCCAACTGCCTTGCAGACATCTTGAACTGGATGTCTAGTAGACATCTTAAACTCAATGTATGCAAAATGGAACTCATTATGTTTCCCCCTCTCCTACTTTCCCTATTACTGTAGGGGGCAATACTCTCCTCCCAGTCCCTCAGGCTCACAACCTAGGAGTTATCCTGTATTCCTCTTTGCCAAGGCCTATTTTGATTTCACTTTTGCACCATCTGTCAGATATGCCCCCTTCTCTACTTTGACACTGCCACCACTCTAGTGCAGCTTCTCATTACCTCAACCTCGACTATTGCATCAGTCTGTTGGTGGGTCTGCCTGCTTCAAGTCTCTTCCTACCCCAGTCCATCCTCCATTCAGCCACTAACATGATTTTCCTAAATTGAGTGTCTGATCATGTCACCCCTGTGTTCAACAAACTACAGTGGCTCCCTATAACCTGCAGGATCAAATACAAAATGCTCTATTTGGCATTCAAAGCCCTTCATAACCTAGCCCCCATCTATCTTTCCAGCCTTCTTACACCTTATTCCTGGACATGTATTCCGATCCACTGACACTAGCCCCCTGGTCATTCCACAAACAAGACATTTCTTTCAGCTCGGAGCATTTTCTCTGTCTGTATTTCAAGCCCGGAATGCTCTCCCTCCTGTTCTGACTACTGACCTCCTTGGCTTCCTTTAAGTTCCAACTAAAATCCTACCTTCTACAATAAACCTTCTCCAACCCTTCTTAATTCCAGTGCTTTCTCTGTTTTCTCTTATTTTTCCTATATAGATCTTGCTTTGTACATATTTGTATGTTGTCTTTCCCATTGGATTGTAAGCTCCTTGAGAACAGGGACTGTCTTTTGCCTTTTTTTGTATCCCTAGTGCTTAACACAGTGCCTATAGGTGCATAGTAGACAAAATAAATTATTATCGATTGATTGATAGATGACTCCCAAATCTATGTCTAACCTCATCTCCCTCCTGAGCTCTAGTCCTATGGTTGTCCACCACCTCCTGAAAATCTCCACCCATACAGCATTTCAAACTCAACATGTCTAAAACAATACTAATTTTCTTCCCTCCAAACTCAAATTTCTAAGTCTTCAAACTCTCTATTTTCTGTTGAAGGCACCACCCTTCCAATTCACCCAAGTTCACCATATTGGAGTCATTCTGGCCTCACTTTTCCTCATTCCTCATGCCAAATCAATCACCTCATCCTGTGGATTCTACTTTTAAGACATCTCTCATCAGTTTTTTTATTCACTCAGCCAGTCTGTGTCCAAATTCAAGCCCATACCAGCTCTTGCCAACTTTAGCCTTCCTGCCTCAGAACCCTTCCTTCTCTAATTCATCTTCCATCCTGAATGAAAAGGAATTCAGCGCTTCTAACCAGAGAGACTCAGAACCAATAACTGAGAAAACAAATACAAAAGGGATAGAGTCCCTGCCCTCAAGGAGCTTTCTAATAGGGATAGACGTGACCTATGGGAGTGGTGTTTTATAAGGAAAGTGCCTGGGGATTTACAGGGAGGGTAAATTGATCTTTTGAAAAGTCAAAAGATACACCCTTGCAGAACAATGGTGGTGTGGATTTGATAACTGAATCTGAAGCAAGAGGTCAAATTCTGGGCATCTCGCAAAAAAAAAAAAAAAAAAAAAAAAAGCCTCAGTAGATTAACTCTCCCAAGAGACTAGGGTCCTGGTGTTTTTTGGCTGATCCAATCTGGAAGTGTTTTTCTTAGGAAGCAAAGTATTGGAAGGCAGCTAGATGAGGTAGGATTGGTTGGATTTGGTGGACTTCAAGGAGAAGCTGGCCAACCAAAACTGGAACTGTCCTAGAAAGTATGCCTTCCAATTCTGAACTTCCTTGGCAAAATGGATGTTTTCATTTGCTAATATCACTCTTATAATGAACCTAATTCTCCATATGTGGTGTGATAAACTCAAAAGGATAAAGGATCTATTGCCTCTCCTGATCTAGTAATAGACAGGCCCAACTGGGCCTGGAGCCAGGGAGTTCAGTCCTGCCTGACTCTTCTTGACATGAAGATTAGTCTTCCACCTAACGGCCCATGGAATCAAGAAGACCTAAGTTCAAATGCAGCTTCAGACACTTGCTAGCTGTGTGACCCTGGGTGGGTCACTTAACCTCTGTTTGCCTTAATCCACTGGAAAAGGAAATGGCAAACTACTCCAGTATCTTTGCAAAGAAAAGCCCATGGACCATATTGGCATGCTATAGTTCATGGGGTCACAACTGAGCTACTGAATGACAACAATAAATCTGGTGAGAAGAGGAGAAATCACACCAAGACTATGCCTAGGGGAGACACCAGATAAAAAGACCCCTTCAGCCCAGCTGTCTTTGGCCTTGTGTTTAACAGTCCATCCCAACTAGTAACCTTGTGTTCTGGCTCCAACCTGCCCAGAAAACACTCAATCAACTTCACTCTCCTTCCCATCCCAGAAAATCCCACTATTTGAGTTTTACCTTAACCCCTTCCCTGAAGATATCCATCTGATTCCTGGATAAGGATCATTCCTTCAGCCTCTTAGCCTATATTATTCTAGTGAGGATAGGCCTGGGGTAGAAACAGCACAACCCAGCACAATTGAGGGCCAAAAAAAGGCTTAAAGGAGAGTGCACTGGACCAGGTAAAGAGTCCAAAAGCCTGGGTCCTAATCCCAGCTCTGCCTGGGATATCATTGGGTTACTTGGCTAGGCTTCTGCTCCTATTTGAAAGGAGGGATTTGAACTTGATTTCTTGCTAAGATTCTTTAAAGTCACAATATTAAACTACTGTTGGGGCAATCAGTGAACAGGATTAACATGAAGATTGTCCCAAAAAGATCCTCATGTTGCCTGCACTTCCTGCTGAAGTATTACTACTACAATTAAAAGCCTGGGAACATAGGGTTACCATGAATGGAGGTAAGAGGATGAGAGCAGTGATCAGGGACAAATTCAGGCTGTATTTGTATAGTCCTCTCCCCTAAGGCCATATAAGAAATAGTTAACCTAGGGCCTGTACTTCCAGGTCTGGAAGGACCCTTCTCGGAGTTTTCTTCACAAAGGAGGGAAGGGCAGTGGGCTTTTTTTTTTTTTGGCATTAAAAAGGCCCCTTAACTTCCGCCAGACCCAGCCCTACTCTCCTTCATGCCTGAGCCACTAACTTCCTTTAGCTCCACCCCTCCTCCCACAGATCACGGTGAGTACCTTGTTTTTTAACCTTTCCTCCCGATTCAGAAAGTAAAACTCTGCTCTGCGAAGCTACCTCTGGGAACACTTATGTCTCTAATTGGAGCTGACTTTCAACAGGTTGTAGGCTTTGGGCAACAGATTTCTTCAAGGACGAAGGTGGGCCCCACTTCCAGCACCCTTGGCTCAAGACTTTTGTAGATGAATCTCACAGATCTGTGCCCTGGAAAGCCAAGCCTAACCCAGGCACCACCTCTCCCTTTACAAAGATCAACAGAGAAAAGGCCATAGGTATGACTTTTCACAAATCCTGAAGACTGGGAGAATTGGGTGAGGTTTTTATATTGAGGGGAAAGACTTGGAAACAGGGGAAGGGGAGGGAACAGGACGGACAGGACCCAAAATGGGACAAGAGCTGCATTTTTTTAAACTCAGAAAAGTCTCCAAACTGTACTGGAAGTGACATAAATAGTCCCTTATATTGGGTGGTTTTTTTTCAGTCATCTTCCTTTGCTCCCTGTGGAGAAGGGGAAGGTGGGAGAAATAAACTCCTGTAGGTACCTTGGGTGAACTTCAACCCATTCCTTAAGCTAACCCCTCTCACACCATCTTTAGTTCTAGTTCTCTAGGGCAGCTAGGTGATGAAGTAGACAGAGTGCTGGGACTCAGGAAAACCTGAGTTCAAATCTTGCCTAAGACACTTACTAGCTGTGTAACTCTGGGGAAGTCACTTTACCTGTCTGCCTCAGATTCCTCACCTGTAAAATGGTAATAATAGCCCCTACCTCCCAGGGTTGTGAGGATCAAATGAAGTAGTTGTAAAGAGCTTAGCACTGTACCTATTAAAATGTTAGCTATTATTATTATCAGCAACCTGGAACACTGGTTCCCTGGCAGGACCCTATGAACCTGGCTAAGGAGCTAGACTTGCCCCTAGGGGGTTATACTAGGCTTGACCAAGGGAGAGATATTCTAGTCACTTCTTTTCAGTTCCCAAAACTCCCAAGCCCTGGGCCTTGTTCCACAGTGTCTTCAAGGATGGACCAGAATCCTTAGCCTCCTCACCTCTTCAAGTAGGATACACTGCCCATAATTCTCACTTCTCCAGGAGGAGAAGCCATGTTATGACCATTATCTCTTGGTGTCTCCTAAATTCAATACACCTCTTCCTTCAGTCTTTGGGATGCTCCCATAGCCAACGTGAAACAGAAGGCCCGAAATATGTGGAGAAAGACAAAATTGGAAACTAGAATGTCATGGGTTGGTTAGTCATATTGTGAGACTGGGGTTGGAGAGGTGGTAACAAGCAGGCTTGGGTTTTCTATGGGTACAATTCTCCTTGTACAGGAGATAACGTGGGTGAGGGGAAGGGCAGGGATAGAGAGTTAGAATTACACGTCCAGGGGACAGATCTATAACTTTCACAGGGTGGCCTGTCCTTTCCACTGAGTCCTTGCTCCGTCTTTTGTGAATAAAAGGGCTCTCAGACCCATAAAACTGGGATATTGCGGGATCAGGCAGCAGGCTGAGATAAGAGTAAAAAAATGCTGACTTGCTGATTTGGGAACTGGCAGGTCCTCTCCACCCCCAGCCTGGGCTACTGATCTGTCTCTATGGGGAAGTAGGACTGCCCAGGCCCATGGAGACTCACATGATCCAAAGGGAGGTGATCCTGGGTCACTCAGTGGAGAGACTTCATCAGTCTCATTATGATCAACTCACTAGCCCTGATCTAAGTCCCTCCCTGGCTCCTGCTTCCTCCTTTTCACAGAATAAAACCATAGGGAGCTAGAGCTCCTGAAGCCATCTGCAGCTTGCCTACCCTAGGCTCAAGGGGCCAGGCTGACTGAAGGACCGCCCAGAGTGAGTGAATTTCTTCTCTAAACTTTTTCCACTGCCAGCACTCTGACTTTCTTGTTTTCTGCTGCTATACCAGGCCAAGAACAACTAGATAAAGTCAAGCTCTCTTTTTAAAGTCAAGGACACTTTTGGTGTTCAAAGCTGGGCCAAGACAGGGCTGTGAGTCAAACATAGGGCCCCTCCTATTTTCATTTGCTTTTTCTCCATGCTGGGGGCTGGAGAAGAGGAAGATGAGAGAAACTCCTAGAGCTAATTGGTCACCCTGGATAGACTTCAACCTATCTCCCAAGCTAACCGCTCCCCTCTATCTTTAATTCTAGCAACTTGGGAACTAGGTCAGCACTGGGTTCTCCCTACCCACTAGCTTTTCCAGAAGCAGGAAGAAAATGCGTGTACGTGATCATGTGCATGCATGTACAACATACCTGGAGAGCTCACACAATAAAACAGGAGGCTGTCCTCTCTAGTTTCCAGTTACCTCCCTTCCATACCAGCTCATCTGCCACCGCCTTTCTCCATCATCTTTTCTTCCTCTCATCTTTGCCCTTGCTTACCTCCCAGCTAGCCCCTTTACAGAGCCTCTCACAGTGAGTTCTTTGCACTGGCACAGATCACACAGACATACAGATGGAGTAGGGGTTGAAAATAGATTATGGATAAGGCTGACACACTTAAGCTGTGCAGGAGGGTAAGAGAACCAGCCCCCTTTTAATGTCCCTTCTTTCTTTCTGAGCTCTACACCTCTCATCCCTGCAGATGGAGACAACAGTACTATTAGCCCTCTTCCTGCAAGGGGCCTTAACTCTCTCACTGACGGACAATTCGGTCCCCACCTTGCGTTTTGTGGCTGTGGGAGACTGGGGAGGGGTCCCTAATGCCCCGTTCTACACAGCCCGAGAGATGGCAAATGCGAAGGAAATTGGGAGAACTGTGGAAACCCTGGGAGCCAACTTCATCCTATCCCTTGGAGATAACTTTTACTTCAATGGAGTTCAGGATGCCGAAGATAAAAGATTCCAGGTGCTCCCTTCTCTATGGTGATTTCGCATAGTCCGTTACTCTGAAGGTCCCTTGTTCAAGGCTTTCTCTTTTTTTTTTTTTTGGAGGGGGGAAGGCAGGGCAATTGGGGTTAAGTGACTTGCCCAAGGTCAACAGCTAGTAAGTGTGTCAAGTGTCTGAGGCCATATTTGAACTCAGGTTCTCCTGACTCAAGAGCCACTCCAGAGCTGGTGCTCTACTCATTGCACCACCTAGCTGCCCCACGGCTTTCCCTTTTTCTAAGCCCTCTCCTTTAATTCCTTTACCTGCCCCCAAAGTCCACTAGGGAAACAGCATCACAATATGAAAAGAGTTCAGAGTCAAGGAACTTGAGTTTGAACCTCAACTGCAAATTATTCTGTGTGACCTGAGCAAGTCACCTGCCCCTTCTGAGCCTGTTTCTTCATGTCAACTCAAGGGGACAAAATTTATCCTCGCTTAGGCTTTTCTGCTCTAAAGTCCAATGACTACCTCCTTGACTAGAGGTCTGCAGAATCTCAAAGGCTGGAAGAGACTTACAAAGTCATCTATTCCAAGTCACTCAGGAATTTCTTCTACAATATCAGTATTAAGTAGTCTTCCAGCTCTGCCGAAAGACCCAGGACAGTTGGGGGGTTGGGGGTGGAGGGTGTGTGAAGAATCCATCTAATTCTTGTGTTCTTGTTGGAAGCAGATTAGAAAAAGAAGAGACGCTGCTATAGTGTTAGAGGAGGCTCCTAGCTGAATAGATATTTATCGCTCAGTTGGCTGTCTCAGAGGGAGTCAGTTGAACACTAGTATGGGTGTCTGGACACTGTATACACCCCTGTCCCTCTTTCTAGGAGGCAGTGACTAAAGCCCAACAATGTAGAGGTTTGCCTCCAACTTGGTTGCATATCTCACTTTGGACAGCTTTGCATGAAGATAAACTCCTACCAGAACTTTGCTGCTATGAGACACAAAGCACCTTACAAACGATGCCCATCCTATTCCTCCAGTTTGATCCACTTCCATGCTCCTTTTCTCCCCACAGGAAACCTTTGAGGAAGTTTTCACAGCCCCCTCCCTTCAAAACATTCCCTGGTATGTGCTAGCTGGAAACCATGACCACCTGGGGAATGTTTCAGCTCAGATTGCTTACTCCAAAGTCTCTAAGCGCTGGTGAGTAGTGAGCCTCCCTAGGAGTCCTACAGTTTGGGATGGAATAAGGAAACTTTCATCTCCTTCACCTTTAGCTAATCTATAGTTAGTAAGTCAAGAGGGAGTGAGTGGTAATATTTAGGTTTCAGAAACATCTAGGTTCCTTTTCCCCCCATTAATTGTATTGCCATCATCTACATTTTCCACTAAATTCCTCCCTCCACACACTCTCAGAGAGCCATTCCTTATAAGGATTAAAAAAGAAGAAAAGTTCGGCACAACCAATCATTACATGTAAAAAAATCTGACACCATATGCAGTGTTCCACACCCATATCCCCCCACTTATGCAAAGCGCAGAGAGGAAGTTCTTTGGGGCCAGAGCTTGGTCATTATAATTTAACCATATTTTGTTTTGATTGTTTTGTTGCCATTCCTTGTTTTAGTCACTGTGTCTATTGTCTCCCTAGTTACATTTGTTTCACTTCACTAGCATCATCAGTTTACAGAAGTCTTTCTGTGCTTCTCTGAATTCACCAGGTCTTAACAGCACAATACTATTCCATTGACATTCATGTACACTAGTTTCATAGGATCATGTACCTGGAGCTGGGACCTTAGGCCATTTAGTCTAGCTCCCTTTTTTACTGATGAAGAAACTGAAGCCTAGAGAAGGTAAGTGACTTGCCCAAGGACACACAGGAAGTATGTGGCAGAGTTGAAATTTGTTTAGCCACTTTCTAGTTGATGGGCATCAACTTTGTTTCCAGCTGTCACACAGAAAGTGCTGCTGTAAATATTTTGGTGTATTTGTTGTTATTCAGTAAGTTTCAGTCATGTCTGACTCTCCGTGACCCTATTTGGAGTTTTCTTGGCTGAGATGCTGGAGTGGTTTGCCATTTCCTTCTCCGGCTCATTTTGCAGATGGGGAAACTGAGGCAAATAGGGTTAAGTGACTTGCCCGGAATCACACAGCCAGTAAGTGTCTGAGGCCAGATTTGAACGCAGGAGTATGGGTCTTTCTGACCCCTGGCCCTGGCACTCCATCTACAATGCCATCTAGCTGCCCCATTTAGGTGTAGACGAAGCCTTTTTATCATTGATCTTTTCAGAGGTATACGCCTAGCAGAGAAATCTCTGGGTCAGAGGCTATTAACATTTTAGGCACTCTTCAAATAATTCCAAATTGCTTTCAGAATGGCTGGACCAATTCACAGCTCCACTGACACTGCATACTTGTCTCTCTACAACCCTTCCAAACATTGTCTATTCCTTTCTTTTGGCATCTTTGCCAGTTTGCTGGGTATACGGTGAAACCTCAGAGTTGTTTTGATTTGCAGCTCTCTTAGAGATGGCAGTGTTGCATGGTAGGAAGGCCTAGGTTTCTATCCCACCTCTGACGTATATTGGCTATGACTCTTGGCGAGTCACGCAATCATTCAGTGTTCCAGACCATTCTCCAAGATGAGAAGGTGCTAACCTGTACTGGTTTCTTACCTGGGTGAATTCTCTATAGCAACGAAATTACAGGTCTAGTCCAAATCCCTTCTTTTATTATTGGTGATTTGGAGCATTCTTTCATATGGTTGTTTATAGTTTACCTTTTTTTGGTGAATTGTTTGCTCATATCCTTTGACCTCACATGTCCATTAGGAAATGATTTTTTGTCTTATGTATTTCTATGAATTGTCTAGATATCTTTCAGATCAAACTCTTATCAAAGATATTTGAGACAAAGATTTTTCCCAGTTAATTATTTTCCGTATTATCTCTTAGTTGCATTAATTTGTTCATGAAACAAAATAATTTCATATAATAGAATAATCTCTCTGTTGTAATCTATCCTTTTTTGGTTAAGAATTTACCTCCTATGCTAGCTGTGAAAGGTATATGTTCTACTTCCCTTCTAATTTTTTAATGATATGATCTTTAATATTTAGATCCCATATCCATGGCCTCAAGTAAAGATGCAAGCTACAATATAAATCCACAAAAATCAATAGCATTTTTATATTATAATAATGAAATCTAGGAGGCAGTAATGGAACAACTTAAATACTGAAAGGAATATTCAGTGCTCATGAATGGGCTGTGCCAATATAATAAAAATATCAGAGTTAATTTACAGATGTTAGCCGTATACCAAACTACCAATACTTTACAGAGCTAGGCAAAATAATAAGACATAGGATAACAAGGAAAATAACAAAGAGAGGTAGAAATGAAGGGTGAAAAACACTTATAGACTTCAATTATAAAGCTGGTTAAAAAACAGATCAAGGGAACACTAGACAAGGAAGAATTAGAAATAATTTGTTCAATAAATGACAAAACATAAAGCACCTAGAAAAGGACTCCTGATTTGACAAAAATTGGAAAACAGTCTGACAGAAATTAAGTTTAGACCAGGGTATCCTTTTATTAAGGGGATTTGTTCTGTGAAGTTTGGATTCAGTCAAAGGGCCGCACTTGACGACTATATATGGCCCCGAGGCCGCAGGTTCCCCACTACTGGTTTAGACCAACTTCATAAACCATATTTCATAATAAATTCAAAATGGACGGATGACCTGAATAGCCAAGGTCACACTGTGAAAAAAAATGGACGAAAAGTTGATAATATACCTTTCACAGCTATGGGTGGGAATGAATTTTTATCAAAGCAAGAGATAGGGGGGCAATTATAAAAGTAAAATATTTTCACTTACATGAAACTGAAAAGCTTTTGTCTAGGTTCCTTTTAATTAGAAAGCTGGATTCTCCACTAAGTCATGATTAGCCACTTACCCAGAACTGTGCCTCATAGGGTTAAACCCAACCAAGAAGTCTACCTTTTCCCCCTTCATTCTCCACTGAATCAGCAACTCCAGCTGCTTAAAGTTTGAAACTTTTAGAGGGGGCCTTCACTGCTTAGTTTGAGGCTCACACCAGCCAGTCATAAATTCTGTCCCCAACTCTCACTGGAGAGGGTCCTACTGTGTGTGTGATCCTTAGAGAACGAACAGTCTACAGCCCCCTGACTTGTTCGTGCTAAACTGCATCATGTATTCCTAGACCGTGCTCATCTGAGAATTACTTCCTCTTTGCAGGAATTTCCCCAGCCCTTATTACCGCCTCAGATTCAAAATCCCCAAAACTAATGTAAGTGTGGCCATTTTTATGTTGGACACCGTGACACTGTGTGGGAATTCAGATGACTTCCTGAGCCAACAGCCTGAGAGACCCAAGGATTTGAAACTGGCACGAAGCCAGCTGTCCTGGCTAAAGAAACAGCTAGCCAATGCCAAAGAGGACTACCTACTGGTAGCTGGCCACTACCCTGTGTGGTCAATAGCAGAGCATGGACCTACCCATTGCCTTGTCAAGCACGTACAGCCTCTGCTGGTCAAGTACAAAGTCACAGCTTACCTATGTGGCCACGACCACAACTTGCAGGTGAGGAGAGGAGGGGAAGTATGTGAAGCTAGGGGTGAGAAGGAATCCCAGGGAAATGACTCAGCCACCTTTCAACTAGAGGGAGATCGAGAACACTGGACTTGGAATCAGAAAGCCTGGCCTCAGTCTACTATTCTAGTACTTGCTGTCTACGTGACTACAAGCCACGCTGTACTCCTCATGTAAATTCCCCCTTTTAAGCCTGTAAAAAAGAGACAAAATAATAACACACACATCCTCTACCTCACAGGGTGGCTTTGATTGAATAACGTGATGAATTTAATGCACTTTGGAACCATGAATCCTATGAACTATTAGGATTACCTGCAAATGGGTCTTTGTGGCTAACTTGTAGAAAATCTGTATTTTCAGGCTAGCAACCAGTCACCTAGCCCCATGTGTCTGGGTCTCCTGCTATGGTCCCTCATTGTGTACGTGGGGAATGGAAAGTGATTTGTTTCAGCCTAAGACCTAATCAGGAATATAAATATGGCTTAGCTCTGCAAAAAGGCCAATAGCAGGGCCTCTGGGATTCTGAGCAGTCCTGCTCTTTGCAAGAAAGATTAGGTGCCTAGCCTAGCCACTGCCTAGACAGAAGAAATGAAAAACTTGGGGTTTGGGGTTTGGGGGTGGAAACTTGTTTGCATGGCTGTTCTGTTAATACATGTCCTCTTCTCCAGTACCTCAAGGACAAGGATGGCGTGGGTTATGTTTTGAGCGGGGCAGGAAACTTCATGGACCCCTCCAAGAAACACCAACGTAAGGTCCCCGATGGTTATCTGCGTTTTCACTATGGGGCCCGAGACTCCCTAGGTGGCTTCGCCTATGTGGAGATCACCTCCAAGGACATGAGCGTCACTTATATTGAGGCCACAGGCAAATCTCTGTATAAGACAAGCCTGCCCCGTCGAACTGTGTCCTAAACCCTATCACCTTCTATTGCCCAGCACCTCTCATATTTGGACTGTCTTGGAGATAGTGGGAGCTCATTGCACCCCCCCCTTCTTACTTCTTCCCTCCCACTTCCCTAGATAAGCTCCTCAGGGAGTCTCTGGGAATCTAGCACTGGTAGGTTTGTCTTCCTTGGGGCTTGGAATATGTAAGAAGCTGACTCATCAACCCTGCTCCCCCAAAGGCTATGCTGGCAGGTAGGTGGGATTTGCCTGTTAGAGAAGTAAAGAGTCCCACTTGATTAATCTAGAGTGTGGGCACAGGTTTATGAAAAACTGAAGGGGCTTTTGGTCCAGGAGACCAAAACTCAACACCAGCTGATGTGAACATGCCAGTGTGGATGAAGAACAAGCATTTCTAAAGAGTAGCTTTCCACTCCTGCAATTGTTGTCACTCCCAATTCTGATCTTAAGGAGAAACTGGGATAAAGAAAAGAACTTTCTTTCCAAAGAAAGGTATTTTCTGTTGCTGCATTTCAATAAAACGATTGTTACAGAGGCTAAATGTGCATGCATGCGTGGGCCAGTGCTCTTACATTTTCTCTTATGGCTGCTAGATGTTGCCAGTCCCTAGGGCTGGTGGGCATGCTACTCCTGTCCTCGATGTTCACCCAGACGTTCGGTGTGCTCTCTTTCCTAGTTATTGTGATTCCTCTGACTATTCCAGATTTGACATCACCAGGAGCCCACCTTCCTGCAGAGGGAAAAGTTCCCTGTGTGTTTCTCTGTCCCCTTGCACTCTGAGAAACCTGAGCCAATCCTGAGCTAAAGAATATTTCTGTTGTTGAGAGGAAGCTCTGAGTGACTCCATACCAATGGTCTATTATGAAACACAAGTTAATGACAAAACATCACATGAATACTTCACTGAAGTCACACTAGGGTACTAACCCTTCAGCTGTCACTTTAGTTACTAGAGAGCAGATGCTATTTTAGTACAGCAACTAAATGAATGAAAGAAACCCCACTTATTAAAAAATAAATGAAGCAACTGAATGCAAAGCAAAGTGTTCACTAACAATAGCTGTCACTTATATGGCACTTTAAGGTTTGCAAAATACGACATAAGCACCTCATTTTATCCTCAGAACAATTCTATGAGGTGGGTGTGATTATTATCCCCATTTTACAGATAAGGAAACAGCCTGAGAAAGGTTAAGTGACTTGCCCAGGGTCACATAGCTAGTGAATGGCTAAAGCAACATTAGAACTCAGGTCTTCCTGACTCCAGGTCTATCCAGGACTCTGTCCACTGAACCACCAGGATAACTACTATTTGGGTAAGAACTCACTATTTGACAAAAACTAACGGGAAAATTGGAAAGCAGTTTCAGAAAAATTAGGCTTAGATCAGCATCTTACAACATATACCATAAGAACCTCCAAATGGAAGTATGATCTATATATGAGAGATAGATGAAACAAATTAGAGAGAAATGCAAGGAGATAACCTTTCACAACAATGGATGAGGGAAGAATTCTTGATCAAACAAAGGACAAAGATAATCACAAGTTTCAACACAAAGCAAATAGTTAACTGGGAAAAAAAAATCTTTGCAGTAAATTTATTTGATAAGATGTCATATCCAAGATATGTATAGTACTGATTCAAATATATAAGAACAACAACCATTCCCCAATAGGATAGAAACAATTTCCTAAGGAAGACATCCAAGATACCAACAACTATATTTTTAGAATGTTACAGATTAGAGCAATTAAAATCTTAAAAACACTTAGGTTCTACGTCATACCTATTACATTGGCAAAGATGATAAAAATGGAAAATTATCATTGTTAGAGGGACTAGGGGAAACACAGGGACACTGATCGACTGTTAGCGGAGCTGTGACTTGGTTCAAGCATTCTGGAAAGCATTTTGTAACTGCTCCAAAAGTAACTAAACTGTGCAGAGACTTGGACCCAGGGATACCACTGCTAGGCTTCTACCCAAAGATAGGAAAGGGATTCATATGTATAAGAATGTTTATAGCAATCCTTTGTTGTAGCAAAGAACTGGAAGTAATAATAGCTAGAACTTAGACAAAAAATGCTGGTGTTGTATCACATTTTATATATAATATATATGTGTGTGCATATACATATATGTATGTATGTATATATATGCATATGTTTTTGTTTCCACAATCTGGCTAGCAGCTGTTGTGGGGGTGAAAGCTGCAAAAGCACAGGTTCTTTTGATCTGCTTAACTAAGGAAAGCTCCATGAAGGGGTTGACAAACTTACTTTAATTCAGCGTACAAATATCATTCACTTAGTTCAGGGGAAAAAAACACCACCCTGAACTTCAGAGCAAAATACAAAGTACAAACATCAACAGACAGACCTTGTCCGATTCAAATCCCAATACATAGTTACCAGAGTTTGACAAAGTCTCAGCATCCAGGTTACAAGCTGGAGGGCCCTTAGCTACAGCTGCCTGGAGTCTCCACATCAACACCATTTCGAGTGAGAGCCCTGCACAAATGGCCCTGTCCTCTCTTCTTACAGGGCTTCAGATGTCATCAAATGTCATCTGAATGACCAGGACTTAGGATGCTATGATTGGCTCTTGAGTTAGCCCCTCCCCTTAGGACCCTGGGAAGTTCACATCCACATAGGTTAGGTTAACACCTAATAGGGGTTAGAGCCTGGGGCTTAGCACTAAGACTCAAGACAAACTCTTCAAGGGCACTTGTTCAACTAAGTGCTAAGAGCCCATTTTGCCTACCAACACAGTTTTAAAACAAGTCATTGTTTCATATACAATTCTCTTTTCCTGGCCTTCTTTGTATATCAAAATTTTCACGTTTGCCGATAATTTCTAGTTCATAATAAGAAACATGAAACTAATTTTAAAGTTATATATGCTACATATATGTGCATGTGTGTATATACATATATATTTGTTGTTGTCGTTTACACAAAGATTTGCGTTTTTCTCTCCCAGGTCTCCCTCTCCTCCCCCAACAAGGTCTGTTGATTGGTTGAGGCCAACTAGAAAATACTGAAGTGTCTCCCATAGCTGGAATACATTCCTTCCTCTGAATTTCTAGCCTCCTTCATGGATCAGCTCAGGTGCCACTTCCTATGGGAAGCCTTTCCTGATTCCCCCCAGTTGTTAGTACTCTCTCCACCTTGAAATTACGTTGGGTTTGTGTTATGTGTTTACACATTGTACATCCAGCAGTGTAAGATTCTTGAAGGCAAGGGTCTTTTGTCTTTTCTTCATGTTCCTAGTATCTAGCATGTAGCAGGCACTTAATGTTGTTAGACTTAAAGAGATGTGAGGTCCTGATTACATTTGCTTCCTTCACTGCTATTCACCTGTTGCTGAACAAAGCTAAAAGAAATCATGGAACTATGCGGACTAGGACAGCTACAAATATTTATTGCTTAAGTCTCAACCAAGTCTTCACTGTAACACTAACAACTCGTCACTAGCAAAGTGTTTTACAAATATCTCATTTTTTTTTCCTCTGGAAAGATCACCCTGGAAGATAGAAGCTATTTTAATCTCCATTTAACAGGTGAGGAAACAGAGGTAAATAAAAGTAATTTTCCTGGGATCAGTTTGAGGCAGGGTTCAAACTCAGGTCTTACTGACGCCAGGTCCAGCACTCTAACCACTGGACTACCTAGCTGCGAAACAATGCTAGTCTTTCCTAATTGATTCTCTGTCCCATTTACCACAACAGTCATTCAAGCCTCCCACAGAACCTACTCCTCTTGCCCTTTCACCTGTGAAACTTGCCTCATTTCACACACAAAAAATCAAGGGGGACAGAGTCAAAATGGCAGATGGGAAGGGAATCTAGAGAACACACTAGACTGAATTCTGGTTGGGAAAAGCCAAGAAGTCACAGTAAGTCATTTTCCAGCCCAAGGCTTAAGGAGACAAACAGAGAAGTTTTCAGACAGAGGAGACAGGGACTGATAGGATCATTCCAGTGCTGAGGAACTGAGACAGGGTACCAGTTCCTTGAGAAAGTCCAGGAATGAGTGCCATTCGACAGCTCTGTCACCCACTACCCAGTGCTGGGTCAGAGGAGAGGAGCAATCTTGAGCAACAGTCCCAGCTATGTACTGAACACTGAACGAGTTTCAGGAAGCAAATGGCAGCTGTGTGGCTCTCATCTCAGCATCCCAGACCAAAGGGGAGCCTGCATTTCAGATGATTTGAACTTGCAGAGCTTCCCAGTGGGCCAATACTGGCTAAGTCATGAAGCAATTTGCTGAAACTCCCAACTAGAAACAAACTGATATGCCCAAACCTGGGGCAGGAACTTGTAGAAAGCAGACCAGGAGGGTAGTAAACAGACCTCAAACCAGACCACACAACTTTAGGGGCACTGAAAGTTTGTAGGCCCTCAGTCAGAGCTGTGTAAAACCAGCAGAAAAATGTAAGAGATCAGAAACTCAGGCCAGGCATTCACCATCCCCACCCCCCCGCCCCCTAGAAGTGTGTAGAACCTGGCACTAACAAAGTCCAAAGTCCAGAAGTAGGCTCCCAAAAGGAGCAAACAAAAAAAAAAAACCCACAAAAAATTATCATGGCAACAAGGAAGCTCAAGACACAAACACAGAAGGGAATGACCCCCAAAAACCTACCAAGCAAAGCCTCAAAGATAAATGTAGCTTTGACACAAGTCCAACAAGAATTCCTAGAAGAGTTAAAGCAAGAGCTAAAGAAGTAACTAAAAAAATTATCTTAAAAACCAAATGGGGGCAGTAGATGAAAGAAAAGACAAGAACTAGGGAAGAAAGATATGAAAAAAGAACAGTATGGAAGAAGAGATACAAAACTATATTGCAGAAAATAACTCCTTGAAAATTTGAATTGGCTCCATGAGACATCAAGAAATAATAAACCAAAGTCAAAAAATTGAAATATTTAATAGGAAAAAAACTGACTTGGCAAACAAATTGAGAAGAAATAATTTAAGAATCACTGGATTACCAGAACCTAGATATCATATTTCAAGAAATTATGAAGAAAATTGTCCAGATA